>NC_036254.1:26996374-27000728 GCF_002742605.1 Olea europaea var. sylvestris
GGAAAAAAAAAAAAAAAAAAAGTTACTTATTTTGAAATTAACTCAAGTATTTCCGACTTCCAACCAAGGGTGGATTTATAGTGGCTCTTCCCCCACAATAAATTTCAAATATGTTATTTTGCCCAAAGTTTTTTCAAGATTTTCAAAAAAATCATAATTTTCAAATTTTGCCCCTCACAATTAATATTTTATGAAATTTGCCCCCACAATTATTTTCTTCTAGCTTTCACCAATAAATGGAATATTTACTTTAAAACATACTTATAAGCAGATTTTATTATGAAAAATATTTCAAGTTCTTCTTAATTCAAATTTTAAACCTAAAAATAAGGAAAGAAATCGTTTATGTAGGCTGACTAGGATATCTATTCTATCCCTCCAAGTACCGCATATACCCCGAAACAAGTGTATCTAAAGAACCCTCCCAATAAATTCATACAAGACTTATGAAGAGTAATTGTGACGTTTAGTCAAGGACAAATCCGACATTACAGCAAAAAAGTCAGAAACAAATTTACATTCTTTGCTGTCATAATGGGCCTACCACAATATATTATAAAAACAATTATGCTAATCAAACAGGGGTTTTGGAGACAGGGAATACGTGTCAGCAGTTGGTTGGTGCTTTTTTTTTTTTTATTATTTTTTTTTCAAAGTTTCCAATCGGTATTTGATACGTGTCCCCCTATTTAAGAACCCTATCCTCAGTCCTGTTTGTGTAACATATCTCTTATAAAAATCAAACTGAACCCACATCATTGGTTGAGAAAATGGCTTCTTGTCAAAAAAAAAAAAGCGGGACCAAATATAGGCTAAGATATATTTTCTAAGCTGAAACTTTTCATCGCGTCATTTGTCCAAGTCCATAGCTCATTCTATCTGCTCTTCTCTATAATTTCCTTTGTGATTTTTCAGTTGTAGATATTCTCAACGAGTTTACACAAATCAAATTAGCTAGCCTATATAAAATGTACAGTTTTGATCTCCCACCCTCTAGATGAACATATTAATGCAATTTCACAATTACCCTTTTTGCCCATTTTGGCCAATTCACCTGAGCTAAGGTTTTACTGATTCCAGTTTCTCAAAGCAATTCCAGAAAGTGAACAAAGGCTTAGAAAGCCAACAATTATAGTTGACACAACCCAAGAACAATAGCACATACTTCAAATCTAAGAACCATCTCTTCAAATAATATATTTGTCATGTAATAATTTAATCGTTGTAAAGAAGATCCTTCACAACACCATTGTAGTAATCAATGAAGATGAGATCAAAATACTAGTTACAAGATACAATGTAAAGTTCCATTAAGCAATCCATGTTAATGAATAATCATTTAGTGGAATAAAAATAAACCTGCGAAATCTTTTATGAAAAGATTTACACTGCAACGGAAATAACTGAAAAGGCCATTGCATATGTTCTTGTGATTGCAGGAAAAGAAGAAGGGCTATCAATGGTAGACTACTTCACACTGGTGTACAAGTATATGTGCTAATCTATTGTATTGAAAGTAGAATATTTACATGTTGAACCACTTTATCTAAAATCTTGAGCTATTGAGAAGGGGACAAACTTATTTATTTAAATTATATCCTCAGATGCTCCTCATTTACAAGCCAAATTCATTTTTTTTTTTCATCAAATCCTTGATGCGTGCACAATTTTTGAAAATAGGTGGGTTGCAATATGTGAACTCTAGACCTGTGACATTATATTGATCCACCATAACTAAAAGTTTATACTGCTAGAAAGGGGATAGAGTTGTTTATTTAAATTAGGTTTTCAACACCACACAATGATTGACCGCAATATTCTCAAAATTGCAACTTCGGGTTCAAGAGGATGCCCAACTATTACTATACCGTAGTTGCATCTAGTTCATCAGCAGTCACACAAAACATAATTTTTCTCAAAATAAAGAAAAAATGTACTTCAGCTTATATACCAAAGGCAGTGTAACTTAAGTGAAAAATTGCATACCAAGATGTATGTCGGATGTCGCAGCTGCAGTGGCATCAACAATGACGGTAACTGTCTGATAATCCAATGCTACTGCATCAAAGACCGTTTGCCGGATGCAATTTGGAGTTTGGACACCTATATAGGTGAACTAACGAATGAAAATCTGACTTCTATCACAAGTAAAGAAGCCAACTCAAAAAACTGGTGGGAGTACAGAAATTATTTACCAGTGATAACTAAATTACTAATTCCGGCACCCTGAAGATACAAATGAAGGTGTGTGTTAAAAAATGCACTAAACCGTGTCTTAACGAGCTTGTAGTCATCGTCTTTGACTATTAGCCCATCAACCAGTTCTGCACCAGCGCTACCCTTGGAAGTTGGTTTTGGTTTTCCAGCAGAATACATGTGCCGACGGAACAATTCCACATCTCTTCCCAAAGGATCGTGCTCACGAACAACCTAAGCCCCATTTTTCAATTGCCATTTCAAACATTATGATTCTTGACATTTGCAATAAAATTTAAGGACTTCAAGAAGTTGTTTTCCTACTTTATTAAAATTACAAATGCACAATTATCAAGAAAGATCAAAATGCAAAACATAAAGCCTCTGTCTTCTGTAGGATCCAACTTCAATCTGAAAATACCCATTTCGGAAATCAAATTCAATCAGGCACGTATTCTTTGCTTTAGTCTATCTGACAGGGGACTCAAAGATTATCACATATTCATTAAAACCAGATATAACTTAATTCTAATTCTATTCATTCCCATTAAGAGAAAAAAAAAATATGGCATACCAAAATAACATACTCAACTCATTAACTATTGAAACAGCGCATCTTAAAGCTAAAGCAACAAATTTTTCATGAAAGTGGCGCCAAAATTTAACTCAAGAACATGGCCAGCGTCAATAACATATTGAACCACCTCCTGTAAACTATCAACATTTATTTATTTCAAATTCAGTCTTCAACATAAACAGAAAAAATTAGAAAGTAACCCATATAATGGGAATGCCACGGCTTCTAGCAATCTCAACAGCCTTGATAACATTAGGCACAATATCTTGGCCACCTTTCACGTGCATCGGGCCACCTGGTAGTATAAAATCGTTCTGAACAGAAAAGTACCAAAACAAAAAATTTTAGTATCAAATTCTTCAAAAAAATGATAACAGAGAAAGAACCCATGAAGTCATTATTATAATTTCAATAAAATATCGAATTATTATTCAAAATGAAAATATACGAATAAAAGTGTACCCGTTTATAAAAAATTCTGAAGAACAAGATAATTATAAATTTTTTGATAGAATGCATAGTTGAACTTGAAAAGAAAAGAAAAGGAGAGGAGGGATCGACGAGGACCTGCATGTCAATGACAAGAAGAGCAGTGGTGTTCCACTTGGTGTCAGCTGCGGCCATTTTTAGGCTTGCAACGGCTCTGTTCACTATCCGATGAGCTTCGAATGGCAATGAAATGCATAGTGTAATTTTCCTCTTCAGGTCCTCAATCTTTATATGTGCTAATTATTTAAGATTATCATATTTCTTAGATGATATATCCATAGTCTCTAGTTGAGAAAAAATATTTTTTATTTTTCTAATAATCTTTCTAACAGATTATCTAATCCTTTATTGTATAACATGGCATCATTTAGATAATTCCTTACAAGTTTTATGAATAATAATAACATGATAGATAAGTTTTTTGCAAACATGAAAAGTAATAATCCCTACGATTCTTTCAAGATATTAGAAGAATTCTTTCTAAATTTAACAAATACAATAATTTTACCTTACTTTTGATTTTAAATCTGTATTCTTAGAACCGAGTGACCTTCAGGTTCTGAATCTGCAAACTGCTCCCTCAAATGACCTTTTGCCTTAATGGGAATTATGCTATTTCAATTTCTTGCCCTCACTGTATATTTTCTTAGAATTAAGAATAAAGAGTTTAAGTAAAGAAAATTCTCTCTTTGTTAAAGTAAGAAAGAAATTATCTTTTTCAATCTGTCAAGAATTTATGGGATAGGAAGTTTAGAAATTCATATTTTTCCAATATCAAAAGATTAAAATTTTATTTATATAATGATTTATACAATGTTTCTATTGTATACAAGGGGTTTTCGAAAAAACTGGTTTTAAACAAAGTTTAAGAAAAGAGAATGGTTTCTAACTCGAGATGCCCCAATCTTTCCCCAAAAATCTCTATTTATACATGACTCAAACTTGCTATTATTGGTCTATTACATTATTGCATACATCAGAATTTGAAAAATGCTCACATGCCTCTCTGTTCTTTTCCTCCTGGGGTCTACATTTTCACATGCGTTTTTGCTTTTTCATCAAAGAGATATATTTTCCTCTATTATTGCCTCT
>NC_036254.1:27000828-27004589 GCF_002742605.1 Olea europaea var. sylvestris
TTTCTATGAATTTTTCCAGAAGGATGGGCATAGACTGGATCACAGAGCGTCCCATGCTTAAAACCATTATGAATACTGAAGCTTCCCCTAAAAAGTGGATACGGAAAAGTTATTCAGCATATCGGTTGCAGTAGTGCGAAAATGAGAAATCTTATGATTCCTCACTGCACAATAGCAGTAACTGTTGTAAAATTGGGAGATTCTTTGCAGTGATTTATACTTACACGAACACATTTTACACACTGATAATCTAAAGGAAGTCAAAATCTAAGAATAATGTTATGTAGAACCAATGGTGCTATAAAACTAGCCTAGGTGGCAGATAAGTAGCATATTAAATGTGACTTATTTCTCTGCGTTTAAAGTGATCTATCAATTCATGAGACTGGTGCTAAATAGCATTACTCAAAATTAATAAATGTCTTCACCTGCAATGAGAAGACCATATAGTTGGGGAAAACCACCAAGTCAGAGGCTGCATATTGGTCTATCCAAATTGGAAATTGAGGGACGGTATAAAAAATAGTTTTGCACTATTTAGGCCAGGGAGAAAATCATGTTAATATAAAAGGAAAACATTGGACGTAGATCTTATTGAGAGAAAATTTTTGAAAGAAGTACTAGGATGACTCGGTTCCACCCATGCTCCCCCCAAGCACCACACACACACACCATCTTGGAGCCACTAACCCCCAGAACACTACTGTTGACAATATATTATTCAAAGTTTGAATTGTCTCTAGTAAGTACTGATATAGACAGATGTTTGCAAAAACATTGGTTGGAAGATTAGGCAACTTACATCCACACAACACACCGAGCAGGATTACATGAAGATTCATCCGCACAATTTGCAGCACTAGAAGTTCTCAGCTCTGCATAGGGCAGAATACCACTGTTAAGGTTCTCATCATTAGAAATCCTTGTCTCTACATAGGGCACAATATTATTGTTCATTTTTGCAGCATTAGAAGTGTATGGCTCTACATTATGCAAAATACCATTGTTCGCCTTCTCAGCATCAGAAGTCCTTGGCTCTACATCTGGCAGAATACCATCATTCATGTTCTCAGCATTAGAAATCCCTGGCTCCACATCATGACAATCATCACTACCTGAAAATTAGATCTCCACTTGAATACAAAGCATCTTCCTAAGCACAACCTAATTTTGTCAACTACATTTGAAGAAAAGTTGAATGTTTTATACAAACAGTTTATTTATTTACTTCAACATCATATAATTTATGCAAAATTACAAAAGTCCTACTTCACTAGCAAATAGGCCGAATCAAGAAAAGAACAGAGAATACTCTTGCCTGAGATAAGTACTGGGGGAGACACTGATGGTAAAGATGCAGGTGAGAGCTTCTTGATTGAATTTACAACTTCTGCAGTCCGTTCCTTCTGAATATGTTCATCAATAGAAGTTGAGGCCGCTTGACTGAAATTCACCAGTCTTTGCACTTATAATGAAATCATTAAGCGCTTAGTAAATCCAATAATATTATCTAACACGATTATTAAACAGAAATCGACCCACAAATTCATAGGATTTCAGATTTATTAACTGAAGCATTCGTTACCAATATTATTAGAACCAAGATATAATCAACTGAGACTATTGATTAGTTATGAAACACAAGAAGTCTTATCTCATTACAATATAAAAGGAGGTAATGTAGAAAAAAGAAGGTTTGAGTTTGCAAATCAACTGCAACTCTATTAATTTGTATAAGCTATGAAATTCAAGACTTATCATCTCCTCACATTATGAGAGTAGGTGATACCATATTTAATACAGAATCCTTTCAACTCTTACGTGTACTTCTTTCTAAAAGTATTAGTTTTGGGCAAAAGTACACTAGCTCAACATGTTTGACTAACGTAAAAATAAGTAAAACCTTTTGTTTCCAAACATGTATGGATAAGTTTTTTTTTTTCCCTACTTTTAAGTAAAGTTGCTTATTTTGAAATAACTATTTAGTGTGAATCAGCAATTTGTTTCAAACTTTAACCAGTAAAAGAAAAAAATTTGAAAACTTATGAATCTACTTATAAGAAACTTTTTATTTCTATAAGGTAAGCCAAACGTAAGTATATCAAATGGTGGGATACAATCTAATAGGACAAAATATTCACCTCCAAGTTCTTTGGACTGCTGCTGTCGCCAAGAGATCTTCACATTGCCCTGTCTTTGAGGCTTTTCCTGTGAAGGACCTGAAGCATATTTTGCTCTACCCCGATAAGTAGAGGACTCCATAGGTATGATTTGGGGTTTGATAGAAGTTTTCGCAAGTAAATTTACCCCCATCTGGAGTAGCGGAGGGCTTGAATGACGAGTAACCATTTTAAAGGATGTGATTTTTGGGGCTCCTGAAGATAGCTTAATGGCCTCATTAACAGGGATAAATTTCGTCCTCCCAGTTACAACCTTCTTCTCCCAGTTAAGAGAACCCCGTCTTGTTTCATTTGATAATGTTCTACTCTTTATAGAACGGGTAGCATCATGGCACACTGTCCCAGAGTTTATTAACTCTGACCCTCTCAGTAAGTCTCCCCTTGATTCAGCTCTAGGCTCACACTCGTCACAATGCCAATCTGTCGGGTAATCCTCATAGTAGTTTCGCATGCAATACCTAGATTAATATGTAAAAATTAACTATAATACATAATACCCGAAAAATTACAAAAACTTCCAGAACTTGTTATTCTATCTACAAGTGCAGAGTAAAATGATGCGTAAAGGCAACAGATACACTGAAGAGGAGGAATAGAGTTCTTCATTGTGGAAAGATCGTGAGAAATTAAAATTATCTCCCAAACATGCATGGACACAGACACACACCCACAGAGATAGAGAGAATGGTCTTACATATGTTCATTAATTTCTTTACAAAGAGAGCAAGTAACTATTGCCTCAGCAATGCCAATATCACCACATGTATAGCAACGTTCATCCTGGAAGTCAGGAGAGAGGTATCAAAAACCTTAACAGATTACATAGAAATAGCAATATAATTCCTCAAGAGATCATCACAGTTGATCATGTGCATGTCACACATTGACAGCAGTTTCAGAAACACAAAAAGAAAAAGGGAAAAAAATATAATAAGCTATTAAATGCCACTGTTATGTATGAAGAAGTAAGACCTTTCCACATAAAGCAAAACATGATGAAATATAAAACAGAATATAAAAAATATAGAAAATAAACTTAGGGCAGAAGAAGCCCGCATACTTGGTGTAACTTGATGCAACTTTCTTATAACACAGGACAAACAAATTTCTGTTCCATAAGTTATGCTAATGAAAATTAAGATAACGGGAATATAGTTTTTATAATGATCTTGTGGCTTATAATTCATACATGGTAAGCTAGCAAGAGGTAATAAAAAAACCTTCTTCTTATGCTTGAGACTGAGTGAATTACATATTAAACATATTCATGAATATGAAATTTGAAGTTTGAAGTTTGTTTTCTTTTCTAAGTTTCAATATCACTAGAAGGATTGTTCACAATAATCAGAAGTCTCTTAACTGAAACAATGACAAAAACAAGAAATATCACAGGCACCATAGTCGATGATAGCTTGGGAACCTTAAGAATGCAGGTTTAATGGTGACTTTAGTATACTTAGAGCATATTGAACAGACCACGTGTCAAATTTAATTCTAGAGCATGACTGTGCAGAGAATTAAACTACATTGGATCACTGGGTATTTCATCTAAGGGTTGTTTATATCTTTTTTTTTTTTTTT
>NC_036254.1:27004689-27005457 GCF_002742605.1 Olea europaea var. sylvestris
ATATTAAATAAATCAGAAAATATCAATCAAAAGACAATTTTAATGGCCTTTAAACACAGAACATAAAAATTTATTTTATATTTTGAACTCCTTAAAATAAGAAGCAACTGTCGGTATAAGACTAGTAAAGAAAAAATTGTAAATGCTCTTAATTATCATTCAATAAATTAATGTATAAAAGGAGGAAAAATTCTTCCAAAATCAACAGATTGCCTCAGAGGTAGTGACAATAGTGTATCATCATCGTCTTTATCTCTGATAATACGTGCAATAATAAGTTCATCCCAGGCAAACCAAGAACAAATAGAGCATCAGACAAGATTCCAAAACATTCAATTTGCATAAGAAATGTAGATTTTCACATTACCTCTTTAGATGATATTTTTTTTGTGAAGTCACATACAGACTTGAAGGAGAATTTGTCGCAAAAATATTCGAAGAAGGGGTTGTGAGATCGTGTACTTGGTGTGTACTCAAAAAGACGTATTAATTTCCATCCAAATTCTTTCACTATTTCCAATTACAAAAAATTGCAATATAAACCATGTATTCACAACTTCACATCCAAGACAAAAGAAAACAGAGTTCAGAGCATCAATTGAGACAATTCATAAGCATAATCAAAGTTCACAGCATCTCTGCAAAATCACATTCAAATAGAATGCTTATTTCCCTCTGTTTTACGAAAAAATAAATAAAATATTTAAATGTAGAAGTAAAAGTCTACACAAGCCTCGAAATCTGTAAAATACACCACAATTTGAACTT
>NC_036254.1:27005595-27007478 GCF_002742605.1 Olea europaea var. sylvestris
TCTATTTTGTCGTCACCTGCATTGTTTCATTTAAACTTGAACGATACAATCTAATGCCTTAAACCAAAAATAAAAATTCGAAATATTAAAGAGTAGAGCAATTGATGCCTCAGATTATATTCTTTTCATAGTAAATCACTCAAAGTATATTTATCACCATCACAGGCACAATCATATTCCAACAAAATTCATACTTATTATCAAAAATATAAAATAAAATATTCACTGAGGAAAATGATTCATCTTTCCTCCAAGAGGAGTATGATAATTTTGAAATTCATCATTTGCATCTAATAACATTATAAAATAAGAAATTTATCAATTAAAAGACAAATATAATTCGCCTTTTATCGCTGCTGAAAAACGCAGGGATTACAGTAGAAAAATGTAATTATATCATAATCAGTAAATCATAAACATACATGTATACTGTGAAGAGAACCATATGCAGCCACGCTGAATTAGGGTTTTGTGAAGGCGATTGTCAATTAATGAGTGTAAATACAGCTTATATAGAGATGATGGGTTTCTAGAGCATACGGCGGTACGCTAGGGTTAAGAAAAGAGGCGCAAAATTTGCAGAGAAGCCCTTGTAGAATATTGTATTTATCGTTTAATACTCGTGTAATTCCCTAATAAGCAATTTTCCTAAATCTTTTCTTTTATAATTTTAACTAGTTTCTTATTGACATTTTTTAAACTTACCTATTCAAAAATCAGAAATTTGCGTGAGAAAACCTATTAACTTTGATAAGTAGAAAAAGGATTGTTTTTATCACAATTGAAAAACTCATTTAATATATCACGATTGAAAAAGCATAGTAATTCATCTGAAGTATAATGACATAAAATTAGCCCATTATACAAATCAAGTACAGGCCTAGGCCCATAAAATCTCAGACCAATAAGCCCACACTCCATTAAATTGTAGCCAGCTCGATATGCCAAAACAAAAGAGTGAATGAGTGGTATCACGTTTATTGATAATATTTATAATTGTGTTTAAATGGATGGATCGTTCTAGATCGACTCATATGCATATGCATAGCTCAGATCCAAGGTAGAACCATCTAAATATGGTTTGAGTCTAACTTGAATCAATTTCGAAATATGCAGACCAGATCAATTCGTGAACCCATTAATATTGCAGGCTCATCAAGTTGGCTCGACTAGCAACCATCATTTTTCAAATTATAATTTAACGAATTATTAATCTTAGAGATATGTTTTGCAAATCATACTATAAAATTATGTGTGAAATCCACTTTACAAGTACAACTTACTAGTAAATGTATATTTTTTTTGTAAAAAAATGAGCTGACCGCATTGATCTTCATGGGTCGCTAGGCTAAAAATCTACCCTAACACGGGCCACCAAATTTGGCTAATAACCTGCACCATCCATAGTGAGTAAGATTGACTTTGATCCAAATATATAAAGGATTGCATACCAATTTTGACACTAATTTAGCGTATATATTTTCCTAAGGTCAATCAATCTAATTATGTTGTTTGAATTCAATTACTCTCTGTCAACCTTGGTAAACTTGAGAGTGGGGAAGGAAAGATATCAATCCTTGAACCATTAACTTTGATTGTGAAAAATACAATCTTTAACCTTGAGATGGATTAGGCGTCAAGTTGAAGCGTGTTATGCTAAAAGGAGGAAATTTTATTCTATAAGAAGTTTTAATAGAGTTCTATTTACAATTCACTTCATTAAATAAGTCAATATATCATTAGACAATAGTGATGTTTGATTATTTTTTTCTACAAGCAACCTTCTACAATTATTGAGAAAAACGATCGCGGTGGTGGTTGGTAAAGAATCTCATGAAACGATCAGAGAACCAACGCAACAAAAAGGAAAATGGAAAATGAGC
>NC_036254.1:27007523-27047866 GCF_002742605.1 Olea europaea var. sylvestris
GGGGGAGATCACAAATTAATCGTAATTCGACAAATTGCCAACAATCTCAACTACATGGCTTTATAAACTTAGAAAGCCTCAAATCAAAAGAGTTTCTCAACATTAACCTACTTACCTAAAATTTATCGAACTGAGATCTGATGTTCATTTATGCTGTCCAATTTGTTATTCATCTAATTGCAAATTGACACAACATGAAAAATTAAAATTGATGTAGAGGTTGATTTTTTTATGATGTATCAATTTACAATTGAATGGACAGCAAATTAAACAATATAATTGAACAGTACATCTCAATTCAAACTTAACATACAAACTCAACTTTTCTTCCCCAGTTTTCACGCTCCCACAATAACAATTTAACTGCCAGTATAATCCATATGTTGTCTTTGAAACTAAGCTGATAATTCTTGAAAAGGCTGACAGAACCCAAATTAAAGCATCGAAAATGCACAGAAATATATAAATTGCACAGAGATCAGTCCAATATTGCATAGCATAAAACACTAATTTCTCATAAAATTTTGTTAAATTCAAAAGGCTTTGTAATTAGAGTATTTTCAAGAAATTCTTTAAACATAAAATACTCTTTATTTTAAAGAGTCAACCTTTAAAATTATACTCCGTGAATCTCTTTAAATTGATATTTTAATTTAGAAAGAGAATTTGGCTTTTCAAATTTAGAGAGTTAAACTCACTCTCTATGATTAAATGCATTCAAAATATTTCAATTTTCAATAAAAAATAATGTAATAATTTAAAGGAAAGTTAATGAAAATAAAATATAGAGAAAAATAAAAAATAATTTTTGGAAATAATAAAACTAAGGGTGTGATTGCAAGTATGAAATTTACATGAAAATAGAATAAATTTTAGGCAATTGAACTGCATATAAATTGTCAATTAAATGTATTTGATTAATTTTATTTTCAACCTATAAAATGTTATACTTGTTTTAGTTGTCTATTTTTTTATTGATAGATAGATGTGAGAGAGAAAAAGTGAAAATGAATTATAGATGAGAGAGAAAAAGAGATTGAATAGCCAGGAAAATAAAAACTTACTCTTCCCATGGTCACGTGACCAAAAGTAAGAAAATATTTTTCGTGGAAAAATATCAATCTAATAATATAAAAGTAGGAATTTGAATAAAAAAATGACATTTTTGATGTAAAGTATTGATAATCAAACATACTCTAAATGTTGAATATACTGAGCGGACATGCAGATTAAGGTTGGGTTTTGGACATTTTAAGGTTGATTTATTGTGTACTAAATTGTTTTCTTCGATTTTTGTTTGTACATAAGAAAAATGTCACTTACAAGAGTGTTTTTTACATTTTTGTTTTGTTCTCACTTGCTCATGGCAATGAAGATGGATGGATTGATGCTCAAGCCACTTTCTACGGAGGTGGTGATGCTTCTAGAACAATGGGTACAACCCTTTTTCTCTCTCGTTTTGATACTGTCTAGTACTATACAACCCTCTCACAAAGGAACACGTGTTTTGATCTCAAGTATTCATAATTTTTAACGACTAGAAATCTTTTAGGAGGGACTTGTGGGTGTGGGAATTTATATAGCCAAGGGTACATGACTGAGATGTCGACATTGAGCACAATATTGTTCAACAATGGGAAGAGTTGCGGGGCTTGTTTTGAGACTAAATGTGTGAATTGTAGGAATTAGTTCAAATAATTAATCAAAAATTGGAAAATGAAAAGATGTGTAAAAGTAGAAAATGAAAAGGTGTGATTACATGTCAACTTCGACCAAATATTCAGACTTGATCCGATGGTCAAATTATGAAAGTAAATAGACCAACTTATTCTATTCGTCGAGTAAATCGTCGTGGTATATTTGAAATCTTGAAACCAATTCCAGATGAATGAGAAATTGCGGACCAAAGTTGGAAGAAATGAAGTGTTGCAACTTTTCGAAAGGATGCAGGTTTTGGCCAAATGTTGCAACTTTTTGAAAGGATGCATATTTTGGCCCACACTACTTCATTTGCACCCTTTCTACATCTATAAATAAAACCTATGGACATGATTTTGAGTACACCAATTGCATTAGGCATTCATTCTCCTCTTGCAATTCTCTCATTTATAACTCCATAGCATTTTCATGTATTTCCTTGGTAGAGAAGAAATTCCGTTCGAGTTCGTTGGTCGAAGCCATTTGGAGTACTCCTATGACTTGACGTGGTCGTTGTATCTTGAGAGATGATTGTCTAAAAATCGTTAGCACCGATGCGGGGCAAATTCATCTTAAGGACCAAGTGTCAAACACTTGAGTCGACCAAAAATTCATCACTTGCATCTTTCTTCCTACAATTTTCTGATTTCTTTTGATTATATTTTGATTTCAGGAAATGATTAACATTGTTTACATGTTTATGTGGCAAGGTTCGATCAAAAAAATAATTTGCTTTCGTTCAAGAATCGAAAGGGATGAATCCATATCTATGCATTCAGATTCGGTAACTTTTATATTTTGCTTCTCAAATCCTATTTTGGTAAGTCGAAATTACGTTTCGATTTCACGCAAATAACTGGTATGCTTTTGTGAATATAATATGTACGTAATCAGTGTGAATTTCCCCAACATGACCAAAAGTGGTGCCTCCCAGGCTCAATTGTGGTCGCTGCCACCAATTTCTGCCCTCCAAATTACGCACTCCCAAATAATGTCGTGGGTGGTGCAATCCACCTAACCACCACCTTGACCTCTTCCAGCCTATCTTTCAAAAAATGCTTAGTCTACTTGTACACACTCGATATATATAATGGATTATACCCCCATGGACGGGGGCCCGCATACAGTCATGTACATCAAAAGTTTACAAGTTGCTCAATATCCCGCTGGATTTGTTCCTGCTAGTTAGAGAAGGCATACACTTTGACATATGTTTGTCTCATTGGTCCAAGTTTCATTTATTTATTTATTTAGTTTCAATTTGGTCACTACATTTTACTTTCCAAACGAGTTTCGTAGATTAGACTAACGAATTCTCAACCTACTATCAAGATTCGAACTAAGTTATTGACCATTTTGTTAGGTTCATTATTATGACCAACTAGATTCTTGATACCAACAAGAAATTAGCTAATTCGTCGTTCATTTAGACTATCACCATCTATAAGAGTTAGCATTTTTTCTCATTTCTTTTCATTCTTGAATGACCATAAAATCCTAGTTTGTACTACTATTAGTTTTGTTGAAGCCATAAAATTTATTTTTGGATCTAAAGTTTTCACACGGCCAACCTTCAAATTGAGATTGAGTAATAAATAAGTGATGCTAAACACCAGTTTATATGACTCTGACTGATATCATTATTCATTGAATTTTGATTTTGACGAACATAGGGTACCCTACCAGAGGAGGAGTGGCATTTCACAACCAATGGTCATTCTTACTTCAACCCACAGACGGATGGAGGGGGATTGGGCTGGGCTGTAGTCCCCCCCCCCCCCCCCCCGCCCCAAAAAAAAAAATTTTTTTTTTTTTTTTTTTTATAAAAAAATTTTTTTTGTTTTTTGTTTGTAAAAACAATTTTTTTACATGTAAATTTTTTTTTTCTCATTATAGTCCGACTTGAAATTTTGTAATCCAGTCTTGAATCCAACGTGGATCCGTCCTGCTTCAACCTAGTCTGGATCACCAACATTGGAGGTGTAGGTGATGTCCAAGCAATTTCAATTAAAGGTTCAAGGACTAGATGGCTACCATGTCTCAAAACTGGGGGCAAAATTGGTAGAGCAACACTGATCTTGACGATCAAAGCCTCTCTTTCAAAGTCACCACTAGTGACGGCTGCATGGTGGTCTGCAGCAATGCCTAGACCCACCAGTTGGTCCTTCGATCAAACTTTCACTTGTGGACAATTCAATTGAAATTATCCTCCACCTCTCACTGACCTATTCGACTTTAGGGTTAAAATAATTAATTCATCTAATTTATGCGTTGTTTCTTAGCATAGTAAGTGTATCATAGAATTTATAGTTCATAAACGTTTCTGATACTTGTGCATGCATAAATGAACTTCAAGAAAAATATATAATGTAGGTCCAAGTCAAATTGGGGTAAGAGCTTATTTTAGAGGTGGCTCTAGCAATTTTTGGTCACGTGATGCATGGCTTTTTAGAAGGGCGAAATTGGGTAGGGATGGCAACGAGGTGGATCAGGGTCAGTGCAACCTCTCCCACCCCATCGGGTAATTTCTCATTCCGTACCCGTCCCCGTTACTCATTTAAGGCAAGGCAGGGCCCTTTCCAGTTTACTATTCGTTTAAATTTTTAAAATTTTTTGATAATTCATTTTATTGTTCACATTCGTTAAAGTAAGACAATAATATATTAATTAATTAATTTATTTATTTATTTATTTTTGAAGGTTGAATTATTCAAATATATTTGATAAACTAAAGTTTTATTTTTTTATTATTTAGAGGGTGTTTGACACTCATTTTTATAGAAAAATGAATTTTAAAATAGTAGATTGATGAAAAATGTATGGATGAAAAATAAGAATTTTTTTTTTTGATTTACATATAATATTATTTTAATGAAGAATGTGTGGTTGAAAAGAAGAAAGAAAAAAATGAGAATCAAACGGGCCTTAAATAATTTTAGTTGTTATCTTCTATTGGAACTAATGAAAATTTCTAAAATTTTCCATTTAAAGTATTGAATTTAAAAATAAATAAATGGGACGGAGTGGGGCAGGGCCCTTGTTACCTGTACCCTCCTGGGGCAAAGTCTCCCGCCCCAAATACCCGATTAAGCGAATAATCTCTACCCCCTTCAAAATCGAAACTCCCTGGGTATCGAGTTTGACGGGTTTTTGCCATCCTTAGAATTGGGTCAGTGGTAGGTTTTTGACCCGATGCGACTCGACCCGACAATACTTCATGGAGTTGTGTTATTTTATTAACGATATTGGAAAACACATTTTGATTGAATTGACAGACTATTTGAAAAAGGTGAAAGTGTTCTTAGACAAAGTGCGATTTGATACGAGATTGATATTGATACGTGGACTTTTTTTTATTTGATAATCAATAAAGGACCAATGGCGTTTGTTGATTTTGTTGTTCTAGACAAACTCTCCACCCAAAAATAAATAATAAAAAAAAAATTTAATTTTTGCAACTTCAGTTTCGGCTTCATCACCCGTTTAAGCCGTATATTTCCCTTTTAACCTCTTCGAATGTTCAAACATACGGAAGAGAATCCTGCTGTTGCGAAAAGTACCCACCATGGAATTCAAAAAAAGTGATTCGTTCACGATTATGATTTCTATTGATTGAATTTTCTATTCTGGGTGGCATGCGGGTAGGGTTGTTTCCTTTCTTTTCTTTTTCTTTTTTGATATCCAGGTATCCTAACTTACACTAAACTAAATCCTGGACTTTCAAGACCCTTACCCCTAGAACCTTAGAGGG
Source organism: Olea europaea var. sylvestris (assembly GCF_002742605.1). Taxonomy (NCBI): domain Eukaryota; kingdom Viridiplantae; phylum Streptophyta; class Magnoliopsida; order Lamiales; family Oleaceae; genus Olea; species Olea europaea. The sequence continues at coordinate 27,012,973 of NC_036254.1, forward strand.
GGTAAATCGCGGGTTATGCCTCAACTGGATCACAGGTTCCCCCCACCGCCTGTACACTTCTGCGCACAAGAGATCCTCCTCCAAAGTGATTGCTTCATACCAAATAAATCTGGCCGCAGGTTCCCACCAAGATTCGAACCTCCACCCTGTCGTTGGAAGCAAGACAAATGTTGATTGATCCACCAGTTAAGCTGTGCCCGGAGGGCGGGTTGTTTCCTTTCTTGATGGGATGGGACATAGCGAAGGAGATCCAGTTTATGGTTACAACTTCACGTGTGGCGATCTAATTCAAATTTGGGTCCGGTCGAGTTACATCTAACTGAAATATGGCTTACTATTCCAACACGTGGTTCGACTCTATGATCATAATTTGAATTGGTCTTGAAATCTAACTAGACCCATTAATGAGGCCCTGAATAAAAGAAAATTCTCTTACCTTGCCATATGGGTAGCCCACGAAGCAATTCTTTTAGTCCGCCACATACAAGGGAATTAACACAAAAGGTGTTACACGATATAAATTTACAATGGTAGTACTCTTTTTAAGACTTCTAATTATAGTACTTGGGCCGCGAGAAAGACGAAATCTACCCTTCTGAGTTGCATTGGTATGATTTTTCACTGCATTGGCACAACTTTATAATGTGCCACCTTTATAAATACTGAATGAAGAAATCAAGACTATTTCTGATCAACTAGTCGAGAATACTTGAAAGTCAATAATTTACAACAGTGGCATATTTTATTTCTTCTGATTTGGATATTTCTCATTAAATTAATTGTATACCATTTCTGTATCGTGGGCCACTCACAACAATTTGAAGTATCGGAAGTTTTAAGCTCTTTGTGCAAACTCTCCTAAAATTAGTGCAAACAACTATCACACAAGCAAGATATCCTTCGCTAGATAGATAAACTTCAAATTTGACACTTGTCATAAACTGATTGGATGGAGGAGATTCCACGAAGGCAAGATCTTCCAATCTGTAATTGTCTGATCAAGCCACGTGATAATCAAAGGGATCCCATACGATCTTATAAAGCCAACAACTGCAAAGAATTAGATTTGTGGATATGACTAAGATTTAAGGATAAGAGAATTCACTTCTCATTGGCTAATCTGAAATTCACAAACAAATCTCAGCCGTTGAGTCCAAAAAATCTGCCAAATCATCTGTTCAAGTTTTGTATTGAATCAGCACCACAGGATTTCAATTGAAAAGACATACAAATGCATACAAAAATAGCTACATTTTTAGCACAATTGATCCACTACATTTTCTTGGAATTCAAACCAATATCCAATTAGGAAACATGGCCGCGACACAAGCTTCGATTGCCGCTTTCCGGCCATGCGCATCGAAAACCCGGTTTTTGAGTGGATCATCTGGGAAACTGAGCAGGGAAGTGTCGGTTAAACCCGCAACTTCTTCGTCCTACAACTCATTCAAAGTCGAAGCCAAGAAAGGCGAGTGGCTACCCGGCTTGGTCTCTCCCGGTTATCTTGATGGCAGGTTTGTGACTCAATCTAGTTACATTTAGTGATGTGCCTCTCGTATTGGTAGAGGCAAAATCTAAATCGAGTGGAGTTGAATTATTGGCTATATTAAGTTTGTGTTCACTTGATTTCAAGATCTCAAATGATTTTTTAGGGTGCAAACTTGAGCTAAGTTTAGACTATATTGACTTGTTTAGTAAAGCGGTTTTGATAGCACTCAAAAACATTAGCGACTAAAACGATGTTCAAATTTTGTATTCTTGTGATCCAATACTGCATAATCAAACATGCCTTTCTGCGTAATATAAGATTGGTTTTCCGGACAATTAGACAATCTTGGTTGTGTTTTTTCAGTCTTCCTGGTGACAACGGATTTGATCCATTGGGACTAGCTGAGGATCCAGAGAATTTGAAATGGTTTGTTCAGGCAGAGCTAGTAAATAGCAGGTGGGCAATGTTGGGTGTTGCCGGAATGCTGTTGCCTGAAGTTTTCACCAAGATTGGCATCATTAATGTTCCCGAATGGTACAATGCTGGAAAATCCGAGTACTTCGCCTCATCCTCGACCCTTTTGGTGATTGAGTTCATTTTGTTTCACTATGTCGAGATCAGAAGGTGGCAAGACATCAAGAACCCTGGAAGTGTGAACCAAGATCCCATTTTCAAGAACTATAGCTTGCCTCCAAATGAAGTTGGATACCCTGGTGGCATTTTCAACCCCTTGAACTTCACCCCAACCGAAGAGGCCAAGGAGAAAGAGCTTGCAAATGGTAAGATAAGAGCACTTTACTCAAACCAGTCACATTTGTATGTTTGGTATATCAGTACTATCCAATTTAGTCGTGCCAAACATGCCGTCAAAAACAATTTTCGGTATTGTATACTAAATTGTGTGGTGTACTTTGCAGGGAGATTGGCAATGTTGGCATTCTTGGGATTTGTGGTTCAGCACAATGTGACTGGGAAGGGACCATTTGAGAACTTGTTGCAGCACCTCTCAGACCCATGGCACAACACAATTATTCAGACATTCAGCAGTTAATTTTTTACATATTGGAGAAGAAAATGAAATGAAATGAAAGATCATCTTTCTTATGTTTAATCTTGAGTGAATTGTTTCGACCTTGATTTGATCTGAATTTGTAAACAACGAGCCTTCAATGTACAGGGAACTAAAATGGCATATAGTCTTCTCTAAATTATTCACAAATATAAACAAATTCCCATGAACAAGTAGAAAGCCAAGCAAGTTTCACAACACACACAAACCTTCCTCCGGCTTGGGCTCGGTACAACCTTGAGTGATGGCTGAACAAAAACTCGCATAAAGGAAAACGGCAAGAGAATAATGCCTGTTTATATGAAGAAAGCTCTTATTTTCTGGTGATGTGTTTAGTCTATGGCAAATGTCTTAGTAATCTGAAACGATTGAATGAGCCACAGAGCCATTGTCTGGAGCTGCTCTATAAATCCAATTTAGAACTGAAAACTTGAAGCAACTTTCAGCTAGTTGTTCAAGCGGTTTAGTGGCTGCAAAATACAAATTACTTCAACTTGTCAGATATCTGCCATAGCTAGTAGATTAATAGCAATTAGAATTTAGCATCAAACATAACTAAATAAATTGATAAAGCCAAGGCGCCTTTTTTATTTTATATTACTCATGTAAGATGTTGCAGAAGGGCAGCAAGATTATCTCAATTCAACAGATTATGCTATTCAGTATTCAGGGATTGACATCCATGTATATCAATCTACGGCGGAAGATAAGTAAAAGATAAAAATATGAAAGTGCAGTGAAAAGTACTTCTTTATGTCAATCGACAGTGGTAACTAAGTGAATCTTCAAGTAATTATGCAATTAAATCAGGCTTTTGACAGGAAAAAAAAAGTGCCCCATTCATTAATAACGTGTCTTTGATTTCTCAGATTAATAATAATCAATTTCTAGCTCAAGAAAACGTGGTTTGTGGTTTGTCATTTCCCAATCGCACTCTTTCCACAACTAAAATATTATGCTATCAACAATCAGAGACAATTATTATTTTTCATGGCTATCAAAGGAAAAAAAATGGTATTCTTTTCATGAACTACAAAGGAAGAATCAGCTATCGAAATCCTGCTAACAAATGCCATAAATTGAGAAGGAAACTCACCTGTTGTTGATAGGAGTGATCATTAAGGTTAGACAGGACAGAAGGGCCAGGTGCCGATACCAAATTATGTTGGAAATCGTTGTAAATGGATCTTGGTAGTTCAAAATTGCCATTAATTTGATAATCCATGGAACTCGCTTGAAAATTCACCTCTCTTTCAGGCTTAATTTGATAATCAAAGGTACTGGCTTGAAAATTCACCTCTCTTTCAGGCTCCATCAATTCTGGTACATTTAAATTCCCGTATGAATGGTAGGAATATTGCTCGCCTAGAGGTAGTCTCATGTGAGAAGAACTATTGGTATAATCATTAATGGTAATCGTGTCTTGTCTTCCAATATCCACGAGTTTTGAATTGGCAAGGTCTGCTTCTTTCTTGACACCAAATAAACCCGAAGAGCTTGGAAGGGATGTATCTATGGAGCACCCCATATCTCTACAGAGCAAGAACAGAAATTAAAGAGATTGTATAACACAGCATGCTAGTTCAGCAACAATGTTGAAAAAACACTCGCAGTAGATTTTATTTAATACATATAATTTTAACACATTAGAAGATAAAATCCCTTGTCAAATTGAATTTCTTAGTTTGATCCACGACTGAGAGTACAAAATTGTATGCTTGTCCGTCATTGTTCCTGGATATGTCTTGTAAAGTTGACTACTAAACCTTGCATTTGCAACTTAGATAGTGTGAAAAACACAAAATTGGAATTTCTTTATTCACTCAGAAAGGTAACAACATTCAAACTGCTATCATGGATACAAATATCGATTCTAGCATGGACACTTCAATTAGGGTAGCGTGTCCGTACCCGACACGTGTCTGAATTAGGGAAACGCGTCCGTGTTCGACACGTGTCGATACCGACACTCCTTGGACACTCTACCATAAACATTTTTCATTCTTTATTAAAAATATTATATATTTTTAATTCAAAATTATTGATAAATAACAAATAGGTACTCATATTTAAAAAATTTAAGCAAAATAATAATAATAATAATATTAACATGTATAAAACTAAATTTATACTATATAAATGAAGATTTTTTAATAATTTAATCAACGTGTAGCCGACCTGTCGTGTTGGTACTTTTTTGGAAAATCACATATCGGCGTATCCGACACGTATCGTGTCGGACACACATTTCCTTGACGGTGCATCATAGAATATCGTTGTATCTAAATTCACAAAAAACTACAAAAATCACAAGTGTGCCTAATTTTATACAAGTAATTCAATTCTTTTAAGAAAAATAGGAATATAGAAATCAACTCACCTACAAGACAAAAAATTGGGTTCGTCTGGTAGCATCATATGTTGCCTCTCAACATTTGGAAACCACGTCTGTGTTTGGCCATCCTGATCACCACCATTAATCATGGGAAAATGCATCCCATATTCGGCCTGGAATGCATGACATTAAATATTATCCGAATCAAATATACTTGCTATAAATTTCCATCACTACCAAAGTCATCTCGCACAAAAACCTAATACGCAATAAGATAGAAGTAGAGTCAGAGAGAATTCTCCACTGGAAGATTGCTTCTTTACCTGGCTGGTGCAATCTAACGGCATAAGTTGGTCATTCCCTAAGTTTTCCAGCTGAAACGAACTCTGGACATTTACTTCTGTTAGAAAAGGTCAGACAGCATCCAAAAAAACCACTCAAACAATTAACACTAACATATGCTGCAAATTATCAGTTTTTGGCCTCTGTCCATACTTGGTCAGGCGGGATGAGGTACAGCCGGAGACATTGATATATTAGTTATTAATTTTTAAATATTGTGAAATTTTTTCACAAATTTGACTCAGTAGCTTATGACATGCAAAACAATTATTTTAAGAATCAGGACCAAAATCTTCCAAATACCTCATATTTCTTGGACATACGAAACAAAACTTTACCTTTTGCATGTGAATTCTATTGAGTGATTCCCTAAGTGAATTTTCCATCTGACAGAGATGTTCAATGTCTTCGATTTTGTCGGGATTAGTCCAGAAGCTGCAGCCAGAAAACAGTTAACTAAACATATTAACTGATGACGAGTTCACCAACTTTGCAAGATTGCAGAGGAAAAATTGAAGTTAAACATGAAAAGAAATAAATACTATGATAGTCACTGTTACGAGAAAATGTAGGATCTTTGCCAAACTAAATTGTATTTGGAGTGGATTATGATTTCTAAAGATTGTAACTGAGGCTATAAGATAGAGAAGGTGTTATTTTATATGAGCAAATTAGTGCTTGAATAAAAGTGGTCAGAGTATATGTTTTCAAATATTCAAATCCTATTTACTCAGAGAAGAAAGAGAAATCAGTAATTTAATAAGGATGATTATTTAGTTTATTTTCTTTTTGACACAGATTGGTTGGAGCTTTGAATACCATGAAATCATATCATAATCAAAGAGTTTACCTAAAAGTAGTACATAATTGACTAACAGTTCTAGAGAGTTACCCAAGTCTTTTCTGGACTTCTGTAAGTTGCGCTTGCAGTATCTTTGCCTGGTTGAGCATTTCCTATAAGCAACCATGAAAATATTAATCAAGGAGGACTAGTTGAAACTAACACTAGAAGGAAAATTGAAGAAGTACAAGTGATGCTGGCATTGATAAATGATGAATACCTCAATTGAGGGAGAACTGAAAAATGGAAAGAAGAAGGAAAAAAATGTCAGTCAGATAGTACATTAAGGTCAAGCATATATAATCAAGCTATATAATTTCATACCTTGCAGCCATAAACTCTTCAATATCCACATCTTGATCGAGCTTCTTAAAGTTTCTCTTTAAAGTCTATCATGTAAATGAACCAAAATAATTATGTTTCGCTTCCTTTGGGCAAGAAAGTGGACAGAATGAAAATGGAAAACATAATTGACTTCAAACAACAAACTTACTTCGAGACTCTCCAACCTCCTGTATAATTCTCAACAAAAGAAGCAAAGAAAAGAAAAAGAACAAGGGAATTATTTTGCATTGATAGAACTTCAATTTCACAGAATCAATGTAAGTTGAAACATAGCAACTTACCTTTTGGTCCTTTCTGTTGGAGATAGTTGTGCATATTTAGCAATCATCTCATCAAGGTTGCTGAAGACAAAAGAGAAAACTATTAATAGATATTTAACCCATCTTTGGTCCATGCACAACGTTTACCAATAATTAGCAGTCCATTCATAGTCTATGCGGCATATTATCAAAACAAGCTCGAACTAAGACTCTTTATTAATCTTCACTACCTGCTTCCTCCATTTTAATAGTTACTGAACTCCATTTTGTACTCGCAATTTTTTATTTATTTATTTTTTGAGGTGTGTGTATGTGTTGGGGGGGGTGGAGGGTCTAAAAGAAATTAAATTCTTTAATCAATAAACGCCATTCAGGTCATTTTTGTTCACTGAAAGGAATTTAATGCACACTGAAGTGAACTCAGGAAGCACTCGTCTTCACCATCAAAAGTTAACATTACAAAACTATCGGTTTGTGGACACATAGATGTCAAGGACATTATATAATTCTAATGAAATTGAACATACTAGCAGAAATTCACAAGTTTCAAAGGGACGGGTTGCAAGAGGTTGGGGCAGGTCAACAACAAACAACAAACAAGAAAATAAGCCTTCTTTCCAATAAATTGGAGTTGGCATCAGTATCAGATAACATTTCCTTATGTAATATGACAGAAATTTAGAAGTTACGCAGACAGTTGATACATAATTTAACAGTCCTGTCAACTCTTAAGCTATACCAGCACCACATTAAAAGTCCTGCTTCAATCTGCAGTGCAGGTGAGTCTTTTGGTATCAAATTCCTCGGCAATCCACCAATCACATCCCCAGCCTTGCAATATAATAACTGCCACAAGCCTAGCAAGACTACAAGATCTTATTCCACATCAATTAATACTTTCAAATGACCATCTGAGCATGGAAAGCTCTCTACGCATTGTCATGGATACTTTAATATGGTATCAGAATTGGGATTCCAAAAGTACAAGACAAGTCTTTGTTATTATTTCATTAATTGTTTAAAATTTCTCCTTATTTTGCATTTTATTCATATTATTGTCATAGTAGCATCTGATTCTTATTTCTGGATCGATTCATCCTTACACCACACCTCTCATCACCTACTTCCATGTATGGGGGAGCATAGCAATTGGCAGTTTGCACCTCGGTCAAATGCACTATGTCCTACATCGACTTACACTTATGAAATCAGTATAAGATTGGACAATCTCTCTACTCATTACCTATTCATTTTGATTAACCGCTTTTAACGATAGTTATGCATCTACTCACAACTAAATCCAACGTTTAAAGACAAGAAAATTCAAACCAAACAAAGAAAGAAACTCCATCACATGCTCAAGCACAGTACACCATAATGTAATATAATTCATGCATTATACAGGTACCTGTGTTGTCCACGAAAAATTGAAGGTTTTCCAGTCGGAGAAAACATAAGGAGAATAATGTCAATGTCACATAACACTGATATTTCCTGAGCTTTCTTTAAAATTCCAGCCCTACGCTTGCCATAGGTACCGTTCCGGCTGGTCATGCTCTCCAATCTCTGGATCTTTAACTTGACCCTTCCCATTCTACAATCAAAACAAACCAAAACCATCTAAATTCCATCTCAAAAATATTTATTAAGGTATAATATCCTCTAATAATATCTATATGCCATATCAATTTTGAAATTAATTTTTCTCTATGTTCTTTCTTCTATTCAATTATTTTCGTTTGTTTCAATTAAGGAATAACATCAAGAATCAACAACAAATATTAACATTTTGTCTAATATCTCTTAATTTCAGATATGAAGAGATGAATGGATGTGGAATCACCTTGAAGCAACGAATTCGCTAAATGCTCAAATCGACAAACAAATTTACCGTGTCCCTCTATTCCCACATAAACTGGAAAAGATGAGCAATTCAAAATATCTAAACAAAACAAGATTCCAAGAATAAGATATACCCACGTCAGGATTTGAATGAAAAATCCAGAACCCCAGTTTCGATTTTGGATTAAAATCTATATAGAATGAAATTAACACACATTACACAATATCCTAATATTGGCATATCCAAATTAGGAAATGCAAACTGGTTTATAAAATGGAGACGAAGAAACATTTAAACGGAGGAATAATTAACGCAAGAATGAGAGAGAAATGGCTAAAGAGAAGGAGAGATAGAGAGCTCAAGAGGTTAAGCTGTGATTTCGCTGGTTAAAACTCGCGGGAGGACCCAACCAACGTTTTGAGTGTAAACAGACAAGGTCATTCTTGTGCATCATTGAAAATAAATAATAAATAATAAAAAAATAAAATAATTATAATCTGATAAAAACTTTGCCAAACATACCTTTAAGGATCAGAGACTTAGCTCGTCCCTCGTCTTATTAGCACACCAGTAAATGGTCTCTAAATAATAAGAAACACGATCGAGTTGAATAATTACAATTACACGAGGTAAGCAATACCATAAGTCAAATTAACCTCGTTATGTGTTCTGCAAAATCAAGTTCAGTAACTAAGATAGAGACAAAATATAGTTTAGTGATTTAATATTGATGTTTTAAAGTTTAGGAACTATATAATCTTGTGCAAAATGTTACATCTCAAAACCAAAGCTCAAGAAGAAGCCCACACCTCAAATTGAGGTTTAAGAAGCCCAAACAAAATGTCCAAACTCCGCGTCATTAAAAAACCGAACCAAAGCACTATGTAAGTGGTTGAAGCCCTAAAACTGAAGTGCCATGTAAGTAGCTAAAACCTTGAAACCAAAGCACTATATAAATGACTAAAGCCCTGAAGCTAAAACACTATAAGTGATCGAAACCCTGAAACCGAAACACTATAAAAGTAACCGAAACTCATATTACCGAAGCAAAAGCCTCAAGGAGAATATTTCATATTCACTTTTATCAAGAGATCTTCTATATAAAGATTTTATGCGAATGATTGACGTGACCTATGTTGTAGCAGAAGAATGTCAAGTCTTGTCAGCCTACTATATAGGTACTCAGACCTAGGCCCTAGAGTGGCTACCTTTTCAGAGCGCATTAAATGATGCATGCCTAGCATGTGTGAATTGATGCCTAGGATAGGATGCTTCGATTAATGAGATGAAACCACGTGCCTCCCCATTCAATGGAAACCATTTCATATGTAACACTATAATTACCTCTTCTTTATATCATTTTAAGGGCAATGGAACTCTATATTTAAAACCACACTCAATCTCCCCTCTTGATTATTCCACACTTATTGACTTGAGTTTAGTTTGTTTTCACTTTGGTAGAGTTAGTCACAATTGTCTGTTTATGTGAAATCATTTTTTATCATATTGTCGATGCTTGAACGTTTTTCATCTTGTGTCATCAAGCATCTTCCACGTTTATAAACGCCGTCCATTTATGTCTGGATTTTCGATCAAAATGTGTCGAAATTTGTTTGTTTGGGCGTGAATGAACCCGGTATTTGTTGTCCATGTGATCATTACGAAAACTGGGTCAACACAAAATATTTGATTATGCATGACATAATTGAATCAATTTGTGAAATAGATGGGTTGATTTTGGATACTAATACAATGCAGGAAGTTGATCAAAGTTCACTTGTAGCTTTATGAGTAAGATTAGTTTTAAGAAAATTAAAGTAGACACGTCTCCGTTTTGTGTTACTAATATAGTGAGTCGATCAAGTTGACTTAAAGTTCATTTGACAAGGTTTTTAAAAAAGTTAAAATTACTTTCGAGACTAATGTGTGAATAATTTTTTAAAAGTACTTTTTTTGACTATAAAAACCTGCCAAACACTCCCTTATCACATTAATAGTAAGATTACATTTAAGAAGAGTAAATTAAGCATTTCATTAATTTCGGGCTTGATTTTGTGACACGTATAATTTAGTCTCAATTAATTAATAAATCATTGGTAAATTGAGTTAAAATCAAATATTAATTTCAATTATATATTCATACATACTATTTATTGTTATTCACATATTTCTTTGAACTTATTAATATTTATCTTTATAAAGCTATAAGTTTACCAAACGAAAGCTTGATAAGTTGATCACGTTCTTTAAGAGTAAGATTACTTATAATAAAACCCAAATGTACATGTCATTCAGCTTAGGCTCGATTCTTGCCACTCGTACAATTTATTAAGCCTTCAAACAAAAGAGAAAGAAAGAAGACCAATACAATATTACACATGAACGCCCATGAGCTTTACAAATTCATCAAAATCAATCCGTTCATCTCCATTAGAGTCCATCGCAACAATCATTTTCCGACATTCTTGGTCGGAGAATTGTGTTAAACCTAGTGAACTGAGTACTTTGTTCAACTCACTCGCAGCAATATAGCCATCATTATTTTCATCAAAAACATTAAATGCCTCTTTCAATAACTCCAAGCGAGTCTCATTTTCCTCGAAAGCACCTAAAATGTCCTGGTCTCCTAATGCCTCTTTCGGGTCAAAAACTAGTCCCAAATTATGAATTACTATTTCAACATCTCTCGTGCTAATCAAAGTCTCGTTGCTCGTACTACAACTTTGTACAATCGAAACTTTGTCATAAACAGTGTCTACTTGAGTTCGAATACTAAATAAGAGACGAGAAATGGTTCGGAATAAGCCCCGAAAAGTAAGGTACAAGTCTTTAAATGTAAAAATGAAGCTGAAAAATATACACCATAAGATCAAAGAAATGAATTCCACAGTACTAGCTGCTGCTGCACCACAAATGTATTTGACACTGCCACTTGCTGAACTCATCGTAAATTTATCGCGAACTTTAAGCATAAAACTCGGGTTTTTACAAGTGAAAGAGTGGATAAAGAGGTTGTAAACTCTCGTTTACTACTTAATACTATGACTTGTTAGTGTGCTCAAGTTCTTGTCCATTTTATAGGAAGCAAAGCTTATAAATGCATTTGAAGAAGCTTCACTGAATTTTCCTTTAAAGTTGAAATTGACACCTTTTTCATAATTGTTTTTTAACCGTTGGAATAATGTATAGGAGTTGATACTTTTCTTGGGAACCTTCCTACTGGGAAGTGGGAAGGCACAAATTTGGGCTTTCTCTAATTATCTTAAGTTGATTGTATTTTCTCATTCTTACTCTCGGATACTTTGAGGGTAATTTCATATGCAATTGAACTTTTAGTAAAATTTCAATGAGGTTACTAAACTTTACTTTATATTCATTGGATCATTGAACTTCAATTTCGTTTCAATTTCATCACTCGGTCACATTCCGTCACCTATTCTCCCCCAAATTGGTGGAAATTACTTAATTCAAAATCCTCCTATAATTGATGTTCTAGGAAATCACTCTATGGCGCCCCGAGAATGTAAATGGTAAAATGAGAATCATGATAGTATCTTTTGATTATAATGTTAAATAAGTGTTATTTTGTTGTAACACTTTATGACATAGTGTATGGTAAATTGACATGTCACATAACAATTACGAGAAATATTCGTTGTAGTAGGGCTTCCAATTATGCTATGTACATGTTAACTACTCTAATTGAGACATTAATATTTAATAACCTAATTGAAAATTTGCTGAAAGTTGTGTACATGTTTTGGAGTTGTTTATAATGAATTTAAATAAATAAAAATAAGCAATACGTAAACGAGTAATATTAGGGATTCCATGAAATATATAGATAAAAAGTTATTTAATTGATTATAAAAAATAGCCGAACAAGAGCTTAGTGGCACTTGTGTTTGAATGAACTCAATAATGTAAAAAGAAAAAATGATAACTTTTTATTTTATAATTTGCCTTATTTAATATTATGTAGTGCACGCATTCTAGTGTTGTTTGATGTAACTTAAAAATTTATTAAAACGTTAAAAGTAAAGTTAATAATTAATTTTTAACCACATATCTTACCAAATTGCAATTGCATTCATCTTTTGTATCTCACATTCCGGGGTAACTTGCTGTCTTGACTCCATACTTATATTCTCGATAGTCGATAGTGAGATGGATTTTAAAAGTTTATTTGTTGTCTTGCCCCAAGACAATGGTAGTGCTGAGAATTTTCTTACAACTTCCTTGTTGTCTTGTCTTGTCGTGTCTCATCAGTTTTAATATTTTCCACGAAGTCAAGGTCTTTTGTTATAGTGTCAAGTCAAATACTGAAGATAATAGTATTTTAAAAACCTTTATTTTGATAAGCCGAACCAAACAATAATTATATGGCCTAAAACCTAGAAAGTTAAGTGTGAACTAACACCTATTAGGGCTTCACATTTCATTTTCATAGAAATTTATTGCAATTAAATTCAAAAGAGAGTAAATTGATACCTCAATTATGGAGTGGACCTTGACTTGTGGAAAATAAAAGTTTTTCCATTTGTACAGAAATGGTTTCATAGAAACAATACAGAACGCTCACATGTGGTGGATCTCATGTAAATAAAATAGTACAAAAAATAAAATAAAAATGAAATCACCCCATCTGCTGTGTACGTTTTGAAAGGATTTTGTGAACCACTTCTCTGTACACACAGCAAGTTTCAAAAAATAAATATAGATAAACTCACAACAATGGAAGTGTAGGAGAAATTTCAATGCCTTTGCCTTAGGGAAGCAAACTCTTGAAAGACTATCTTATTATTAAGCATATGGTAAAGGAGCAAGTTATGCATTGCAGCATAGGATAGGGTACATTATATACGTAATATTGAATAGAATTAGACAGCTCAGATTACAAGGTTTTAACCTTTTTTTTTTTTTTTAAATTCTTAAGTTCACCATCAATAATGCCATTAAAAAACAATAAATAATTTTTTGTTTGAAAAATAAAAAAAATTAAAATATCCAATTTTCACCTCGTTTTCATACATATAGTTTTGCCTTCAAAATTTCAAACGTGTAATCACAAATATAGATGAATGAATTACTCTATGGTAGTGTTTGATTCCGCCATTTGTTCCATAGAAAATGAAATTTGTGTTCCGCCATTTGTTCCATAGAAAATGAAATTTGTGTTCCGCCATTTGTTCCATAGAAAATGAAATTTGTGTTCCGCCATTTGTTCCATAGAAAATGAAATTTGTGTTCCGCCATTTGTTCCATAGAAAATGAAATTTGTGTTCCATTATTCAACTTTTAGGTGTTTGATTGTCCAAAATTTTCTCTAGAATAGAAATTTTCACCTTCTTGCTATGTCAGCATTTTCCATCAATTCAAGGAATTCCAATTCTCATCAAAATGGTGAGAATTGGAATTCTCGATTACTGTAGCACATTTTTTTTTTTTTTTTTGCAATGGAAACAAATTCTAAGAATTATTGTAAAAAAAATTCCCTTTAACTGACAATTTTCATGTAAAACAAAGTCAAACGAATATCAAAAGATAGATGTTTTTCTTGATTTTTTTTGCAATAAAAATAAATTTCATCCCCAGTACCAGTAAATTTCATCCCTTTTAATTGATAATTTTCATATAAAACAAATCTAAACGAAAACCAAAAAAATATTTTTATTTCAATATTTTCCAAGTGAAAAATTATACCAATCAAACGTAATAATTTACAATTCCCGGGAAAATAATTTTTAAACAATTCAATTCTCTAGAATTTGTTTTATTTTCACCAAAATTTCATCTTTATTACAAGTCTCTACGGATAAGACAGAAAATAATCAAGAAATTAATCTATAATTTTTTTTTTCGTGTGACAATGTGTCATAATGACAAAAAATAATTTTTGTTGTCAATATTGCTTCAATACATGTTGAACACAACTTAGAATAAGGATTATTTGACAAGTATTAATTATACTCAATTTTGATTGGACAAAAAATTGATATATTAGTTCATGTTTGAGCCTCATTATTTTATTTTTTTTAAAATTCATTTTCAACCATATATTTTTTTAATAAAATAATTTTACATGCAAACTCAAAATATTTTCCTACTTTTTAACCACACAATTTTTTTCCTTCCAAAAAATGACTATTACAAAATCTATTTTTTTTAAAAAAAAATAAAAAAATTGAGGTCGAACTTATTCTAATTGGACTTTTAACAACATTTTATTCTATGAAAATCAAGGGATTTTCAACGAATTAAGCAACTGGGTCTCGACTGACCTTTTTTCCCCCCTTAAACTTTTAGGTTAATTTCATTTCGGCCACTAAGCTTTCAACGAAGGCTCAATTAGGTTATCCAACTTTTATCTATCTCAATCGGGTAAATTATTCGTGAGCGCCCATTACTAAACTTTACCTCACAATCCTATGTTAGTTTCCATTTTCCAAGTAATAATGCCAATCAATCATGTCGTGGTACAAAAATCCTGACTTTGAGAATGAATTGAGCTCTTTATATGCTCCATAGAATGAATAGATCTCTTAACGTAGGATTGTGACATGGAGCTTAGTAAAATAAGCAAATGAAATGACTAAAATTGAAATCCAACAATCTATTTAGATAAATTAAAGCCATTTTTCATTACTAGAACTATTTGTTTTAGTAATCTCAAAAGCGGAAAAAGGCGGGGGGCTAGGTGTAAAGTGTAAGAAAAAAGTCTCATGTATGGAAAATACTCGAATAAAGCAATCAATTCTATTTTTATCACTTGATGCATGCCTACGAGCCAAAAGGGTCCCGTTTGGTCTCTATTAAATTAAATTTCATTTTTATCTCTCCTATTTGCAATCATACAATCTTCTGTAAAATAATATTATACGTCAATCGAAAAATTTTCATTTTTTTTAAACCACTCAATTTTTAAAAAAATACTATTCCGCCTATTTTAATTTGACAAAATGGAAGCCAAACAAAAGCTTGAAGAAATAAGGGATTTGCTACATATGCCCTAGCGTTTACACGCCCCTCACATGGAGGCGAGTCCCACACATTTATTGTACACTAGCCCCGCCCCCAATATGAAAGGCGGGTAATCGGGCGTATAAACGCTCGGGTACAAATAGATTAATCCAAGAAATAATGGTCCCTGTCATATTACCTAGCTTTTGAATTTTGACAACCACATCTCTGTATGAACATTTCATTTGCTGAAACAGTCCTTATTTCTCTTTCTCACGTTAACTGCTCGCGTGTAATTCAAACACCTAATAGTTATTTCATTGAGTAATAAATAAAAAATTTCAAATTACACACCAAACATGATCCCCGTTAAATTAATTTTTATTTTTCTCTCTTCTATTTTTTACCATACATTTTTTCATAAAATAATATTATATGTAAATTGAAAACTTTTTTTTCTTGTTTCAACCATCTATTTTTCTAAAAAAAATAAAAATAAATTATTCTATTCATTAAAATTTGAAATAATGGGGCCAAACGGGGAAAATTCCATTATGTTGTCATTCCATTTTGTACAACCTTATTTTGTTCAATACTAGAATTTTTTTTTTATACTTGCTCTTAAATACCTTGGCCATCACTTAATTCAAGCAAACCAATAAATCAATTCCATTATCAAATCATATGCATTGTTATGTGTTTTAGGAGCACTTTTGGTAGGTGTATTGAATTAGTTAGGATTGTTTAACAAAATTTTTGATAAAAATTATAACAGATTTTGATAAAAGTTTGCGAAATAATGTTTAAAAAATCGATAAAAATTGTATCTCTCATAAAGTATATAGTTAAAATTGGAGTTTGACCAATTGAAAAGTTGATAAATTTTAACAAAATTTTATCAAAAGAACACTTGATGAAAAAAGTTAAAACTACGTAAAATTGCACCGTCTAATTCTATTCAATATCGTGCATCGCACATGTCATGGCTAGACTTTTCGTGCACTCATCGTGTGTATTCCACACTCCATTGCACGACTTCCTCATCCAATGCTTGATAGTGACTAAAGAGAGTAAGTATTTTAAGAGTTTCCTTGGTAGGCCCCCAAGACAAATGAAAGTATGAAATTTCTCATGCACTTTCATTGTCGTGGCTTTAGTAATAATTAATTTCCACAAGTCAAGGTCTACTTAATAAATGAGGTATCAATTCATCTATATTAGTGATCACTTGTTTGAATTCTATTGCGATAAATTTCCATGACAAGGGAGGGATAAGACTAGGAGCGCTAAGATGTGCAAGTTTAAGTTGAATTTTCTAAGTTTAAAGTGACACAATTTATTATTATTTATTTATTTATTTTATGACAGGGGAACTCGCAGCCGTTACCCTTTGGATGCGTATTGGATAAATTCTGGGACTGACGCAATAGCCTGCAAACCACGCCAGCCAGATAAATCTAGAGATGTCAAACGGGCCGAGCTTGAGCCGCTCGGCTCGTCAAAATCTGGCTCCTGGGCCGCTCGGGCTCGTCAAATAATGAACCCGAGTCCAAGCCAAGCAGGGGCTCAATCCCACGAGCCAAGCCTGCTTGGCTTGTCGAGCCCACGAGCGGCTCGTGAGCACATGGCCCACGAGCTATTTTGACGAGCTCACGAGTTGAGTAAAAAAATATGATTTTTTTTTTTAAAAAAAGGCTCTAAAATGTGCAAATTTATCAAAAAAAAATTAAAAAAATCACTAGCTCGCGAGCGGTTCGCGCACGAGATTGAGCCGAGCTCGTGGGTTAAAGGGCCGAGTCGGCTTGGCTCGATCCATTTCCATTCCTAGGTAAAACGCACTAGGCAAGCTCCGTGTGACATGCTCGACTGAGAAAGTGTTGGTAGGGAGAATTGAACTCGTGACCAAAAGCCTCCGCGCTCACCTACGCCACCAACTCGGCCACCCCATAAGAGACGAAGTGACATAATTCTTTTTTTGCTGGACTATAATCGTAGAGTAATTTTCTAAAATCATGTTCAACTTGATCTAAAATAATTCTTTTCCACGCTTTTAAATTTATGATGACAATGTATCTAATCGACAAAAAATAGTTTTTTTTTACGAATATATGTTAAATACAACTTAAAATAAGTATTATTTAATTTATTCAACTTTTGATTGAACTAATTTTTGATAAAGATCAATGGCTAACAAGGCGTTAAAAGTTTGTGCTATATATACATAATTGTTTATATACACATTATGAGGTGGGATATAATTAAGTAAAAATTTCTTCAACATAATAAAGAAAATAACTTTCATAATCTCTTTTTGACACCTTCTTTGTTGTAAACCATTATATAATTTCATTACGTTCAAATAACATTATTCTTAAATGTTGACCAATCTTGTGCTAGTCAACTCTTCGTGGATCACAAATTTTAAGTCTTCATCTTTATTTATTTTCATTAACACGTGATTGATTTGAAACCTACAAGCAATTGCTCTAATTTAGTCTTGAAAAATGTGAAAATAAAAATTTTCAATAACTTGGAATAATGTTGCAAATTTATGATTAATTACATAGACGTCTAAAGCGATACACACGTCTTGTTATTAATTCAATTAGGTTTGATTTTGTATCTATAACTTTGATCGACACTCTCAATTTTTTTTAGTTTCTTTAAATTGCATTTAACCATTAAATCTTTCTTTAGTATTCTTCAAGTCTAATTTACTTGATAAGTGAGCACTAGGATCCGGCAAAAATTCAAAAACACAAGACTTGTTAGATGATGACCAAGAAAGCTTGTTAAACTTAAAGTCTTTTTTTCTTGTCTAAGAAGGCCTGTTATTTTTGTATCTTGAAAACTTAAAACATAAGTTTTAAGGCTTCGTTTGATTCTCATTTTTATCGAAATATATTTTTTTCTATATTTTTTTTAATCACACATTTTTCGTTAAAATAATATTACACGTAAATAAAAAACTTTTCCTTATTTTTCATCCACACATTCTCTATTAAATTACCATTCTAAAATTCATTTTTCTATAAAAATGGATATCAAACACTCTCTAATAAATGAGCAACTACTCTTTTAAGTATATGTTCAAATTTGAATGTCCTTCAAGTTGACCATCTAGTCAACCAGTTTCTTCGGTCAAGCTTTTGATCCTGTAATATGTGCAACTCTTAGCACCTATTTGTAGGCTTGGACATTATAATCGAAACTGAACCCATTTTGAGGTTTCGGTCTGGTTCCAAAAAAATATTTAGGAACCAAAATTGAGAATCAATTGGGTTCGGGGTTCATGGTTCCTAAACCAGAACCGTGGATACCCAAATGGAATCTATTCTTTATACAATTTATAAGGTGGGTAAAAAAAAAAAAATACAAAAACATAAAAACTCTAATTTGGATAGTAATTTGTCTAAAATTCTAAACTCTAAGTTGATGAAATAAAGCACAAATTCTTTCCAATTCAAGCCTTTATTTTCTTGCATTGTTTACAAATTTAATTGATTTTTTTAAAAAAAAATATTTTATAACCCGTGAAAAGTTCAACTTAATGTAATCATAGCTTGGGATGTGATTTACCTTCTTGATACTATATAGTTATGTATTTAATTAATATTTTGTCAATTTGTTTAAAAGTAGAAGAATTTAAGCATTATTTATAATTAAGCTATAGGCTCTAGCTTGATTCGTAGAAACAGATAACACGTGCCTCACATGGACAAAAAGTCATAGGAGAAGCTTCTGTATAGATGAACCATCCGAAAAGAAGCTTATATTCAAATCTCCGAAGATGACTTTGAAAAACGCTTCATCTTCACTTTAGCACTTCAGAGTCTCGTCTTCGCATCAAATTTTAGCAAAATTGAAGCATCACTTCAGTATGTTCAGAACAACTCAAATTTCAAATTAATGCTTCTAAATTAATTAAATGCTTTTCATGAAAGGTCCTGTTTTCTTAGTTCTAGCTATGATATGAATATCTATACTTGAATTTGAGAGAGTATTGTAATACATGTATCTTAGTATCATTATATTATTACTACTAGCTTGTCACAACACTATTTTTACTACTATCAGTACGTATATCTCATTATCTACATTATCAACATGTTACTTACTTCACATTAGTAATACCGTTATACTGAGCTGCGTAAGCATATGATTTACGTTGATGCATGACAAACCCTCTAAACATTATATTTTGGAGAAATTTAAACTATATATATTTCTCTTTATTGTCATTATTTGGAGGGACAAATGAATCCCAAATTTATTTTGTATATATGTAGTGGATATATTGTTTTATATTGTAAGATGGTTTAGTAAATATTACATAGGATATGTAGGAGAAATTTTAACAAATTATATGCGATATCTATCTTTTAAGGCAATCTATAAGTCTTCACTTATTCGGGCTCAAAGAGATATTTTTGAGATGGTTCGTAAGTCCTCATATATTAAAGCTGATTATATTCTTGAGACAATTCATAAGTCTTCACATGTTTGGGATCAATGCATATTTTCTCCTCGCTTATTGGAACTATTCATTTCTAAGGCAATCTATAAGATCTCGCATGCTTAACAACTTGTATTTCAAAGTTCGACCCTCATGTGAATGTATGACTTAGACTTAGGGACTATTGTTACACCTATAAATCACTTGGCATGTGCGTAACGGAGGGAATCCATATATGCGGCATGGCATCGACTAGTCAATTGATTGAACATATTTAATTAAATAATTGTATAATGGGAATGATTGCCCTATTTAATCAATTGAAAAATTCATATCTACTTCATTACAAAATAAAATTTCAAAATATACTATGTGATGTTTACAATCCATAATTATTGTGTGAATTGGCAAATGTTTTAAGAAATACTATATACCAAATATAGATCCCAAAGAGTCTTATGTAATTTAAATGCCAGATATAGATCCTAAAGAGTCTTATGTAACTTACATATTTTTAAATTATCCTAAGATTAAGCTTATCATTTAATGCCTCTTCAAAATCAATAAAGATTTTTTTCCCCCTAAAAAAGTAGAATGGGCAAATCATATCCCATCAAGAATGGGCAAATCGTATCCCAAGCTAGTGTGTGGAGATAATCATCCTCTCTTTGTATTTTCTGTATCTATATATCCATCAAGAAGAAAGGTCCTTTGCAAAAACGTATATTCTGTTATTAATTTTTTCATTTTGTAAGATACTGTTTCAAACCTTGTTATGTGCTACACTTACATATATTTGAACTCGAAATTTTCGGTTTTCAGATTCATATTTGCCATCTGAAAATATGTTTTCATGATACAGAATGACACTTAAGAACATGTATGCTAAGAGTGGCTGCATTGTTGTACACGATTTTTTACGAAACAAAGTATCATAATTTTATCTCGTGGAAAGCACTATTGGTGAATTTGCAAATCACGATCTCACAAGAAGAGCAATTGAAATTACGAGGAGATGAGGGGGTGGGATTGAAGCTAGCTTTTGTTACATTTCTTGGACTTTAATAGCTTGCAATCATTCGAGACTTTCAAATAAGGGCCAGATTTTATTTAATTCCATATCTTACTTTTACGAGATCACTCCTAAAACTGAGCATTTAGAATACATGTATAGGAAACATTCAGGGAGATTAACGCAAATGGTATAAAACCAATCCAGGAGATTTGGATGTGCTAACTAAATGTTGGATATTGGTTAAATAAATCAAGAATTGAAAAATCGATTAAAGTGACTTCGTATCGACTTCGGCCAAATACTCAAAAGCTCAACTCAATCTGTTTAGGCAAAATTGTTTGCCCCTTCGCCGCTTCGGGGCGCACAAACGGGGATCGACCTGCCCGGTCAGGTCGCGGAGGTCGAGGGGGCAGCGCCCCGAAAGAGAATTTTGATTTCTCTGCATATATTGAAGGGTATATTTGGCATTTCGAAAATCAATATCGGATGAATGAGAAATTACGAAAAAGGACGAAAATCAGTGAATAGACACCTTTTCATAAAAGTACATTGTTTGGAAAGGGTGCATGGTTTGACCTCAACCATTTCGTCCACACCCTTTCATGGTCTATAAATAGGACTCTTTGGGTGTCCTATTCCACACAATTTGATATGCAAAACGTCTCTCATTCTCTCTTCTGTCCAAAATCAAAATCATTTCATTTATTTTGATTTTCCTTCATTTCATCCTTGGAGTACATAAGCCTAAATTTGGTTCGTTGTACTTGTGTTTTGGAGTGCTACAAACACAAGTGTAGCCGTTGTATCTTGGGAGTCGATTGCCGAAATCCGTAGGCACCGTTGCGGGGCAAATTCGACTTAAGGACAAAGAGTCCAACTTTTGCCTCGACTTTGTCCCTACTTTCTTCTTCTTCTTGTTTACAAACCATCATTATACTTATTTTGGCGTCACTATTCACAAAATTCCTCCAACACTTAATACATTTCCAACAATACAAATATATATCCAAAAAAACGTTTCCAACAACTAAAGATTACAAACTTCTGGAAAATGTTGAAATAATGCAAGGCTGTATTTGAGTACAGAAACATACTCTACCACTACATTAAAAAATTATAAAAAAAAAAAAAAAAAAGACAAGAAATTGAAATGCCCCATGAAATGAGTAGCATATTTGATAAAACCTGAAAATTATGTACGGATAAGATAATCGATAACTAGCCTTTATTTAGATTTATAAATAATAACATATTTTTGCATTCAAAATACATCACCATTGCCTGGACATTTCATTCATTTATTCCACATCACTCTAAGATCGATGGACAAAATAAACTATCAACATTTACAGAGAAAAAATATCGAACAAATTTGCTACACAGTCATTAATGTATTTTTCTATGTAGAACTAATATCGTTGTTCAAGAGACAGACAACTAACGAAATTAAACATTTTTTATGCCCTTAGCTTCCTCTCCCTCCTCACATTACGTGAGTAGGGGCGGATCCAGACGACTTGGATTAGGGGGTCAAAAATAAAATTTATAGGGTATCTTCTAATAAAAATAAGCTATATATAAAAAAAAAGGTTAAACAAAATTTTTCTTTAATTTGATTTCTTCAAATTCATGTTGAATTGTAATTGAAATTCCATCAGTTCTTTGAAACACACATGCCTATTTTTTCAGGATGGTATATAGAGTGGAGTGATCCGTGGGATGTTTGGTGATTTTTTGAATTACATGGTTTTGGATTTCAATTTTGGTCAAAGACGGATAAGGTGAAATTGTTTTGTTTTTGTTTTTATTTTTTTTGTTTGGATTGTGACAAGTTATTTTTGGGGATGTTAAACATTAATTGTGGTAATTTGATTGGGCTTATTTGGTGGAGTGATATAAGTTGTCAAAATATTCAAATATTATGTTAATTTGATTATGATATTTCATTGTTTACTTTAGAAAAGTCAGTATTAATAGGGTAAAAAAAATGGGAAAAGTATTATATGAATTATTAACGAAAAATGGGTAATATGTGTAATTTACTCTTTAATCAAGTAACTTCATATTGGACTTAGAGCTCAGCCCATCATGCCATATATATGCGGGTGTGTGTGTGTGTGAGTTCATTTGATAATAAAGTATGTTTATTTTAATCTTAACCAAATCTCATCCCTCGTCTCTTGCACTCTTTATAATTCTTCAGCCATTGACTTAACTGTCAGAGTGCAAGCGAACTTCAGACATTTTTCTTGAACGTTGGCCTTTGTCTCTTGATATGGTGTTCGTGTGTGCATGTGATGCCTACGTGGAGGGAGTTGACAGGGATTTCTGTTGGTGCATTTTTTTATGCAAACAAACTATATTTTACAAAAATAAATAAAACCTTTTAATTAGTCAATAACATTTGAAATGTTTATCTTATTATAATAAAATCCTAATTCTTTTTGGTACGAATCCCAATGTTTACAAACTATTGGATAAAAACATCTTTTCTTTGAAAATTCAAGGGATCTTCAACATATTATTCTTTTCAGAAAAAGCAAAAGAGAAAAAGGAAAAAGCAAAAGGAAATAAAGGAAAGCAACATAGAAGAGAATAGGAAAATAACTATTCCTTCAGGGATAGATCCAAGATCGGGCTACAAAATTTCAAGTCGGGCTAATACGTGAAATTTTTTTTTTAAACACAAAAAACTATTTTTTTCCAAAAAAGAAAAAGAAAAATGCATTAAAAAAATAAATTTCTTAGGCCTTGGGGGGACTACAGTCCAGCCCATTCTCCCTATATCCGTCTCTGTATCCCTCACACAAGGATGGCAAAATAATTTGCTCTCATCCTGTTTATGCGAAAATTTTTATCGAAAAAGTCGTGTAAACTTCATCATAAATAGTTGAAATACAAACTAACCTCCATTTTTCTCAATACACATTTCAATGTACTCTTAAGTACTATCAACTTATTCATTAGTCATTTTTATTTTATTTATAAATTAAATCGTTTATAAATTCTCCCCTAAAAAAGTCTTGACTCTTATTTGACAACCATTCTTTCTCAACTTTATAATTCTAATACATTTTTTCTTTTATTTCTCTTTTTTTTAATCCCATTCTCCAATCACGTAAATTTAAAAATTTTTCTTTTTTTTAATCACATATTATTCAATAAAAATCACTATTACAAAATACATTTTTCCCAAAAACACATTAAAATATATCCCAAATAGGGGTCATTCTTTCTTTCTCATACTCACGTTCAACTACATATTCTTATAATAAAATATTTTTCATGTAAATCCAAAATTTTTTATTATTTTTTATCCACAAATGCTTCCAAAATTTACAATTCAAAAACCCATTCTTTCCAAAAAAATTCTCTCAAACAAGGGCATAGCTTATAGTGACATTTTCAAACATCTCAAATTAAAATTTTGTGCTTCATCTCGATTATTGTAATCGGGAATAAGATTGTCCACACACATTTTTCCACTACAATCTAAAGTGTCACGATCCATAGATTTAAGAGAGCATTCAATACTATTGAAAGTATTTCTCCAACAAGTTGCACGTTACTTGATTGATAATAAATATCGAGGAGTTATCGAGACCCCATAAATTTTTTTTAAAAAAAATGTTGCATTTCCAGGGGAAAATTTATTTATTTATTTTTGGCTTAATTTCACAAACGGTCACTGAACTTACAGAAAAATTACAAAACGGTCACAGAAGTTTAAAACTTTCAGTAACGATCACTTAAGTATTGTGACGCGTTAAAAAACGGTCATTTAAGTTTAAAAAGTTTCTAAAACGGTCACTGAAGTTGAAAAATATTTTTTTAGTTACATTTGCGACAATTTTTCGGCTACTTCCAACCACCGATACCATCGAATTTTGATACCATTGGAAAGCCCACAACGTTTTATTCAATTACCACTCAAAATCTCTCCGTAACACCAAGGAATTCGAGCGGAAAATCACCGCAAAAGTCACCCAAAAAAATCTGAAAATCTGCCCAAATTTTCAGATTTTTGGGCGACTTTTACGGCAATTTTCCAGCGACTTTCGACCACCAAGACCGCCAAATTTTGATATCGTTGGAAAGCCCACAATGTTCTCTTCAATTACCATCCAAAATCTCCCCCAAACTCCAAAGGATTCGATCGGAATAAACCCGCAAAGTCGGCATCCCAAAAAGGCGAAAATTTGGGATGTCAACTTTGTGAGTTTATTCCGGCTGAATCCTTTGGAGTTTTGAGAAGATTTTGGATGCTAATTAAAGAGGACATTGTGGGCTTTCCAAGGATATCAAGATTTGGCTATTTTGGTGGTCGAAAGTTGTCAAAAAATCGCCGCAAAAGTCCACAAAAATCTAAAAATTTGGGCAGATATTTGCCTTTTCGGGTAGCCAAATTTGTGGGTTTATTCTAGCCGAATCCTTTGGAGTTTGGGGCAGATTTTTTATTGTAATTGAAGAAGACATTATAGGCTTTCCAATGGTATCAAAATCCAGTTGTATCGGTCTTCGGAAGTGGTCGAAAAATTGTCGCAAAAGTAGCTCAAAATTTTTTAAACTTTAATGACCATTTTTGAAAGCGTTCCAATACTTAAGTGATCGTTGCTGAAAGTTTTAAACTTCAGTGACCGTTTTATAATTTTTCAGTAAGTTCAGTGACCGTTTGTGAAATTAACCCATTTATTTTTTAATAGCCTTTGTTAGAATGGAATCCATTGTAATAAGAAAATGCATATATTGAATAAATATGGACCTAAAATGATACACTTGAAAGTTTAGGGATCAAAATAAAAATATTTGAAAAAATCGAGAGCCAAAATAGTAATTTTCCATATAATTATGAAAATGCTACAAAAGTATTTTTGAGTTTCTAGTTTTGAATCTAAAAATGAGGCCAAAAACAGAGAACAGACGAAGAAACAAAACCGGTTCCTCCCCCACCCGTGCCCGACCCCGAAGCCCAATCGGGTCGGATACAACCAGTTCACGCACTTCACCTTCCTCAGCCGTACTTCTCGACAGCGGGCTTGTGACCGAAGAGCTCGCAATATTCGAGAGCCTCCAAATCTCACCGGAACCGAACGTGAATCCGAGAAGCTTCCCGCACAGTGTGAAGCAACAATGCTGGGCAAAAGCACAGAAAATCAAGGGTCGTGACCCCGATCGATGGCGCCGGGACCCGTTGGGGAACACTGTGTTTAGGAAGCTTGTGGGCTGCCCCGGTTGCCTTTGCCATGATTATGACCACATCATTCCTTACTCTAAGGTGATTTCGAGCTTCAAGATGTATTTTTGTTTCATCTTATCAACATCATGTTTTATTAATGATTTTGCTCATTTTTAAGCTATTTATTTTGTATGATTTTTAATGTTAGTGTTATTTTACTAATAAAACTTGGTTTCTATTTGGAAAAAATCGTCTACTAGTAATACGACAGAATTGACAAAACGGGATATTGACAAAACCAAAGATATGAAAATAATTTGACAAGAAAAATGCCTATTTTAGTATGTAAAAATCTTACAATGCAAAAAAAAAAAAAAAAAGGAAAAAAGAAAAAAATAAAATTCCACCGACCGTAGTCCAATTCAACTTTCACTATATCACAAATAATGTGAATACAAGACTCATAATCTAAGTAGGATGAATATTTGTAAATTGATTATGTACTGGAATCTAATACATATTCAAGTTTGGATACTCTTCGATATAACAGATATATTTTTTAATTTTTTGATACTATTGAATATGCATTTTCTAATTATTTTTATGCGTAGCGGATACATTAGGACACATGACCTGATAGCTACTTCATGGTTTAAATGCATCTTTGCTTCAAAGCATGGCTTTGAAACATTTCTTGCAGCCTTCTTCATTTCGTGGTGAAAAAAATTGGAGTACATATTCTTTTGTGCACTATATGAGAAGGAAGAAAATAATTCCACAACGAGCTGAAGAATTGGTTTTCATTCGTAGAAATTTGTGTCTTTTATCAAGAAAATTAGATCTCTATTTAAAAGGAGAATCCAAAATGTGGGACATTGTTGGAGATTTGTTTGATATTCTTGAAGATGTTGAATTGCTTGAGGTTGCTAATTTATCATTAAATGAGCCAGAGTTGAATAGTGTTATTTTAATTATAATGAAGAAGTTGATGATGATGTTGAAAAAATGAATTTGGTACAATTAAGGATTAAGATAAAATGCTTTAGTATTTTTCTTTCTGCACAAACAATTTTCTCTCTAGTCTCTCTAGCAGAGGCTTTTCGAAATTGTCACGTAAGTATGAAAACTCTCACCATATTTATAAAAAAAATTTGCAGTTAGCTGCAGATCTAGTTAAAAAGTTCAAAAGTTTTGACTTGATAAAGAAATGGTAAATATGAATTTTTTTACTTCATTTCTTACAATTGGTGCTTGCTATTTATCTAAATAATTGCAGCTAAGTTATCATTTTAGTAATTTACGTAGGCAAGTTCTTCGTTCTAGCACGTCTTCAATATTATTGGATATAGTTGTATCTTCATTGGTTGAAAGAAGATAACTTGGATTTTATTTCATTTCCTTGTAAAAAATCTCCACCTTTATCTCAATGATAATGGCTGCTCATAATCTTCATTTGCTAGAAGAAGCAAAATTGATTTTCTCTTCCTTGAATATTTGCTAACGTTTGTAGCAAAATTGATTTTCTCTTCTTTGATTTTGCACCAAGTTTTATTAGCGGTATACGAAGTTTGACCACTTTATGACTAGTTAGGAATACATTAGAACGGCGTTAGACCATTGTGTATTTGTAAAGAAATTTGTTGTTGAGAATTATATTATTCTCCTGCTATATGTTGATGACATGCTATTTGTTGGTCAAGATGTCAACAAGATTGCCAAATTTAAAATGGAGTTAAGTGTTTTGCAATGAATAACTTGGGATTAGCAACACAAATTCTCGACGTGAAGATATTCCATGATGGGAAGAATTGAAAGTTGTGGCTATTTTAAGAAAATTATATTGAAAAAGTTCTTGAAAGATTCAACATGAGTAAGGTAACATCCGTTTCTTCTCCACTTGTGAGTCATTTTAAGTTGACAGCTAAACAATGTTCTACAAGTTAGAAAGAAAAGAAGAAATGAGCAAAGTACCTTATGCATATGTAGTTGGCAGCTTGATGTATGTTATGGTGTGTACAATACCAGACATCGGTCATGCCGTTGGAGTTTCAGTTGATTTCTTTCAAATCTTGGAACAGAACATGGTTAGCGGTGAAATGGATACTTAGGCATCTAAGAGGTACTTCTAGGGTGCGCGTGCGCTTTGGTAGTGGTAAACTTGTGTTAGATGGATACACTAATGCATATATGGTAGGTGAGCGATTCTAGGAAGTCCACATTGGGATTCTTGAAAACATTTTCATGGGAGCTATTTCTTGGCAGTCCAGGTTGCAGAAATATGTAGCTCTATCATCCATGAAAGCTGTATATATTGTCATAACTGAAGCTCTTAAAGAAGCTTTTTGGATGAAGAAATTTTTTCAAGATTTGGGATTACAACAAGAAAAGTATGTTGTTTATTGTGATAGTTAAAGTGTTATCCATCTTTCCAAGAACTCAACATTTCATTCTAGATCAAAGCATATTGATGTCAGTTACCAGTGAATTAGTGATGTACTTGAAGCCAAGCTATTGAATTTAGGGAAAATTCATACTTGCAATATGGATCATATATGTTAATGAAATCTTTACCTAATGTGAAGCTCGAAGCTTTAAGGCAAGAAGTGGGTTCATAGAACCCACCACATGAGGCGGAGGGGAGATTTGTTGTGGGGTCCGCCACATGTAGCTTGGATAAAATCAATTTTGCTACAAATATTAGCAAATATTTAAGGAAGAGAAAACCAATTTTGCTTCTTTTAGCAAATGAAGATGATGGATAACCATTATTGTTGACATAAAGGTGAAGATGCTTGGCAAGGAAATAAAGTAAATTTCAAACTGTCTTCTTCCAACCAAATAAAGATAAGATTACGTTCTGGAGTGGAGACTTTGCCTAATTAATTCACTAAAATATGAGAATTTAGCTGTAATTATTTGGATAAATGGCAAGTATCAGTTGTATGAAATAAATAAAGAAAAATTTAGATTTGTCATTTCTATATCAAGTTAAACTTTTGAATTTTTAGGCCATCTCCAATGGGTGCCCTATTGCACCAAATTACACCAAAATTTGGTGCACCTCCCTCCAATCATTGCGCCATTTTTTGCAATAAATGGTGCAATGTCCTTTTTGCTCATCTTTTACATTTTTCAAAGATAATGGTTAAATGTATTTGTGTAATTTTCGTTTTATAATAATAATAATAATATTATTATTATTATTATTATTATTATTATTATTAAAGTTTATTATTTTAATAATATAATTAATAATAATTAAGGATTTTTTAGTTTAGTAATTATTTTTGTAAATTTAACGTTATTGTTTTGTAATAAATTAATAATATAATTAATTATTTTTGTCAATTTAACATAATATATAAAACATGTGAATAATTTAGTAATCAATAACAATTTAATATATTTGTTAATTTAACGAAGTTATGATTTAGTAATTTTTATATAGTTATAAAATAAATAAATAAATAATTTTTTAAATAAATACATTGTCAAAAATCAAAATAATGAATAAAATAATAAAACACCGTTCATTTGGTATAGAGATGGCCTTAACTAGATTTATAGGCTACTAACCGTCAATGCTTTCTTATAGATATGATGAGAGTTTTCATACTTAAACGACAATTTTGGAGAGCTTCTACTAAAGAGATTAGAGATAAAATTATGAAAGAACTCAATTTTATGTAGAAAGAAAAGTAGAGAGAGAGTACCTCTAGTTAGCCAAGTAATTATTTCTTCTCTTGTTGTTATTATAAGTTTTGTAATTTCATTATTTGTGATATAGTAGAAGTTAAATGGATTACGGTCTCGTGTGGTTTTTCTCTTGCATTAAAAGATTTTTATACATTAAAATCAATATTTTTCTTGTCAATATCTTGTTTTGTCACACAAAAGAAGGAAAAATTATTTTGCTGCGTATTAGTGGTGGACGGTTTGACCCCACAACTAAGGGTGGGCATGGGTTGGGTTGGATCTATTTTTTCTCCAACCTTAATTCATCCCAACATGGTCGGTCCAATTAATGGTTTAAATCCAACTCAACCCAAACTTGATTGGTCGGTTTAGGCTTCAGCCCAAATAAAGTTGGATAACCTTTTTTTTTTTTTTTTTTTTTTTTTTTTTGAATTTGGATAAATTTTTAAAGTGTGAAATTATTTGAAAACCTTCGTTTTTTAATACTTATATAAGGAACTTTTTCTAAAAAATAATAAATAAATAAGTTTAATGTTTATGAAGCATTTTTTTTAATTTTTTTTTTGGATTTATTCATTTCATCATCATGTTCTTAATTTTTACTTTATCGTCACATAACATTTCATTTGTACATAGTGTTTATGTGAATCAATCTATACAAAGAAAATGAACGTTTATAAATTACAAGTCCTCATATCTTTACTATTGTGTTTATTTAGGTTTTTTTTTTTAATTTTTTTTTTATATTAGATATTAATTTTTCTAATTCATCAGGTGGGTTGGATTGAGTTGTGTTTTAAATCATAACTCGGGACCTAACCCAACCCAACCCAACCCAATTGAACTTAAAAAAGATCGGGTTGGGTGGTTTGGGTTGAGTTTTGCCCAGCTCTACCTACAACAATTTCCAAGAATGTAGCTTTTAAGTAAACTTAAAAAATGGGCAAGGTGCAATTATTTGAGTACACATTAGGTGGCTCTAGATTGTTAGAGGCGGATTCAATTTTTTGCATTCGATTACGTTTAGCGTTAATACTTAGTGCAAGCTCAAAACTTTTCTTTAGCAAAAACCTTTCAGAATCTGCATTCCCCTTGGAAATATTAAAATTGAAAACACTCAGTGAAGATAAACTTAATTGAATGCTACAAGGTAACTGCACAACTATGTAAAAAACATCATCTTTTGGTTCCTTTTTTGATCATATTGTCATCCATCATATTGTTACAGACTCTAATGATGATAGAATCATTGTCATCAATCGTACAACACAACTTTCTATCAAACTTACTAGTGCATTGAACTATCATGCATGGTATGTTCAAATTGGAAAACTATTTATGGTTATGATCTTGAGTGCTTTTAGATGGTTCTTTTACTTGTCCAACCCAAATTATTGCCATAGCCATGCCTATTGAAGCACCACACCAAACCCCGAAATACTGACAATGGAAGAGGCAAGACAATCCCTATTTTTATGCCTTGATTTGCTCGGTTGAAGATCGAATTGTTATCACGATCCAATTTATGGGAACAGTTGTTGAATCATGGTCTAAACTTGAGAAGTCCTATGCTAGCCGAACCCTGTGCATTTAATGATTTTGTGAAATTCTCAGTAAGACTAGAATGATGACGTGGAAGATATAGCCGAAAAACTCTCTTGTTGGCTCACCACTAATTCACACTGTTTTTATTGTTCTTGGTGATGAGTACTCTCAACTGAATGTTGCTATTCAAACAAGGGATAAGTCAATCACCTTTAGAGAACTCCAAGACAAGTTGATGGGCATGTTTTCTTAAACATGCTCAACTTAAGAAGAATCCCTTCCTGAATTAATTTAGTCAACCGGGTGACAACAGAACGAAGAGAGAAACAATTCGAATAGAAGAAATTTTAATTATAAATGTCAATGTAATAGTAATCACAATAAGCAAGGTGTTAATTTTGGTAGTAACTTTGGCAATTGTCAAGGCCAACAATGGCAACCTAAGAACTCTCCCTAGAATCGTGCACCGTGTGACAAAATTGAACATGAGCCTGAGGACAGAACTCGTCCGAGACAGGATTAAAGGTCAAGTTTAGGAGTGGTCGGCTCTGATGTTCGGACTCTTCAAGATAGTTGGAGTACTTGTGTCGGATACGGCATGACATGGGTACAAGTATGGGATATATGTCAGATCCTCCAAATTTTAACGAGACACTTCGTCTTTTTTGGTTCTCCTTCTTTTTTTTTTTTTTTTTTTTTTCTCTTTTCCTTTACTTTCCCTTTTCTTCTTTCCTGTTTTCGCTATCTATAAACCTAGCATTGTTGCCAAGAGGGTGGAGAAGGATAGCTGCGCTAGGTTTTCCCTTCATTTTCTTCTTTTTTTTTCCCCTTCTTTCTCTCTTTGTAACGGTAGTTTAGAGTTTCGTTTGTATAAAATGAAAATGGATTGCATATAGTGCTACTTAGTGCTCCACTAGGTCCAAATTGCAATGAAATCATTCATTTTCTATTTTATATAATATTTAATAATTCCCATGATTGAAAACCAAACCCGAAAATTCAATTTTATTCGTTTTAACCCTTTATTTAATGCTCATTTCTTTCTTTGTTAATAATTTATTTTGGTCGATTCAAAATGACATTTTGAGTTTGTAAAAAAATTGAAGTTTGAAAGATGTACCCACATACTCGTTTCCGAAATTTGGACTCTTTTTAACCATGTTCCCGTATTTACACATTTTAGAAAATAAAATATTTGACACTTGAGTACTTACCCGTACTCGAGTCCCAGCATCATAAGTGGTCGACACCATCATCATCATAGCTTCTCCTTCTTCCTGTCGCCACCAAAACTTCTATTAGTTATTGGCATCAACATTTAGGTCATCCATCCCTCATGATTTTAGAACATGTTTTGTCGATTTGGTAAACTTTCTAGGTCTAGTTACTCATATCATTGTAATAAGAGTCATCACTTACCATGTTAAATTCTTTGAGTATTGTGTGTTAAACCTTTACAAATTTGATATACCAACGTTAGGGGTTCAACCCTTATTTCCTTTTTTGACAATTTTAGATACCATGCGAGTTTTCGTTGATTGCCATGCTATGTATTCTTAGTTATATTTGATGAAACAAAATTCTAATATTGAATAAATCTTTGATCTTCTCAAGTCTTTTGTTGAAAAATATTTTTTAAACTTTAGTTAAAACTTTTATTTTGGTTGAGGAGTAGACTGTTAAGGGTTAGTCCTACACTAGTTAACATGACAGTAGCACCTTGTATTGCTACTACACATTCAATTGGTCGGTATTGCTTAAAGATGCTGCCCTTCCATTGTGGAAACAATTTTTAGTCTATTTTGTCAATTATCCCTATCTTTAATTTATTTGTGGTTAAAGCTACAAAGGCACGATGTATTTAATAAGTTGCCTTTGCACTCCCATTTATCCTAGCCTCTCGTATCGTGGCTTATTGGTAATATCAATAAGTTCATGTTCAACTCAAAATGAAGATTCCTGATAATATCAAGAACCTCATTGCCCTACTACCGCATAGCTTCCTCAATAACTTTTACCTCGCGAACTTTCACCTTGGAAAGGCTAGACTCTACAATAGCCAATTTTATTTCATTACTCTCCAATTGATTGCAAATCAAAGTCATTTCATTCTTTTCATTGTAGATGTCCTTAGAAGTAACATATTGCGTGGTCTTCACCAATTGGATCTCCTATTAGATAAGTAAAATTTCGCATAGGCTGCTTAGCTTTTCTTATCCAGCTTAAACTCCTTGGATATTTTTCCTAACATCGGCCACAAGGAAAGCCTTCCTTGTAGTAAAGACTTCAATACCTTCTCATCTCCTTGTATTTGGCCTTCTCCTTCTCGGCTTCTTCCAATCTTTTCTGCGGGTAATCACTATAACACCACATGCTTGCTTTCATATCTATCTAGATTATTATTAGTGTTAAATTTATTTCTTAAATTAGTATAATTGTATTCATTGTGACAAATTATTTTGTTTTTACAATGAAATATGTTCTAGACGTCCTAAAACATCGGTGTGCCTATTAACCTACGTTTAATATGATTAAATTATATAATAAATTGGTTTTATTATGTGATTTTAACTCGTCTTGTTTTTGTATTGAATTTAGATGTATTTCCTCTTTTCAATAAGTGCATTTTTGAGTAATTTAATAATATAAAAATAATATTTGTAACAACAAAATGGGTTTTAAATCAATAAAATAATTAAAGGATTCAAATAAGTTAATAAGATAAGTAAGGAGTGTTAAAATTTATTTCCATACATTATGCCAATTATTTGTCATTAAGTTAGAAAATAAGACTTTACCTATTTTCTTCACCGCCTTACATGTTAAAATCGGCTCCATGATAGCCATGAATGAATTGGCATTTTGAATTCTGGAAAATGATAATGATGGTAAGGTATGGAATTTTAATCATTAATTTACTCAATTGTTTAATTTTGAATTCAAAAGGAATCATGATATTTTATTTGATTAGTATTAAAATAATGTTTCTATTTCATTTTATATATGAAATGAGTGTGCCATTGGCTGTTTAAATATATGTTGTACGTATATGTATAGATGAGCGTGCACATTATATGTGCCAATATATGTATATGCCTGCACGTATATGTGTGCGCTTATTTAATAGAAATATAAGCTGTAGGTATTATTATGTATATGTGTGTATATACTATATATAGGCGTGGGTGTGATTAACATATGTATATATGTATGCTTTGTATATATATGTGTCTATGAGTGATTTCAACTTCAAAATTTGTAGGAAAGTCAATCTTATTTACACGTAGCTTCTTCTTTTTTTTTCTTTTATACAACGACAATAATAAATTGATATTTGTCAACAAGAGAATAATGACACATGTTTTATAATATACGTTATATACGACGGATGCAGCTCAGGTCAGTGTGTTTTTTTTTATAATTCTTAAGATATTTGTCAACAAGAGAATAATTATAGCCATGTCATATTTTTATGTTTCATTCTTTAAGTCAATGAAGCAAGCTTTGAAGAGTTCAAAACGT
>NC_036254.1:27048636-27067929 GCF_002742605.1 Olea europaea var. sylvestris
ATAATTCTTACAAAAAAAAAAAAAAAAAAAAAAAAAAAAAAAAAAAAAATTCATTTGCTTCGACTAAGCACTCGTCATGAATATGTAGCTGGCTGATTCAATGCACTATTAAGCTCCACACAGTTTCAAAATTAATAATAATAGATCTGTTTGTCTTCTCTAAATCTTATTTTTTCATTATTCTTTATTTTGCTGTTTTGTGCTATCACCTTTTTGTGTCATCAGGCAACTGTGAATCGTTCCAAGGGGAATCAAACTGAGATATCAAAAGCCGATCTTATTCAGAAGAGTGCTTACTGCCGGGTTTCAGGTAAGTATTTCTTGGTTGTTTTGCTTATTACTTAAAAGAGTAATGCTATTTATAGTGAAGACGATTGGTGGTCTCTTTACGTGGCATATACATAGATGTTTGTTATTTTAGTTGCATCAAGGCGACTACTGATAGTTTTAACTGTGAATAACATTTTTCTACTAAAAAGGATCCCCATCTGAAATGCATCTACATGCAAAATAAATATAAAAAGAGAGCTTGAATAAATTCAAATTCCCAATTAATGCAATTTCCATTGGAATTATCATGATGGCTGTCGTCATTGCTGCAGATCGTGATATGGACCTTCTTGAGTTGTCGGCCTATGGCAATGTTCGTCGTGGACAAGATTCTGGTGGATGCAACATTCAATGATTTAATTTATCGCTCGGCATACTATCCTTTTTGTACTTTGTTTCCCTTGTGATACATATTCTTGTCACAATGTATTTGTATCGATTGTGGTGGAAATGAGGGAGAAAACTCAGAAGTGCTGTCCCAACTTCTGGTAGAAGAATTCAAGTCAATTATACATGCAGTCAAATATTAACCAAAAGTAAATAGAATTGACTTTTCGGTTATGGGATTTTTATTTTTATTTTTATTTTTATTTTTATTTTTATTTTCTTTTTTCTTTTTTAACTTGTAGTGGGTAATCTTTACTTAACCTTATCACGCATTGTTTTATTTTATTAATACTTTGATAAGTGGTAATCTTGATCACCATTATCAAAACTAAAGTCCCAATTGGACTTTCTTCCCCAATATGCCTTTTTCATCCACATATTCCATCTTTTTGACCTTTTGAGTCATTTCTATATTCAATGAAAAGGGGAAGGTTTTTGGTATGGTTTGTCCTAAAAATTTCAATGTAGCTTAAAGGATGTTGGTGGTTCTTTTTCAAAAAGAAAAAGGATTTTTTTATTTTTTATTTTTTTTTGCACAAATACCCTACTAGATTCTTCTACAATGATATAGCGATCCCTAAGTTTCTAGATATGTTGCTTTTATGCTCGAATTGAAAAAGCCACTCGTTCCTAAGATTAAAGAAGAGTGAAAGACTTCATGATTATTTTTGGAATTTAATATCAAGAAGCGTTTTCATTTTGCAGATTGATGTCAACTTACTTGTGATTACAATAAAGAGAAAAAAGTTAAAATATTATTTTATTGTACTGTACAGTCGTCTACATATTTTGTACTGAGCATTTACTTAAAAGCAAGAAGTAAAAGTTGTGCTTATAACGCAGTTTTGTCAAATTGAGTGGCTCAATCTCCATTGGTGGGGACCTTGAATGCATTAGGGTCTGACTTTTGTGTGAAATGCTTTACATTTCCACCTAAAAAACGCTAAACTTTGGATAAAAAAAAAAGTGAAAAAGAAACTTTTGAAGTGGGGGATTGACCTGCAAGTCCTGTGAAAAAAAGTTGCTTTTCTAGCTCTATATGTTGTATGGCCAATGACATTGCCAAATGTTGCTCTCTTATTGCCACTAACTTTAGACAAAAAAGATGTATAAAATCCAACATATTAAATTTCTCTTAAATAATTAAAGAAATTTTTTGAAAATTCAGCTTTCTTGGCTTCGAAAAGGGTTATTTACAATTTTGTCCCTGTTAGTTTCCTTTGTATAATTCAGGAATAGTCTATCAAGTCACTCTCGTTTTAATACTATTTAATCGTTATAGATCAATAAAAAAATAAAATACAGCATACCTTGAAAATTTATAGGAACTTCGTAAATATTTTTCAAGTTTACAACAAAAAAATAATTTTAAAAATCATTAATAGTCCAAACATAGAGAAAGCTATGTACTAAGCTAGTTTGGATTATGGCGAATCTGTTGTTGGACTTATTTCCTTATTAAGTTTGGGCAATGATTAAATATTTTATTGAGCTGAACTTCAAAATAAGAAAATATCATTTACCACGAGAGAGGAATGCGCCTTAGGTGGTCAACGTAGAGTTGATTGCCGATTTTTTCGTCTAGACGCAAGGAGGAGAGTTTCCTCCGAGCCCCAAACCTAAACAAGACTTTTAAAACACTGCCTAAAAATACAAACACGTATCATGATTATCATTATTGTTAAGTAGACTCTTCTCTCTTTTGAACATAGGATTTGGAATTATAGATCTTTGAGTTAGGTTTACTACTAGGTAGTCAAAATTTTTACAAACAAAATCGTCTTCAACTAATAGACAAAAAATGATCCCCACGACTCGTGAGAGCTAGCAATGGCTGTTTCACTTTGATGCACATGAAATTTTCAAATGGTGGACGGCTACAATTTGATCATATCCCTTTGATGAATTGAATGTTACCCCCCACGCCACCACGGCCCCCAAGCCTATCAAAAGTGAAACTTGTCACTTTTTAACAAGGAAAATCGTAATAAATGTCTCCAAAAGGAAAAGGGCAAAAGAAAAAAACAAAAGCAAATTGAAAAAAAGCCATAAGCATTTATTGCACTATCTGCCTATGGAATTTTGGGGACCTACTGCAACTAATCTTCTCAATGAGATGTGGTTTACATTTGCTGGAAACTTGATAGTATCTCAACATGTGATCCATATTTTGGTAGTGTAATCGTATTAAATATATTTGTCAAAAATGAAAAAATGATTTTAGAGAGAGGAGAGAGAAAGTTATGAACTTTCAAATCATGGTTCCTCCTTTTCCTGAAATTGTTTGGTTTTTGAAAAGGAAAGGTAATTGGCTTTTTCTGATATTCACCCTTGACCCCTCAAGCTGAAGACAAGTTAAACCGTAAGTTGTGCCCCAAACTGACCAGTACTCAAGAGCCCCTCTAACTGATCTGCTAAAGTGTCAAACAAGTCGTTTCCCATCTTTGCACCTTGCCTTCCAGTAAAGCTCCTGCCTTTCAGGATAAATCCTGCCTTCCAGGAGAATATCTGCCTTTCAAGAGCCTTCTAGGAATCGAACTCACGACCTTTGATTTGCTAGCCTTGAAGCGCCCTCATCTTTGCCAATTGGGATGTGCCTTGGGGGCAGGGACAAAGCAAATCTTGATTTTCCTTTGGCTTGTGATAGACGTAAGAGAGGGATATATATCAAGAATAGGCTTCTATATACAATTCAATTTTGTTAGTTCTTGTACATGTTAGATACACGGTATTAAATATGACTCGATAGTATACAAGGAAGAAATTTTCAACCTGTAAACCAAACTTTAGTTCGGTTCTTTTCTCTGGTCCGATTCGATTAAACGTAGTTCAACATGGGAAACATTCCACGTGTTGAAAGTGAAGCAATGCTCATAAATGTTAGAAAGGGGACAAACTTTAAAAAGTTGCACAAGAAAAGTTGCTATCATTGAGAAAAAAAGAGCCACTTTTCAAACTACTTTTCAAGGGACACTAAAAGGGTTAAATTACATTACACAGCATCTGCATTTAGTTAAAATATATTTCACTCTCGTTCTGTCAGTATTATCCTACAATGTACATGAAAACACACTCACCAAAGGTAAAACAAAGACATCTGCTTAATGTTACAAGGTACAAACTGCAGTTTTTGCTATGGCTTCTCCAAAATATGCCCCATTTTACAGAGGCATGAATCTGCAGCCTTTACTGAACATCCCAAGTAGTCTACTTGAGGCTTCGAATTATCGTCCCAAGAAGTCAGTCGAGGTTAAATATTTTCTCAGGAGATGAATCAACAGCTTTTTAACTACTTGATGATACTCAAGAAAAACCACCCTTCAGGCAGTCTCCTGGAAGCTAATGGATCGAGAGAATGCAGCAGGGTTAGCCTGCAATACAGGGGAGGGCGAGACAAGGGATTTTTTCTCGTCGCCTTTTGGTTGCAAGGCCTTAAAAAGTTCTTCCCTGCTAATGGAATCGTACTTGATCCCAAGCGTTTCCCAAATGGAACTCTTTGCAGCTTCATCAGGATCATCAATCCTCAAAGTTTTTGGAATTACAATTGAGCTTCCCGAATTCTTCTCTGACGCACATTCTTTGCCTTCTTGGTAGTTTGGCTTAATCAATTCCCCGTCCCTCGAGTGCTTCCCCAATGGTGAGTCTGGACCAGAACTTGATTTCTTTTGATTTGCTGTAGGAGATGGTACTGATAACCCTGGAACATTCCAAGCACTGGGAACGCCACAATTCCAGTAGGGTGCCGGGTAGAATGGCATGGGAAATCCCGGAGGACAAATGGCTGGCACAGGAACAGCAAAATTCCAAGGTACAGGCCAAGGAACCCCGGGAATACAAGGAACTGGAGTAGGAAAGCCATTTACATTTTTCATCATCGGCTCTTGGAGCCCCTTTTTTACTCCATCTCCCATTGAATTCAATGTAGTCAAGGACGAACCACTAGAACAATCATCGCCATTTTCTCCACCTCTGCAGGAAACCGAGGCCCCTCGATCCATTTTACAGTACCCGTTTTGAATACCATTAGGTAATTTTTTCTCCGCAAGATTCAAAGCAGAAGCCATAGATTCACACAGAGGCGAATCAGGACCAAAAGACAGGACAGTGCCATTTGGTTTAAATGTCGGATGATGAAAACCATTAGGAACGTCAATTTTTGATGCATGGAGGGCTTCAGAGATTGTAATTTGACGACAATGAGAGAGAGAATTCTTGTTCTTACGACGACCAGCTCCCACAGGAACATTCCTCATTGTACCCCCATCCGTCCAATATCTCTGACAGCTCTTGCAAAAATGACGAGGTTGATTAACGTTGTAATTGTTGTAGTAACAAAACTTTGTATCCATGCTATTGCAACGGGGGCAGGGAAGTAGTTTGTCAGGCTTCTTCAGAGTCTTTTGTTGTGGATTTGTCGAATCATTTTGATCATTTTCGTTTTTGGGCAGATTTTCCGATGCATCATCTTCAACAATGGAGGGAATTTTAGGATTGTCAGCTGACTCTAACACAGTAGTAGGATTCCCTGACTCCTTAGACGCAGCTTGATGGTCATCATCATCTTGTGCCGTACTTTCACAGAATTCTCCAGCTATTTGGTCCTAAAATTCACAAATGAATTCAAATCAACTAAAGGCATAGTTGGGTTTCTTTTCAACATGTTCTAAGTTTATTCTATGGAACACAGACGAACCACAACAATCGCTTATTGGATGGTACATAAAACGCTGATACTGTTGAACAAATTATTATACCCAATTGTCAAATCCAAGAATTGAATTCAGTAACCCGAAAACGAATGGAAGTATGAAACCACAATATTGGAAATATTCAAAGTCCATATAATACAGAAACACTCCAAACAATAATACTTAGCACTACGCAAGTATTCGCCCTTTTGAACAACGAATATATTCAGATGCTCACATCTTACTCAATAAACTTAGATATAATAGAAAACAACAAAGTGTGTGCAGATCTTTCCAGAATAAACACCTTTTGAGTAAACCAATAGATTCAAATGGACACAAAGCATAGGCGGAATCAATACTATTAAGTGGGAAAATTCCCAATGCTTCGAGGTCATAGAACTCTCTGGAACTCTCATGAATCAAAGAAATTTTGAAAAATGAAAATTCTTGGTCCTCCATAGATACGAGTAAGGTAGACGAAACAGCAATAAGTCAAGATTTGTTCAATACTGCATTACAAACATATCAATTATCACAGTAATTGCATAAAAAATCCGGAGAATGACACTGAAAAAAAGAAAATATTAATAACACAAAATCCCCCATAAACCCCAGATTTTCCATGTGCAAGATTTGCTTAAGTATCCTCTGGAAATTCAGAAAATAAAATCAACCCATTAATTTTCTTGGTCTTCTAGCATCTGGGCCCTCATTAAATTTCCAGAGAAATACATAAATGTTGTGTATGTTCTATCACTTAGTGTGTGTTGTGTGTGAAAAAATCAAAGCTTTTACCTCCTTATTTTGCTGCTTTTCTTCATCTGACTTTCCAGTTACAGTATCTTCTTCCCCTTGTCGAGTTACTATCACTTTTTCATCATCCAAACAACGATCCGACTCCATCCCACGACTACTCTCGTCGGAAATCTCGTCGGAGTACTCGCCGGCTATGACTTTCCCGTTCTCCGGTAACACAATCTTCCTCCCAAATAACTTAATCTCCGGCTCCTTCGCTTCCATCATTTCTAATTCTCTCTTTTCAATAAAATTCTGAAGTAAATTCTCGAGGCGTTGTTGGCAATGTTGGGCAGTTTGATTTTGATCCGCTGCTTTTAACGCCTTCAAAATGTGGTTGCCACGTCATCATGTGATTGATTTTCTCAGCCACATGTTTTTTAATAATAATTTTTGCCCACAAAATTTATATAAATTTTTGTTGCATGTAAATTCGGTGCTGCCTATATTTGTGGGTACCAAATTTTCTGTTAAATGTTTGAAAAACCCCTACTGTTCAGTGACGTGTAAGACGATGATTCGCCAGAAGTAGATAAGGGTTGTACTTTGGTGTGAACGACTTTCAGGTGATTAAGGATCACAGGCCATGATGATAGAATCATATCTAGAATCGGATGGCTCTGATTTCATCTTCTGAAAGTACACTTTTGGACTGGTTATAAGGATTTATTTTTGGGCTTTGCTTGATATACATAATTTTTTGTACATCAAGAAGTCCCACACTCATATGGGGTGAGGGCCGCTCGAATTCTCACCCTATGTGAGTGTGGGACGCCTTAATGTACAAAAAATATGTACTTACAATGTTATTCGTTATTTTTAGTCTCACTCTTTTCAAAATTCATTTTCAAAAGAATAATGTTACATGTAGATCAGGGTTTCTATAACTATGTTTACTCCACTCACATGGAGTTGATCCCCCTCCGCGTGAGGAGGTTGACACTGTATTATATACAAGCAGCATATTCCTTTTTAAAACTTATTTTCAATTAAACATCATTTAATATATATTTCTATTTTTCTTTTATTTGTGTTGACTTTTATATTCATATTTATTTACAAAATGGTTATATGCACTTGAAAGAATATATTAATGGTATTCGTGTGAAAATCATCTGCTATGACAGGCTGACAATTCTTGACCAGTAGCGTTGGTTCAAAATTGTAGATAAGACAGCAAATTAATAAAATTGATTATTATTTTCATTCTTGAATTCTTTTCAATTATATTCGATGCAATACGTGTTCGTGTTCGTGTTCACGTTCAAGCATTCGAGTTAAAATATTTGGCAGGAAATTCTAAAGAACCCTGCTCCCTGTCCCGGGTCAGGGATTGGAGGGGCGCCTGCCACTCGGCAGGCACCCCTCCAATAGGGGGGCGCCACGTGGCGCCCCTGTCTTTCTCCCTGTCCCTGACCCGGGACAGGGAGAATTATTCAATTCTAAAAGCATTAAAATATCTGTTACCATTGTGATAAATAATTTTTATTAACTCCATAAAATATAAAAGATTTCTTCATTAATTTGGCAAAGTTGACTTTAGAGTGCAGAGCATTGAG
Source organism: Olea europaea var. sylvestris (assembly GCF_002742605.1). Taxonomy (NCBI): domain Eukaryota; kingdom Viridiplantae; phylum Streptophyta; class Magnoliopsida; order Lamiales; family Oleaceae; genus Olea; species Olea europaea. The sequence goes on from NC_036254.1 coordinate 27,056,399, forward strand.
TAACGCCACTTATCTCGGGCCACATGGGCCCCCCAGCCAATTGGCGGGGAGGGGGACATATGTCCTCGCTGGAAATCCCATCTAGCAAAATTCGTAGAGTAGTAGGTCATGGTGACATCAGAATTTACACAAGTGGGACCCACTATTAACTTAAAATGTAAAACAAGTCTGTGTTTTAAACAAAATAAGAATATTTTTCAAACTTTTATCCCATTATATACTTTCACGGGTAACATTTGTTTCTTAGCACTTTAGTCCCTAATCCTTTCAAAATTAAGTGCGAATGGTCCACACCCTCCGGTTTAAATAAATGAAAAGTAAAGGAAAGTGAACGAAAAAAAAGACAGAAAAATTAATCATTTTCATTTTTTGATAGTCATTTTTTGATTTTTTGTGCTATTTAGTTCTTCATTTATTTTATGGATAATTGTGTCCTTTATTTAAATTTAAAGATGGTTATATCGACCAGGTTTTTAATTTTTTTTTATTTATAAATTAGTCATAAATAAAATCCTTTCTCTCTCTCTCTCTCTCTCTCACACACACACACATTTTTTTAATTGATATTGACTCAAGATTGAATGGATTGAAATATATGAAAATTCGGGATTTCTACGCTGAGTAATATTTTCATAAGACTTGATTCATCGATTTGGATTACCTTGTTTTCTTAAAGTTGTTTCGAATTTTATATTAGCGTACAATTTTGATTCTAGTTTTGAACAAGAATTATTCTATGGGTACATAATATTGTACATAAGGGTGTCCAAAATGGACACCCAACGGCCCCCTATTGGAGGGGGGCCTATTTATTTAATTTTTTCCCCAAACTTATTCTCAATAACATATTTTGCAGTTAAACTGTATTTATAACGTGCATGTCTAACAAAAATTGTATTTACCCTTTAAAGAAATGGAAATTGTTAACAGTGATCTACTTTTTAAAGATGGAGGAGCTTGATACGAAGAAATAAAAATAGAGTTAAAAGTATAAACTTTAATATCTGTTGGGGACTATTGCTGCAATTTGTCCACTATATTAATAAGGGATTCTATGAAATTGGTTTCTCAAATGTCTATACTCTAGATATACATTTGTGCAAAACAAAGATGATCTAATTTGCGAAGATCATGTTCCAAAAATAATAGTATAATTACAATTTTGAAAATGAACATGTTATCCTTTTTAAACCTTTGTACAAATGGTAAATTCTGTTCCATATAATTATACTTTACAATCAATCAGATAATTGTACTTCAATTTCATTCATTCATATAATCTCTCTTTTGTTCGACTTCAATTGGGTGACTCCATCGAACACCATAACTTAGACGGATGGAAATTGATGACACGAAGATCAATAATGATGATCGTCATGTATTTTACTGAATTTGCACTTATTGGGTCAGCAACTAACGGTCACTTGTGATGACCATCATTTGTTTATCACTTCATCTATTCTCGTCAATAGAATTTAATGGAATTATATTGATTGAAATCAAACTAAAGTATTGAAGTATTATTACCAAATTCACTCTATAACAAAAGTATAACTATTACAAATATATTTTATCACCTCCTCTAAATGGGTGGGGGTTGGGGGGTGGGGGGGAATGGTTGCCATCCGTGGCAAGTGTGAAGAGCATTGAGAAACCCAAACTTGAGGCTGGCATCTTATATTATAATTAGTGTCTTCATCTCTATGTCCTAATTTACAAGGCAGGGCTCTAAGTGGACAACACGTGCTAATCATCTTAATTAAACTTAATTAATCAAGACTCTCAACTTATCTAATACAACTTTCCAGAGAGTGCCACCTGTCCCATTTTAATTCTTAATGATATCTCCAAAAATAAAAAAATAATTTCCACACTTTACCCAAAGAGAGATAAAAAGTACTAAGCATATGTTTTTCTCTTTCGGTGTAAAGTTCTGTTTATTTGTATTTATTAATAAATATTAGCTTCTAATGTTGGATTTAATCGCTCATTGTCTAATTTGAAAGAGACTTTTTAATTTAAGAATTGGCCTTTAAAAATGTTAAGGACATGTGGGCGGTTTCTCACACTTTGGACCAACAGAGTTTTTAATATCTTATGATAGATATTGACAAAATTGCTCACCTATAGAGTAATGATCAAAATGAAGATTTTAGACTTTACTATTAGTCAAGAGTGAGAGAAATTTCATCTTTCTTGCTTGGTTATCCGACTCAAGGGGACATAAAAAGAGGTTCAAATAAACTAGTTTCGAATGATAAATGATTAGGATGTTAGACAGGATGAGAGAGTAGATTGAACCACACATCGACTCATTTTGGGAGACCTGAGAGCCGAGCTGATTCAACTTGCATTCGAGGAGAGTTGCGGGCTCAAGCTAAGCAGCAAAACACTAGACTTGTACAAGTTGGCTAGCGGGCTAGTTTGCTAGAGACTCACAAACAACTCATCTTATTGGTTCAAGTCAAAGAAAGAATAAAAATGATGAGCTGTAGAGCGACTTGCCCCATCAAGGGATGAGCCAAATCACACTTGGTTGAAGCTAGACAGTTCACCCTACAAGTGAGCGTGTGCTAACTCACATGGTGGGAGAGCTGAGCACGACGAAAGACAAGTCAAGCTACTTGGGTTGATCTATTCAACACCCTTAGTTAGAATATAGAGCTATAGTATGGACGAGTAATTTTCAAGAAGAACAATTTTATTCGAGTAATCAAAATGGAAGAAAAAAGCGATTTTCATAGTGAAAAGTCGTTTAAATGAAATAGAAAGATAAGTGGGGGTGGATTTATAAATATCTAAAAGAATATTGATGCCTTTGATAATGTTGCTTGGTAGTGACTCAAAGAAATATTGCTTGCAGTGTAAGAGTTTATCTAATTACCAAAAGAGAATAGAGCCCTCAAGGTTTAAAATATATCATTAAAGCCCTTTGGAAACTTGTACATAATAGTACCACACATTTTTTTTTTCCTTTGAATGTCAATGACACGTAAACCAGAATAAAACATGACTCAATATTGCGAACTCAAAGAAAGAAGGTCGTGCCTTTAGGTGCGAATACATTTGAGGAAGAAAGTGCAATATTCGTAACCGGTCACAGTTAATTATAAACACTATATTCAATGTTTTAGGTCAATTAAGTTCAATTTTTGATAATTTGCCCTTCTTTTTTTAGTAGAAAGTTCTTGAACAAATTTGTAATTTTTTAAGAAAAAGTATAAAACTATATCGATTCAATTTAGGTTTACATGTCTTAAATCAAACATGATATGTGTTGACCCCAAAAAGTGCGCCAACAGATGCCGGTCCCACCCGTGCTTGCGTGGGCGAATGTCCAACACACTAAAACACGTGGACGGTCTAAAATGAGCGGTTCAAAGGGGCGTGGAAGTAGCCCAACGACGCGGGACGGTGACGTTCGGAATCCAGCGAGTTATTCGTAATCCGGTTGTACAATAATTACCAACCGGTGCTTGTATATGTATGTGTAAAAGTGTATAAACCCAATTTGTGTATTGCAAGTAAATGAGAGAGAGTTGAGAAAATGTGGTCTTTAGTATTGATTCTTGCATTAGCATTTTACATTATACAATGGGGGTATTTATAGTGATACATATGGAATGGGAGCCCTTGGATGAAGTGGTACGTGGCCTCATCTCCTTAGTTCAAATGTCTGTTCTTAGGCATGGGACTTGACTTGCTAGCTTACGGCGTATTTATTGCTTGTGCAGGGCCTCCATGCTAGTGACAAGACTTGACCTTTATGCTTATGACAAACGTTCCATCAATCATTCGAATAAGATCTGTGCAGGCGATCTCTTGGGAGAAGTGACCATGGAGGATGTTTCCCTGTGGTTCAAAGGCTTGCGCATCAGCTTCGGGGTTTCGGCCATTTGTCATGATACTTCCACTTGAGGGCCTCAGCTGCTCTCAATAGGTTCCAGCAGCCGGGCTCCGGTTCGTAGGCATCGGTCAATGGACCTAGGACAAGAGGAGCCTCGGCAGATGGACTTCGGCTCAGTAGTTCGGATGTAGCCCCACCTCGGCATTGTATGAAACCTTGGCAGGAATGCCACGTGGATCGCCGTGAGTGGGCCATTGTCCCAGATAGGTTGGCCAGGTGTGACAACATGCAACAATAGTCCCCCACGTTCAAGTATATTCATTTATGTAATGCGTGGACTTTAATGGAGTAAAAAATCGAAAGAATTTTAAACCCCAAATGATAGTCCCCCAAGTCCAAGTATAGATATTTATATCATGGTTGGAGTTAGAGAAGTGTTGCTGTGGGTGAGCGATGAAGTAGGCGAGGTGTTGATCTTTTGATGATGAAGCCGAGGTGGTTGAGGAACCATACCTGCGAGGCTAGTTGCTGAATGATGAAGATGAAGCCGAGGTGATTGAGGAACCGAACCTGTGAGGCTTGAACGCTGACTGATGAAGAAGAAGCCGAGGTGATTGAGGAACCGAACCTGCGAGGCTTGTTGCTGAATGATGAAGAGGAAGCCGAGGTGGTTGCGGAACCGAACCTGCGAGGCTTTTTGCTGACTGATGAAGAAGAAGCCGAGGTGATTGAGGAACCGAACCTGCGAGGCTTTTTGCTGAATGACGAGGAGGAAACTGAATGGTAATGATTGTGCGTTGATCGCTGTGCCAATGATTTGATGTTTTATGCTTGTTTTCGAGGGAAGGTAGCTGAATCGTTACGACTTCCAAGGTGGTGGCGCCGTCGAATTAAAGTGCAATTATGAGGGCAGCTGGCGCATCTAGAAGCAGACGCATTGGATAGGTGCGTGGGAGGCACGCATAGATTGGAGGCGTAGGATTTAAAAACTGTTTGAATTCAACGCCTCGGATTGGATCTAAAATGGAGGGCTCGGATTGACTGAGATTTGATCTGACGGGTGGGGTTCATCTTGGACCTTTATAAAAGGCGAAAAAATTCCAATATCCAGGATTTTTGAACACTTTGCATTCTCAAATTCTCTCAAATCTCCCATTTTCCGGCGTCGAGGTTGTCTGCGATTAGATTCCGACCAGTCTCCGTTTGTGTTGAACTCCTTTAGGTATTGTTTGCATAAAAAATCGTTGTTATTGCCTTTGTTCTTAAAAAAAAATGGAGTCCACTTCGGGTAGGGAGCTTGTTACAGTGGCGTCTTTAGATCATGGGGTAGGTCATGGGGGGACGTTCGAGGTGGATAGGTATGCTATGGCCGAGGAGGCTGTGGATTATACCCAGGAGTGGGAGGCTTCTAGAGTGCCCTCGAACATGACGGGGAAGAGGTTGGGGGAACTTAGGGAAAGGTACAGTGTGCCTCATAACATAGAGATGTTAGTCCCCGAACCGAACGAGCGGGCCTGCTATCCGAGGCCCGGATGCGTGGCCGTGAGTGAATACCTGTTCAAAGCAGGTATGCGTCTTCCTTTGTACCCTTTCTTTAGGGCGGTGCTTAGGAAATTCATGCTTTCCCCGACCCAAGTTCTGCCGAACGGGTGGAGCCAGCTGGTCGGCTCCTACTTCCTGTGGAAGGAAGTTTCACTTGGGGAGGACATGTCTCTTCATGTCTTCATGACCCTGTTCCAGCCCCGGGTAATTGGGAAGGAGTCAAGGGGGTGGTACTACCTCACGCCTTGGGGGGCTCACGCACCCTTTGTGGTGGGACTTCCTTCCTCTATTAAGGGGTGGAATGAGTCCTGGTTCTGGGTGCAAGGTAAATGGTAGGCAGTGGAGGGTGACAAAGCCCTGTCATTCACAGTGCCGACCCAGTACTACGAAACTCGTGAGTCTCCCGACCTCTGCTTGTGTTTTGAAACCAGAATGTTTATTCGTCTAACTGTTGGCGGTTCGTCTTTGCAGATAGTAGTACGAGGTTCGAGCTTAGCAGGGAGGAATTCGAGGTGATAGAGGATATTTACAAGAGGCCTCTGAAGCTTCGGCACTTCGATCACCTGATTGATAGAAGCAGATACTTCTTGGACTTCGAGCTGATGGCATCCAGAGGTATGGGGCTCCAACACTTGATGTTTTTAACTTGAATGTTTCTTATGCTGATGCTAATCTATGTTGTGCAGACAAATTCAAGAAGAGGGAGTACCCAGCTCCAGACATGGCCTCCATCTTGAAGGCCACTTCTACTGCGAAGGCGAGGCCCCTGAAGCCTGGGTCCAGTGGAGCAAAGGAAGTTCGAGGCAGGGTTGAGCGCCTGTTGAAGGACTGCACTCCTAGGGCCTTGGAGGAGGCATCTACTCAGAGGCCAGAGAAGCCTAAGGAGCCTCGGGGCAAGAAGAAAGTCTCTGAGGAGACTAAGAAGAGGAAGCTGGTGCACATCTCCAGCTCAGCTGGCAAGTTTGGGACTTCAGTGTCCCATAGGGCAGAACAGACCGGTGAGCCGAAGCTCCTTGCTACAGCCTCTAAGGCCATCAAAATGGAGATGGTGAGAGAGGTGGAGGCCGAAGAGGCTGCAAGGCGAGCTGCAGAAGCCGCCGAAGAGGAGGCGGCGAAAGGGAAGCCGGTTCGGGAGAAGGGGAAGTCTCCAAACTTCCTAGCTGGAAGGGAGGATGAGCTGGCCCCAGCCTTGGTGGAGGCTCTCCCTGAGGAAATTAGAAGTGCCACCGAGAGCTTTTACAAGTTCTGGACGGAGAGGTGGCAGCTTCATGCCTCGTCTTGTGATGCCACCGACCTCACAAGGGCACTGGTAAGCCAAAGCGCCCGGACTTTTGGCCTCGCGCTCAAATGCAGGGAGGCATTAAGTGAATTTCAGATAAGGACTCACGCCTCGGAGGGGAAGGCTGCCTCACTTGCAGAGGAGGTCAAAGTTGCTAAGGCCGAGGCCGAAGAAGCCAAAGCACAGAGGGCTAAAGAAGCGGCGAAGCTCGAGTCTGCTTTGGCCCAAATTGAGGCCCTAAAGAGGGAAGTATATGAGTCACAGTGCGAGGTGGCCTCCTTGACGAAGAAAGTGGAGGTCTCCAATGAGCACCAAAAGGTGACTGCTGAGGCTCTTGAGCAGGCGAATCTCTCCTTGGCCGGTGCTCGGGATGCCTATCAGTTTCTCGAAGGCCAGGCGAAGTGGTACATGAATGACACCTCGGTTGCCAGAGAAGAGGCTCGAACTGCAGCGGAAGAGGCGGTGAAGGCATACATCGCCAATTTCCACACCACAGAGGAGTATAAAAGGTTCAGCACGTACTGGAGGAACTTCGCCTATGCCGAAGTGCTGGAGAGGGCAGAGGAGCTTTATCCCAACTTGGACCTGGCACAACTTAGGTCCGAATTTGTGGATGAAGTTCCTCAGACCCCAGCTGAGGAGGTGCAAGGTGACGAGGCAGCTGATGCTGAAGCCCCAAGTGCTGAGGCAGAGGAAGCAACTACTGATGCCCAAGTTGCCGAACCCCCAAGGTCTGAGGTGCCTCCTCCAGCTAGCTAGGCTTAGATTAGGTTTTCCTTTTCAGTACTTTGTGTAATGGCCAGAGGCCCTCCTTTGTAATTCATTTTGAATATTAATATAATGTTTTTCTTCATTAATTGTTGTTCTTTATCCAAGTTTTTGTGCCTCGTTAAACAAGCGAACTAGAGGTTGATTAGAGCACGAATTAAATAACTTTAACTTGGTACCCTGACATTAATCAGTCAACTGTTCGAGCCTCAGACTTAAGCAAATGAACATAACTTAAGGAGGTGAACTGTTGGAGCCTCGGACTTGAGCAAATGAACATAACTTCACTGTTGGAGCCTCGGACTTAAGCAAATGAAAATAACTTAAGGAGATGAACTGTTGGAGCCTCGGACTTAAGTAAATGATCATAACTTAAGGAAACGTACTGTTCAAGCCTCGGACTTAAGCAAATGAACATAACTTAAGAAGATGAACTGTTGGAGCCTCGGACTTGAGCAAATGAACATAGCTTCACTGTTGGAGCCTCGGACTTAAGTAAATGATCATAACTTAAGGAAACGTACTGTTCAAGCCTCGGACTTAAGCAAATGAACATAACTTAAGGAGATGAACTGTTGGAGCCTCGGACTTGAGCAAATGAACATAGCTTCACTGTTGGAGCCTCGGACTTAAGCAAATGAAAATAACGTAAGGTTGTGGCTTCTCCCCTTGGCGTTCAGCAAGGCCAAAGAGAGGCATGTGCTAGCGCCTCGGAGTTCAAGCGAGGTGGCCCAGAGGTGGGTCCCGAGCCTCTAATCCGAGGTGACGACGCATCCCAGACATGGTGGATGGTGCAGCCATGTTGAGGCTTCTCCCCTTGGCGTTCAGCAAGGCCAAAGAGAGGCATGTGCTAGCGCCTCGGAGTTCAAGCGAGGTGGCCCAGAGGTGGGTCCCGAGCCTCTCCTCCGAGGTGACGACGCATCCCAGACATGGTGGATGGCGCAGCCATGTTGAGGCTTCTCCCCTTGGCGTTCAGCAAGGCCAAAGGGAGGCATGTGCTAGAGCCTCGGAGTTCAAGCGAGGTGGCCCAGAGGTGGGTCCCGAGCCTCTCCTCCGAGGTGACGACGTAGTATGACGATTTAATAAACGTATTTTATTGAGCCATAGAAATATTACAAAGGCTGGGAAAGTCATCCAGCATGATACATTTCATTGATAAAAGATTCTGAGGTGTTCAATGTTCCATGAACGGGGTTGTGCCTTGCCGTCCATGTCTTCAATCCAGTAGATTCCAGGTCGGATTTCTTCTCTGATCTTGTATGGACCTTCCCAGTTTGGCCCTAGGGAGCCGAAACCGGGTTCTTTTGAAGATGGGAAGACCCTCCTGAGCACAAGATCGTTGATTCGGAAAGACTTTTTCTTGACTTTGGAGTTGAAGTACCTTGTCATCTTCCTTTGGTAGGTGCCTAGCCTCAGCTGGGAGTCGTCCCTCCTCTCTTCAATGAAATCGAGGTCGAGCCTTAGGAGCTCGTCGTTGGTCACTTCGCTGAAGTGCAGACGCCGTGGAGATGGGAGTCCGACCTCCACGGGGCTCATCGCCTCAGTCCCAAAAGCCATGAGGAAAGGGGTCTCCCCGGTTGGGGTCCTGGTGGTGGTTCGGATTGCCCAAAGTACTTGGGGCAGCTCATCAACCCAAGCTCCCTTGGACACATCAAGCCTCCTTTTCAGGACGTGCTTGATTGTCTTGTTTACGGCTTCGACTTGGCCATTAGCTTGTGGGTGGTGAGGTGTAGAGAAGTGCTTCTTTATGCCAAGATCTTCACACAGTTCTCTAACCTTCTTGTTATCGAATTGCCTGCCATTGTCTGAGACGATCAAGTAGGGAATTCCGAACCGGCAAATGATATTCTTCCATAGGAACTTGGAGGTGTTTGCTTCTGTGATTTTTACCAGTGGTTCAGCTTCGACCCACTTCGTGAAGTAATCAATGGCTACTATTGCAAAACTTGCGCCTCCTCTACCCTTTGGTAGAGGGCCTATGAGGTCCATACCCCACTTTGAGAAAGGCCAGGAGCTGGAAACTGCAGTCAAATCCTGTGATGGTTGTCTTTGAACGGGAGAGAATCTTTAGCACTTATCACATTTTCACACAAATTCAAGGGCATCACGTTTCAGGGTAGGCCAGTAGTATCCTTGCCTCAGTATTTTTTGTGCCAGAGATAGGCCTCCAGAGTGGTTGCCGCATACTCCCTCGTGGACTTCTCTTAGTATGTAGGTAGCCTCTTCTCCTCCGACGCATCGTAAGAGTGGAGAGGAGAAACTTATCTTGTAGAGAATGTCATCGATGAAGAGGAAATGGGCTGACCTCCTTCTCAGCTTGTAAGCCTCATTCTTGTTGGTGGGTAGCACTTGGTCTTTCAGATATGCTATAATTGGTTGCATCCAAGTGGGAGTTCCACCGACCCACATAACATTAGGGGCCTCGGTAGAAGGCAATAGGAGGTGCTCGATAGGCACTACAGTGAGTAGCTCTGAGTCTTTGCTACTAGCCAGTTTCGAGAGTGCATCCGCATGAGCATTTTTGATGCGGGGAATCTAGGTTAATTCGAACTTTTCAAAGGATGGGATAAGGCTCATCACCATTTTCAGATAGGAGGCCATTGTTCTGTCTTTGGCTGAGAAATTACCATTGACTTGGCTAACAACCAGCTGGGAGTCACTACTGACGAGTAGCTTCTTTACTTGCATTTCCTTGGCCAGTCTGAGGCCTGCAAGGAGTGCTTCATACTCTGCAACATTGTTGGTGGCTTTGAATCCGAACCTCACGGCCGAGGTGAGATTGTGACCCTCGGGGCTGATGAGGACAACCCCGGCACCTGAGCCGACGTCCCCTGCCGAGCCATCAACGAAGAGGCTCCACGTAGGGGGTTCGACGGGCTCCATGATTTCATCCACCTCGGGTAGGTTAACGAATTCAGCAACAAAGTCTGCTAAAGCTTGCCCTTTGATGGCTGCCCTTACTTTGAACACAAGGTCAAATTCACTTAGTTCCACTGCCCATTTCAACAATCTTCCCGAGGCATCGGGCTTCTAGAGTACTTGCCTCAGGGGAAAATTTGTAAGTACATGGATGGTATGAGCTTGGAAGTAAGATCTCAATTTCCTAGAGGCCGTGATTAGGGCCAAAGCAAGCTTCTCCATATCGGGGTATCGGGTCTCCGGCGATAGGAGCGCTTTACTCGTATAGTAGACGGGAAGTTAGGTGGACCCTTCTTCTCGAATCAAAACCGAACTGATGGCGTCATTGGAGACGGCGAGATATAGTTGCAAGATGTCGCCGGGCTTCGGCTTGGAGAGGAGGGGGGCCTGCTCCAAGTGCCTTTTCAATCCTTGGAAGGCCTCTTCACATTCCTCAGTCCATTGAAATTTCTTCCCAGCCTTGAGCACTTTGAAAAATGGGAGGCACTTGTCAGTTGCTTTGGAGACGAAGCGACTAAGTGCTGCCACTCGTCCAGTTAAGCTTTGCACCTCCTTTGGCTTTTGAGGGGATCTCATCTGGCACAGAGCCTCAATCTTCTCGGGATTTGCTTCAATTCCTCACTGGTTGACCATGTACCCCAAGAACTTGCCGGAAGCCACCCCAAAGGCACATTTCAAGGGGTTGAGCTTCATCCTGTACCTTCTCAGTATTTGGAAGGTGTCGTTGAGGTGCACTATGTGGTTCTCTGCTTCTAGGCTCTTTACCAGCATGTCATCCACGTAGACCTCCATTGTCTTGCCAATGAGGTCGGTAAACATTTTGTTCACGAGTCTTTGGTAAGTTGCTCCGGCATTCTTCAACCCGAAAGGCATCATTTTATAGCAATAGAGGCCTCGGTCCGTGATGAAAGAGGTGTGCTCTTCATCGGCTAGGTGCATGGGGATATGGTTGTAGCCAGAGTATGCATCCATGAAGCTCAACAACTCGTGCCCAGCCATGGAGTCCACCAATTGGTCAATTCTTGGAAGCATTTTGGATGAGCTTCTGAACCTCTTCCTTTAGAGCCTCATACCTCTCTGGATTGATGGCTCTCCTTTTTGTCTATGCGGGGCGAAATTAGGATCGATTTTCAAGTGGTGGCAGCTGACCTTGGGGTCTATGCCCACCATGTCCTC
>NC_036254.1:27068244-27085943 GCF_002742605.1 Olea europaea var. sylvestris
AAGGCTCATGTTCCATTATGCGGGGGTCGAGCTCATCAACGATTAATACCTCCTGAATAGGCGGTGCGTCAATTATATCAACATCTTCTTGGCTGGCGGGAGCGTCACCTGGGACATCCGCCATGACCACATCAGCCATGATCACGTGGACGTCCTGGGGCTCTACCTTCTTAATGGACATAAAGTTCATTGTAGTTTGAGGAGATTCTCCCATCTCTACTGCCAGTGTTATCTTTCCCCTCGGAGTGATGCTATCTCCGGTAAATCCGTACAATGGAGTGGTGGTGGGCGTCAACTGGTGGTCCAATATCATCTTGTCAAAGGCGGACCCGAATAAGATGTTGACGGAGCTGCCGTTGTCGACTAGCATTCGTTTGAGCCCATTTCGGGCTATGACAGCTCTCACCACCAGCGCATCGCAGTGGGGGTAATGAACTCCTTCGACGTCTTCTTGGGTAAAGACAATGGGTGGTACTTGGTTTCTTCGAGAGCTACTATCCACAATGTAGCTTGTCAGAGGGGGGTGCTTAGCCTCCCTAGCATAATTTCTTTTGGCGTTCCGTGTTTCGCCGCCAACATAAGGGCCTCCAAATATGGTGTCTATCTCGTGGATAGGGGCCTCATCCTGAGTTTGCCTATTTCTTCGGTGTCTACGCCCTTCCCTGGGCCTCTCTGTGTCTTGCTCTCGTCGCCTTGGGGAGACATCCCTTTGACGAGGAGCGGCCGCCTCACGCCCATGTCGGTTGTCTTGCCTGGGCGGGGGCCTGTTTGCCTGGGGCGAGTTATGTCTTTCCCTAGCGGGCTCCTGCCGGGAGCGGTGCGCATAATCTCTGCAATCCGCGGTGTCGTGCCCATAGGACCTATGGTGCGAACAGTATTCAGGGAGGTTCGTATTGGACCTATTTCTAGGTGCAAAACCTCGGCCTCGACCTCTTCCCCTACGGGGTCCCTGCTGGGCCTGCATCTGATATGGGTCAGCGGTTGGGTTGACATCCTCATAAGCCAAGGTTGGCACCGCATTCAGAGTTGTAGTGGCCAGAGCTTGGCCGGAGTTCTCATTTCCAGATCGGTTCATCTGGTAGTCCATGAGGTGGGAGGTCGGTCCCCTACCTCGCTGTCTTTGAGGAGGTGAGAGGCCCCTGCTCGCCCTGTTCCTATGCTCAATCAATTCTTCATTGATTATCTCCCTTTTCATCATCTCTAGTAGGGCGTCATATGTGGTTGGGTCTTGGTTCTGCACATCCCTCCAGAATAGGGTGTTCATGTTCAATCCTCCTCTCAATGCAGATAGTGCCTCTCTGTCGGTGACTTGTACACAGTAGGTCATCTCGTCGGTGAAGCGGGATAGGAAGCTTTTCAAGGACTCGCCATGCGCCTGTCTCATGTCTTGAAGACGCTGAATGGGGGCCTCCCCTTCCTTGCTCACTGCGAACATCTTCAAGAAGGTAGTTTTGAACTCGGGCTAGCTTCGAATGCTCCCAAATGGTAGCCTACTATACCAGATTTCAGCTGCTCCACTGAGGGTTAAATGGAATGCTCTGCACTTCACAGCTGGGGTGGCACCCCTCAGGCTCATGTGAGTTTTGTAAGCGTTGAGGTGCTTTTCTGGGTCACCTCTCCCATCATACTTTGGTATTTTTGGCATGACATAGTGGCTTGGGACCTGGGCATTTCTCAGTTCTCTTGAGAACGGCAGGTTCTCATTATCATCGTCCAAGTCACAAGACCTCTGTTGCTCATCAGAATCGTGGTCTTCGGCCTCGTACCTCGGTTGTTGGTGAGAGGGTCCGGGCCGGTTCCTAGCCTCTTCCTCCCTCCTTTGTGGCCTACTTCTAGGCGGGACAGCGCGGGGGGCATTTTCATGCCTTCTCTCCGGCTGCTGGGGCATCGGAGGTGGAGGCTGTGGCCTCGTCCGAGGCTGCTGAGCCTGCTGTTGACTGGGTCTTGGTTCGGCAGGGCTGATTCTGTGAAAAACACATCCTGCTCTCCTCTATCTTGGGTCTTGCTCATATGGAGGTGGAAAGTTATCATGACTTATTTGGACCTCGGAGGGTCGGCCAGAGGCATAGTTGGAGGAAATGTCAACTCCCACTTCCCTCTCGAATGGGCTTTCACCTCGGCTATAGTCTAGCGAGGCAACCCTATGACTTTGGACTTCATCCTCTTGCTGATAGTGCCCATGGAGGGCATATGGGGGAATGGGGAAACCTCCTTGGCCTTGCATCTGGGCCATGAGCTCCCTCATGGCCAAGTTTTGGTTGGCTATATCCCTCATGTTGGCTGCCATAGTAGCCATTTCTCTTGATAGTCGTGCCGTCACGCATCCCACCTCTCCTTTGGTGGTGGTGGAGCCTCTGCCGAGCTGCTGGGACAGCAGGTTGGGGAGGCACATTCGTATTTTCTCTTACCCTCCTTGGGGGAGTATCTTCGTTAGAACTCATTTTTTTCCTTTATCAAACCTAGATTTCTCCAAGTGGTAGGGGTTCCTCCTGCTTTTTTTCAAGAACAAATCCCTTTTCAAGGGGGGTTGCCCAAATGTTTTTCAGTAAGCTTTTACCACAAGGTTGCTCGTGGTTATGGTATGGTTTTCCACAGACGACACCAATCTGTTGACCCCAAAAAGTGCGCCAACAGATGCCGGTCCCACCCGCGCTTGCGTGGGCGAATGTCCAACACGCTAAGACACATGGACGGTCTAAAACGAGCGGTTCAAAGGGGCGTGGGAGTAGCCCAACGACGCGGGACAGTGACGTTCGGAATCCGACGGGTTGTTCGTAATCCGGTTGTACAATAATTACCAACCGGTGCTTGTAAATGTATGTGTAAAAGTGTATAAACCCAATTTGTGTATTGCAAGTAAATGAGAGAGAGTTGAGGAAATGTGGTCTTTAGTATTGATTCTTGCATTAGCCTTTTACATTATACAATGGGGGTATTTATAGTGATACATATGGAATGGGAGCCCTTGGATGAAGTGGTACGTGGCCTCATCTCCTTAGTTCAAATGTCTGTTCTTAGGCATGGGACTTGACTTGCTAGCTTACGGCGCACTTATTGCTTGTGCAGGGCCTCCATGCTAGTGACAAGACTTGACCTTTATGCTTATGACAAACGTTCCATCAATCATTCGAATAAGATCTGTGCAGGCGATCTCTTGGGAGAAGTGACCATGGAGGATGTTTCCCTGTGGTTCAAAGGCTTGCGCATCAGCTTCGGGGCTTCGGCCATTTGTCATGATACTTCCACTTGAGGGCCTCAGCTGCTCTCAACAGGTTCCAGCAGCCGGGCTCCTGTTCGTAGGCATCGGTCAATGGACCTAGGACAAGAGGAGCCTCGACAGATGGACTTCGGCTCAGTAGTTCGGATGTAGCCCCACCTCGGCATTGTATGACACCTCGGCAGGAATGCCACGTGGATCGCCGTGAGTGGGCCATTGTCCCAGATAGGTTGGCCAGGCGTGACAACACGCCACAATATGATCATATTATCCTAGTTAAAAACATTAATTACAATGTATACTCTTGTTTCACATAATATTATCAAAAAATGGTTTTTGGTAAAACACTAAAGGGCTTAGCATTGAGTTAATATCCAGTCTATTAGTAGCCCAAGTTTGAAATGGGCCTTTATATTATTGGGCCATTATACTCCATGAATAAAAAATGGAAAATTTTCTGGAAAGATTATTATTTAAAATGTGATTTTTTTAGAGAATGTTTAATTGAAAATTTGAAAAAAGTTATAGTACGAAGAATCTGTGGTTAAAAATAACGTCGAGAAAAAATAATTTTCAAGTAATCACTTTCAAACAAAGGTTTATGGCCGGTTTGACCTGATTTATGTTTTTGCTTTTGCTTAGATGAGCTTTTTGAAAAAGGTATCTTAGGTTATCTTCCTAAAAGGTTCTTCTATTCATACTAGGCTCGGCCAAAAAATTGAAAACCGGTCAAATCGAATCGACTCGTTTCCCTCCAATCTACAATTTTGTCGATAAGTAATAGCACTGAAAATTTATTTTCACAAACTCATTATGTTATACACAGTCTTTTTTCCCTACTCAGTTAGTCAGACTATATAATGCATAAAAAATAAATTTTTTTTTTAAGTTTTCTGTTGTTCGGTTTCTATTAACTTGATTTTATTTGTTGGTCAATAATTCTTCAATATAAAGTTATCGTGTTCTCTTAGTTCTTGTAATCTAAGTGAGCCTAAAACTTGGACATTTAAAAAAAAATAAAAAAAAATTCAATTTGGACCAATATTTCAAACCGACTAACCGAACCAATTTGGTTTTGGTTCAATTCGATTTAAGAGCTAGAGTGTATTGGTTTGGGTTGAAATTCATCCAAATCGACTGATTTGATTTTGGTTTCGGTTTCGAGTGAGAGTACAAATTGATCCAAATCAAACCGCACTAAGGTCTAATTCACACAAAGTAATTTTTGAAAGGTATCCAAATATGTTTAAAAACATACTTTTCATTTCATAAGCGACTTTCAACTTATTAAAAGCCCACGAACTTATAATAAATTAGTTTCTGTTAAGCCTCAATTACTTAGAAGTCATTTTTTTTTCAAAGTCATTTTCAGCTACATATTTCCTGGAATTCACAACTTTTATCAATACTTTTCAATCACATATTTTATCTATTTTTATTAACATTTACTAATGATTTAATACTTAACAAAATCAATCAGGGGATTAGTATCATGGAGAATTTTTAAAAAATTTCATTTTTCTTTGAATTGACACATTGAAATGCTGTAGTTTGACAAAATTACATATATTTGACTGATGGCAGGTATCTCTCTTCATTAGCATTAGAACATAAATTTTAAGGTCTTTCAAGTTATGTACTTAAAAATCATGATCTGAAATACCTTTAAAAAGTTATTCTTTGAAATAAATTTTATTTAGACCAATGCTTTAGAGCCCCAATTTATTAAACTTTGCTAGCAAGAAATTTTATTATAAAACGGATTTTATTGGCATTTAAAGGCGATTAATCAACCAATTTGTTCTTTATTGTACCAGAAAAAAGGATTTGAATAATGCAGATAAGATATTAACTTCGTTGTTTCATTAATCATATTCATTCCATTTACGAAGTTGTACATTTGCATGGTTAATTAGTTATAAATATGCTTACGTCCGGACCTCTAGACAGGGCCACACGGCCTTCATGGACCGGAACCACATGAGGGCCTATTTGAAAGGGTGAGCAACCCGATCCTCAATGGACACATGTTAAGTCCTTGATCAAAAGTGAATTGCCATGCTGGACTTGAGAGTGGTTTAGTCTGTGTAACACATTTTCTTACGTGTATCATAATAACTTTTTCTAGCTGCAATCAACCAATCAATCAAGCAGAAATTTAAGACATGAATGCAAAAGATTTTTCGATCGAAAGCCCAGGGTTTAGCGATCAATTTCGACACCTAATCTCCATTGAGCATTCACGAATACCAAAGAATAAAACGAAATATTTACAAGATTACAGTTTCAATTCTCCTCCAAAATACTCGAGAACAATGCTCCATATGCCTTGGAGATTGTCAATTCTGATCAGCACATTTGTACGTAGCACAATAATCTCATATCGAACTCTTAATTACTATCTATACTCTCTCAAACATTTATGTAGATATTCATACCACATTAGTAGACTTTGTTATGTCAAACAATTAGACTTTGTTTGATGATCATGATTCACATGTACAAAGCTGTCTGAACATCATAATTGATAAAATGCATGCTTGAGTAAAAGATTGAATGTGTTCAAATGGAATGATTATTGTGTGTTCCCTGTTTCATCTTTGCTCAAATAGGTAAAATTGTACGAGCCATCATCGTTAACACAATATTTTCGTCTAAGTGTGAACTTCATTAGTGATATGCTTAAGTATAAAAAGGTTTGATAGGTTAAGAGCTCAGCTTGCGCTTGCATTCACAAGCGGATTGTTTTTGAACATCGATATGTACGTACTGGTTCACTCTAGGCTCTTTTTTCCCTCCAAATACTTAGTGCTTGTTTGATGGAGATTTTGATAATTGATTTTTTGACCGTTAGACATAAAATGGATCATATCTATAAGAGAAAAATTCAAAAATAACGATTTTAATAGTGAAATAATGGTCAAAATTTGATTTTAATTGACTTTTTAGCTATATCAAACAAGCTTTTAATAAAGAAACTTTCCACGTGCTATGTTGCACCACTGTGGGGGCCCAATCATACTCAAGAAGAATTTGATCCTGACTCAGAAGTGGACCAACTTGATTGTGCAAAGCCAATCGATTATGGGATGATTTACTTTATATATAGTTCAAATGTTATCGTGTTCTTTAGAATGTGACAAGAGGATGAGAAAATTTTGTACGCGTGTGTAAACAAAATGAATAAATTTGACTGCAAAAGTATGATAAGATGCAATTTAAAACTAAATAAAAAACATAAAAGGGAAAATATGGTTCCAAAATTGGTCTACATTTTGGATTAATTTACTACAAGCCCACAGTAAAAGGGACCAGTTTTATTCAACTCGTCACAATCATATTTTCTCAAAGTTGTCGCTATTCAGCACTTGTTTGTGCTTGTAATTATTATTTAGTATTCTTTACATAATGCTAAAGTTAACCAAAAAAGTTATATACTGTAGAGTTGAAATTGATGAATTTTCCAATTTCTCTGAACTTTCATTAGACACGTATTTTTGCAATAACTAAAATTGACATTTGAAATGATACAAATGTCAAAATATTTGAGACAAGGGAAAAGCCACCTGTACAGAAAATTTGTCCACAGAATTACACGAGATAGTCATCCATGTGGGCCCCAGCCATGAATAAAAAATGTCCAAAAAAATTTCCCAACCCCTCTACTGCGAGTAATCTGGTATCCTTATGTGAAGCTACAGTTCTGTAACTGCAGCATAGTCCTTAAGATAATTCAACTAATTAAAATTTTAGATTGAAATCAGTCTTTTCACTTTGATAGTCAATTCACAAGTTGGCCGATCAATTGTGGCATGTTGGATTCGGTGCTCACCAATATTTCAAAAAGCATTGTAACAATGTAATTTGCAAATATTTGCATATATAAATTAAAATGTATTGGCTCGGTTTGACATGCAATTTTGATGAGTTTACACTCCAATCCGATCTATGAAATTTAAAGACAAATCGAGTTAGGTTCAATCCATATCATTAGGTTCACTATTTACCTGAATTGGATCTGCTTATATGTCGATCGATCTGGACTAGCACACCCATTATAACGTTCTTAAGCACGAGGCTCGACTAATATGTTGTGTGATAATGTTTCAGAGAAATCTTAGCCATACAAGTGTGTTCGAGACTCGCATCATCAATTAAGTCGTCACCTTCCACTTGGAAAGTGTGCTGCTCATTCATCCCCCTTTTGTTCCCATTTTGACTTATAATTTCATTTTCATGGTGCCTGCCTACCACTTCCAAAAAGCATTAGTGCTTGTTAGCCTAAGCTTAAAATATTTACTCATAAGTAAATAAGTAAATTATAAATTAAATCTTTTTAATTTATCCTAAGTTGAGAAATAACAAGTTATCACTTGCAGTAGAAAACTGAACGTCTCGTACGACCCTTATATTTGACATGGTGCTACCTAATTCACCAGGCCAAAACAAAGTTATTAGCTTATTTAAGTAACATTTTTAAGTAAGTTTGACTTACTCTTAACTGAACCAAACATGGTCTTGAAGTCACTGTTCCACACAAAAATTATAATAGGATTTGGCAAAGATTTAAGCGCCATGCATAATCTTTTGATATCAACTCCTTTTCTGACTTGAGCCTGATTTTATTAATAAATTCTGCTACCAAACACCACAAATAAATCCACCATGTATAGTGCCCCCAACTCTTTACTGTCCACATTAAGAATATATAAATCCACTTCTTGATTGCAAAATTATATTCAGAGAGAGAGAGAGAGAGAGAGAGAGAGAGCGAGAGCGAGAGCGAGAGAGCGAGAAAGGAATTAGTGTGTGTTTGTGGGACAATGGCTGGCACTTGTGTTCGAGCACTGGTGATTCTTCTATGTCTTTTTTACCTCGTATGCCACAACGGCGCCATTCCTGTTATGAGTAATTAAAAACTATCCTTTACAATTCTTCTTGTTTTTATATTCTTCTTCTGATGTAGATGAAAGCGTAGAAACTATGAAGCGATCGAAATCTTGTTGATTCCAAAAGAATAAACATGATCTCCTTCTAGTTTGCTAGATTTGTGTGCTATTTAAACATTTCCGAACGTTCTTCCGATTTTCAGTCTTTTCTCGGTATTTTGAAACATCAACGAGACAGGATCAAAATGTTGTTCTCTATTCTTGACGGGTGAAGCTTATAAAACATTGAATAAAGCCAGTTATCCAGGCTTAAAAACATTTACTCTACTTGTAGGAAGTGGAAGCCTGGGAAGCCTGCGGGTGAAGAAATCTCAAGGCGATGAAATTACAGAATCCGCTCAAAATATGGTACTCAAAACAAAAAACCCACAAAAAATAAAAGTTTTGAGATCAATCTATGAACAAACTCTTGATTTAATTCTGCAGGAAAGTGAAGAACAAAACTTGAGTTTAGAGGGCATAAAGAGAAGAATTGATGCTGAGCTGAATGATTATCCAGGATCAGGGGCAAATAATCGCCACACTCCAAGGCCACAACTGGGAAGAGGCTGTATGGACTGCTAAACATATTATATGCAAATTAATTTCCTTAATTATATACATGTGTGGTATTATTGTGTTGAGAAAAAAACATGGTTTTGTGCCTTATTGTAGCATAAATATATGTATGCTATATTTAGAAAGTAGGTTATTCTTTGGCTTAATTTCCAAATGAGTAATTAGGTATTTAAATTGGAAGAATTAAATGTATAATTTAGAGTGTAACGGCAGGAATGGTGGATGCTATGACATATGTTTTTCTATCTTTTGAAGGCATTGGATTTTGTGATCTTTGCAATTTCAGTAATATCGTCATCATGTATGTTTAGGTGGCAATAAATGATAAGTCTAATAAAATGGATCTTATATCTCTACTTTTTTTGTACCTATTCCACTTTATTGCCACATAGGCCAACCACTTTTATATGTTTGCCTCTTTTCGACCTTAAATGAATCGGTGATTCAATATGGGTATATCATGTGAAAAGAAATGATAGTTTATTATTTTACTAAATATATAGAAATGAACCACATGAAAACAATGATTTGCATGCATTAAAGCTCAAAATATATTGGAAACACGACTAGATGAACAAAGTTTTATTTTACATGAATCATTTAATTTTGACTAGATAGCAAGACGTGTGAAAAAAAAAAAAAAATTTACCATCAAAGATTAAAAGGTTGTTTGGTGAGAATTAAAATTAGATTTTCAATAGATTTTGATAGAAGTTTTTGAAATGTGTAGTTAAAAAGTTATGAGACCCATAAAAAATGTAATTAATATTGATTATTTGATTTTGACCCAGATTAAAATCTGAGCCAATCAGGGGCTAAGCTAGTGACCCTGAACATGAAATACGCCATATTTTTCCATACAATAACCTATTGATTATTATTAGGTTAAAAGTCAAATTCAGAAAGTGAGAGTTGAGGCAATAATTGTGTTATAGAACCAAAAATTTGTTGGGCTCGTTTGATAAAACTTTTGATTTTATTTTTACTTTTCGTAGAAGAATTTTTTGAGGAGATTATCTGAGGTCATTCTCTCCATATGCTCTTTTAGTCAAATATAGCACTTTTTTAAAAATTATCGAAATATGTTCGGTGTTTCGTTTATGCTAAGTATCGAGTGACATGACGCACTACAGTAGGTGGTGAAAGACAATGGTTAGTTTTAAAACTAATTACACCATCCATTATTGTGTGTCACCTAAACACGGTGCTTAGTATAAACTAAGTATCGATGCTTAGGAGATCATTTTCATATTACTACATGAAAAAACAAAAAGGAAAAAGGACCATTAATTAACCTGTGTAAAATATGTCTTTAAAAAAAATGAATTTGTAAGTATCTATAAGCAACTTGGAGATTACTTTATGTGTTGAGTGGAGGAAAGTGCATTTTTGAGGTGTAAACACATCTCATTCTTGGTGCAATTAATCTGTGTCAGGACCATTAATTAACCTGTGTAAAATATGTCTTTAAAAAAAATGAATTTGTAAGTATCTATAAGCAACTTGGAGATTACTTTATGTGTTGAGTGGAGGAAAGTGCATTTTTGAGGTGTAAACACATCTCATTCTTGGTGCAATTAATCTGTGTCGCACTTACTCAATTTCATTACTTCCAAATGGCATTTCTACAGCCATTCTAGGACGGCATATTTCCATACTTCGAGAAGAAATAATTTAATATAATTACTCTTTTGTTACTTTTATCTAAAAATTATGCTCATTTCAAGCATTTGATGAACTGAACTCGACACCTAAAATAGCCATGCTTGCCAAATGAACGACGAGAGCAACATTATGTTATATAAATATAATACAAATTTGTGTTTAATTTTAGAATTGTTTTTATATACAAAGTATGTATATAAACTTCGATATATTCTCAACCAAGTGTGAAATGTCGAAGTTGATAAATTATTGATAGAAGTATCTTAAATTTCATATAAATTTAAGTGCATCTTTATATCTAATAGATATGAGATATCTATGAGGTGCTTTTACTATCCAAATTCTTTCATGTTTCATTCAAAATTACGTTATGTGCAGATGATTTTCATTGAAAGATGAATCAAGAAAATAGTAGGATTAGAACTTTCATTTTGTTGAATTTACAAGTTAAAACAAAAGAAAATGTCTAAAGCAAAATTTATGCATCCCCATTCCCCATAACAGATTTTATGAAGGGGGTCCGTTAGAAGGAACCCAAGTGCTTGATCCTAAAAATTGGTTAAATAAAGAAGTTGCCGTTGACCAAAATATAGCCTGACCAAAAATATAACCCATTATGCGCAATTTGTCTTTAATTTTGTGGTTAAAAATATAGCCTGACAAAATAACTTATTAAAAAAATATTTGCTTGTAATTCACATTTTATTATGGTCCATTATGTTTGCTTATGGAAATAAAGTTCATTAATTTTACATTAGGTTAAGTCCAATAATACAAGTTAATATTTATAAAATTATTAGTTTGCTACATGGGAACTATTCACAGTTCCCCATGATCAAATTGAAAGGAAAGTTGAAGTGGAAGTTTGAGTTTCTTTTGATATCGTTGGCTCGTTACTTTCTAATAGTCAAACGACAATTGAATTTTAACATAAATACGAGCACTAGTTAAGCGAAATCCAATGATTGTGAGTCCGTATCTGATTTAGAGAATTAAACGAGATATAATAACTTTACATTATGTTTAATTTTACTTAATAATTAGTTAAATTTAATTTTAAGCTAATTTGCCGAATATAATTTTTAAAATCACTATTTTTACTAATAAAAAAATTTCTTAAACTTACTTTTATAAGGGAACTTGTAAATATGCTTAAACCAATCAATTTAAATTAGAAAGTGAAACTTTAAACATGATTAATTATTTTAAGTAGGGTAAAATTACGCATTTTGCTCCAAACCTTTCATTTTTGTTGCATCTTTATCCCCAACCTTTTAATTGCCACTCATCCCTAATGACCACAAACGATAGTTTTGCCCTGGGTTCTAACATATCAGCATTTTGATGAGAACATGCACTGCAACAAAAAATTCTCAAATGGGAGTAATTTGGAATCTCTAGACAACACTTCCTTGGATGTTTTACTCCCTAGTGCACTAGAGGGAGTTCTTTAACTTCGTATGAAACTAATATTACAGCTTCTCCCCAAAAGACTTTTAAGCTAACCATTATACACCTAACTTTGTCTAAGAGAATCCTATTTATTCTCTCAGCAACCTCATTTTGTTTAGGGTAAGTGGCACAGTTTTATGGCTTTGAATTCTATTAATTTTGTAGAACCGATAAAAATCAATGTTGCAAAATTTCAAATCATTACCGTTCTAATGATTTTAAATTTCCTTCCGATCTAATTTTCTATATTTCCAAGTTTTATACTTTTTAAAATTATCAGATTTTTGTTTTAACGGGAAAATCGAAACTTTCCTAGAATAATCATCAATAAAGGATAAAACAAAAATTCTTCCTTGTGTGATCGTGGATGAAGGACCTAAATGTCAAAATGTATATATTTCAGGATAGAGGTAGATTTATGTTTTACAGTATTAAAATACAGCATGTGCTGCTTGCCTAAGGCGCAATTCTTAAAAATGGAACTTTTAAGAGTCTTTCATAAGCACACCCCTTTTATAAAGGATTCGACGGCCTTTTTTATTCACATGTGCTAATCTTTTGTGCCATTTAAAAGTTATATCAAATTCAACATTAGAGGCCCCAGCAGTGGGATTAAGCACTGCATTAGCTTTAGTGACATAGATCTCATTTCTCTTAATACATTTGAAATTAACAAGTATCACTTTTACAACTCAATTTCAAGCCGATCGTGTAAACCTATGTCATCTAAATCCCCAATTGAAATTAAATGTACGTTCAAATTTAAAATATATCTAACTCTTTCAAGAGTGTTGATGTATCCATTTTCAAATTTCAAGGTCACATGTTAATTCCTTCAACTCAACGGGCCACATTATTACCCATAACCATCTCTTCTTTATTAATCCTTTTAAAGTTTTCTAATCAGTTATAGAAGGTACAACCTGTATCCAAGATCCAAGAATCATTTTTATCTGTAAAATTTACAGTGTTTAGATCATAATGATGCTCTGTAACAATATAAACATCAACTTAGTTAGACTTTGGAGGTTCTACCGCACTCCCTTCATCTACAACTCTCTCTTTCAGTTTATTTTCATTTTATAACGGCCTTTTATACAATACAGGTTTTCCCACAAAACATTTATTGTTTCTTGCTTTAGACTTTGACCTAGACCTTCCATTATTCTACTTTTTATTGTTGTTTGCCTGATTATTTGGATTTTTATAATTCCCATTATCCCTATTTTTGGGATATGTCCCTTACATACAAACTATCAGAATGACGCTCAAAATTACTTTCATGCTTTTCAGATTTTCGTTCTAAATCTTTACTTAAAGAATTAATGACAATGCCAGGGAAGAGTCCTCTCGCCATACTTAATGAGAGTCTTGACATATCCATAAGCCTTAGAGATGGTATTGAGTATTACTGCTTCATACTCTTCGGATACCTTCTCACCAGTGTTTGTATATAAATCTTGTACTAATTTATTAAAGGCAATTAAATTGCAATCTAGTTCTTTAAAGTGATCACTCTTAAACCTATAAATCTTTCTAACGAAGGACAACTTATTAGTCAACGATTTTACCATGGAGTACGTTTCTTAGAACTTGGTCAAATAGATGCAAGATAATAAAAGTATAGGCAAATTTATGTGCTTCAATTTCTGATCAGAAATCATAGAATCAGTATAATCTTGAATAATAACGTTTGTAACATTTTGTTGAATAAGAACACATTTCGTTTTTTGTTGCTAAATAGGAAAATATCATTTTTCATTTAAAACTCCAAGTTCAAAAGTAGTAATAGTCACATTTTTCAAGAAAATGAACACCGAGTTAATTTTAAAGAAAATATCCACACAGTTTCTTTAGAAAAAGATTTTTGTTTTTTTTTTTTTAAAAATACAAAAACTTTTGGTATCAAGTTAACTTTAAGTAACAATAGTGACAACACACACCATATCCCAAATATAAAATATATCGGTCTTCAAAAAACCAAAAATGATGGTAAAATCACACAATATACCACATATATGAAATATGGATTATTCTATGTGTGCACCTTATGATGTACACAATATATTATACCCCCTCACATGGAGGGGGCCCACAAATATTTTATTGCATGTGGACCCCTTTATGTGAGGAAGATGTAATGCATTGTGTATACATAGCACAATCCATAAAATATAATTAGTTCCAGTACAATATAATGACATATAAAGACAAAAGTTTACACCAGATTATTTAAACCCCAATGCTCAAATTCACCAGGATAGCGTGAAAATTGTGTTCTCAAGTCAAAACTCAATTTGAAGACATAATATCTTTTATCATTATACCAAAATAATCACAAAATATGGATCAAAGTGTTAAAATTTGAGGTCCATCTTAATAAAGTTAATCTTATTAAGAGGAGTGGCCCAAAATTTATTTAAGTTGGTCAATATTTCGGTATTTAACCGATGTGAAATTTATTCCCTTAACATACCCTCGCTAAATGGTGGCTCTTTTTGAGCAGGCCAATCTTGAAATTCGTTTTGAGACTTAATCGGATCGAATAACTCGTTGAAGTTTATTGGGCTTTGATACCATACTAAGATTTGTGATCCATCTTAATAAAGTCAACCTTATTAAGAGAAGTGACCCAAAATCTATTTAAGTTGGTCAATATTTATGTATTTAACCGACTTGAGATTTATTCCCTTAACACAAAGTACACATGCAGTAAAACAACAGTTATTATTAAGAAGCAAGAACTTAAAATTTACACCGAACATATGAAAACATTTCACAATTTTCGAAAAATATAGGTTTAAGGTCAAGAAACACGAAAACCAGCGTGATGGTCTGGAGTTTTGACCATTAAAGACGTTAATACTTGTTACAACGTTCAAAGAAATAGCCACTTAAGGTCGAGATTTTGAACACCAAGAGTCGCAAGTTTTTTTTCCATTAGAAACCCAGATCTATGTTTTCTTTTAGAATCCAACAAAGTAGGCCAAAGTTTCTCCACAAATCATAGTTCAAATATCACGATCAAGTACCAAAATACTAGATCTTGCAAAAATAAAAATAAAATGATCCGGGGTTTCAAGAAATTTCGAATCGAACTAGTTAGAACCCAAAAAATTAATTTTTAGGGCCAAACTTCAATCGAAAACTCAAGAATATCCTACACGGGCTCTGATACCACAGTTTAATAAAGAAGACACAAAAACTATCTACGATGTAGAGATTTACACAAAATACTACAAACTCTCAACCACTAAAGCATCAAAGATCTCACTGAATGTAGGCTCGGATCAATCCATACCCTCAAAAATTTAGAAGTGTTGAAGTTACTTCAATGGACTGGAAGAACTCAACCACATCAACCGTTTTCTCCTTACAAATAGAATCACATGACCCTTAATCTCACCCAAAAATCACAGATTCATCCAACTAGAAGTTGAAGATGAACATAGACTCACAAATAATTATCTAGAAGACGACAAACAGACACAGTAGAAGATGATAGAATGGCCTTAGGGTTTTAGCTAAAGGCCCTATTTAGATTCTCACAGATCATCGCTAATCTTGGATGACATCAATGATCCAGAGTAACCTATTGTTGAGAATTTACTTATATAGGCACAGCGGAATTTAAAATAATTTTCGATTCCCACCAAAAATCGTCTTTGTGTTTAGATAAAAATTGTGATAAGATTGTACCTTTTCCAGATCTGCAATCTTTTCGCTTTTCTTTTCGTTCCATCAACCTTGATTTGCCACCATAGCTGTCCAATTGTCCAGCCTCCAACGGTGATCCACACAGAGAATATGATTGCAGCCTCTAGGTTTTTCTCTTGTGCCAGCAAGAATAATGAAATCCATAATGGACCTCAAACCCTAGTTATGTATTTATATAAACCCAAACAGGCTCGGCCCGGTCCGGTTCAATAATCAATTAATCCAATTAATTAAACCCGGTCCGTGAATTAATTAATCCAATTAATTAATTCGAAAATATAAATAACAAATCCAATTAATTAATTTATCCAACGATTGTTAAATTAACCAACTGGAAATTTTGCAATCTTCCAATTCTCTTTTGTGTGTGACCCATTAGGTTCCCGACCACGATGCCTAACGACGTGAAATATTATTTTGATCTAATCAAAATTGATAAATTAAAACACTCTTTTAATTTATCGTCAATTCACATTCGCCGTCCCTGATTGACATCTAGCAATGTGTCAGGGCAATACATGTGAGGGGAAATGTTACGTGGTATGACAAAACCAAATTCGTTCGTTTACCGTGAAACTATAATCCCTTCGTCAATATGATCCGATCAATTACGAGATATGGAATTGTGTCAATCTCGATCATCGATCATATCTTTCACTCCACTATTAAGTCAATATAAATCGAAAACTCCTTTTCGACTTATGAGTACACCTTGGCCAAGGATTTCATCATTGACTTAATTGAATGAAACGTAGATCATAATCTCCTACTATCTAAGAGTGACGAATCCTTTATTGATCAATCACAACCTTCATACGATTCTTGACGTACCCGAACGATGTTGTATTAGCGGCCATTTTCAGAGCAACATCCAACAACGTCAAAGTATGACTGCCCTCATATAAGGTACCATGACTACCTCAAGTCAAAGGACCAATTTCACTACCGAACGTTAGAGATTAACCACTGACACTCAGCTAGTTATCCATGTGGAATCTCTCGACGGGTCTCCAATGTTTTGTTCTATAACAAACATCCACGTGTTCATTTAAGTGTCACCACACTTTAGCTTGTGAGATCAGCTACTTACTTCACAAGTAAGAAATGCCACACGCGATGGTCTATCCGTAAGAACGATATCCGTATCTCGTCATTACTTACGACCACGGATGATTTAAGATTCAATCAGATGTAATTTGTATCTCACAATCACAACTCCTTGTGATTAATAAATTACAAATATTTGAATCTACGGATTCTATTATTTATTTAATTGTCTATTAATTAAATAATAGATCTGCCATTTAATTGCATTAATTATATATAAAAGTATTTATGTCCAAAGTTGATTGGACCTAGGGCATAATACTTACAAACTCCCACTTGCACTAGATCCAATCACTTATGTATCAAATATCATAAGTCTACATGACGATCATGTTTATACTACGACAACTCTTTGTCAGTGGATCTGCAATATTATTAAATGTGGAAATTTGCTCTTCTCTTTACGTCATTTCTATGTATTATCTCTTTGATGAGATTATACCGCCTTAATACATGTTTGGATCATTGATGAGACCTTAGTTCCTTTGCTTTCGCAATGGCTCTATTGTTAT
Source organism: Olea europaea var. sylvestris (assembly GCF_002742605.1). Lineage (NCBI taxonomy): Eukaryota > Viridiplantae > Streptophyta > Magnoliopsida > Lamiales > Oleaceae > Olea > Olea europaea. The sequence continues at coordinate 27,085,422 of NC_036254.1, forward strand.
CACAATACTATTGTATGTGATCAACAATATCAGGAACTACTTCAAGTTCATTTATGAACATCATGATCCATATTGCAACTCTTTGCTACTTCTGAAGTATCCATGTATTAGGTTTCTACTATTGAATCAACGGCTGCTTCACGTTTGGAACCTTTCCAACATACCGCTTAAGAGTAAACCAGTTTCTCCATATGAAATCTTCTCAGGATTTCATCTATGTAAATTGGGATGAGTTAAGCAATCTTCTAGATCTACCTCTATAGATCAAGTTGCTTATCCCACATCATTTATGAATAAATCTTTTAACAACCATTATTTCAACGATTGAAATATAGGGATGTCATTTTAGGAATACGAAAAATGCTCCCACTATCTTCTTGTAAACACATAAATTCATTTTCAAATTTGATAAAATCAAACACTTTGACTTTTCATCAAATCTAAGATTTCAGCTCCAAGAGACTTTTCTTAACCTATAGTCACGATATGCAACTGTTGCAAACAAAACCCGAATGGACTTAA
>NC_036254.1:27086100-27086511 GCF_002742605.1 Olea europaea var. sylvestris
CATTAGGAGGCTTGACCAAGGTCCAAACCTTGTTCACTTGCGTCGAGTTTCATCTCGAGTTTCATGGCCTCTTACTGTCTCTTTTAAGTCAACGCTTGACTTTATTTTGTTGTAACTAGCAGGTTCATTATCCTGGATCACTGATTAATACTTCGTACCTTCTTGAAGGTCGAATGGGCCTACTAGATTCACATAGAGCTGTCATATCCTCAGAAGTCTTTACTTCCTGATTCAAAGTATGTTCCATATCAGATATGGGATCAAACTCAAGTTTATCTACTTGGTTAACTATATCTGTGGACTTTTGAACTCTTTCAAAATTCTATTTTACTCCCACTGTCATCTCCTAGAGTAAACATTTTCTCTAAGAAGACGATATGTCGTGAGACGAAGACTTTCTTCATGATGATA
>NC_036254.1:27089958-27090157 GCF_002742605.1 Olea europaea var. sylvestris
CTCTGATACCACTGTTGGGAATCTACTTATACATGCACAACGGAAAATTAAATTATTTCGATTCCCATCCAATAGATCTCATTGTGTTTAGATAGAAATTGTGATAAAATTGTACATTTTCCAGATCTGCAATCTTTTCGCTTTTCTTTTCGTTCCATCAACCTTGATTTGCCACCACAGCTGTCCAATTGTCCAGCCT
>NC_036254.1:27090327-27125063 GCF_002742605.1 Olea europaea var. sylvestris
ACCCTTTTAATTTATTGTCAATTCACATTCGCCGTCCCTGATTGACATCTAGCAATGTGTCAGGGCAATATATGTGACGGGAAATGTCACGTGGTATGACAAAACCAAATTCGTTCGTTTACCGTGAAACTATAATCCTTTCGTCTATATGATCCAATCAATTACAAGATATGGAATTGTGTCAATCTCGATCATCGATCATATCTTTCACTCCACTATTAAGTCAATATAAATCGAAAACTCCTTTTCGACTTATGAGTACACCTTGGCCAAGGATTTGATCATTGACTTAATTGAATGAAACGCAGATCATAATCTCCTACTATCTAAGAGTGACGAATCCTTTATTGATCAATCACAACCTTCATACGATTCTTGACGTACCCGAACGATGTCGTATTAGCGGCCCTTTTCAGAGCAACATCCAACACCGCCAAAGTATGACTGTCCTCATATAAGGTACCATGACGACCTCAAGTCAAAGGACCAATTTCACTACCGAACGTTAGAGATTAACCACTGACACTCAGATAGTTATCCATGTGGAATCTCTCGACGGGTCTCCAATGTTTTGTTCTATAACAAAACATCCACGTGTTCATTTAAGTGTCACCACACTTTAACTTGTGAGATCAGCTACTTACTTCACAAGTAAGAAATGCCACACGCGATGGTCTATCCGTAATAACGATATCCGTATCTCGTCATTACTTACGACCACGGATGATTTAAGATTCAATCAGATGTAATTTGTATCTCACAATCACAACTCATTGTGATTAACAAATTACAAATATTTGAATCTACGGACTCTATTATTTATTTAATTGTCTATTAATTAAATAATAGATCTGCCATTTAATTGCATTAATTATATATAAAAGTATTTATGTCCAAAGTTGATTGGACCTAGGACATAATACTTACACCTATAAAATGCAATTAAGTGGCAACTAAAGTCCCACATCTCAAAAAGTAAGTTCATTGGGTCCATGTTCATAGAGCGAATGAGATCGTTATCAAGTAATAGAAATAAGTGAGTTTTCAGTTTATCGTTCTACGAAAAATAAAGTCTAATATCTAATTTAGTAATTTTTATAAAATTCAAAGTCATGTAACACAAAAAAGATGGTTTGTATGTTTTCTATACTAATCCTAAACTAAAATAACAAATAAGATGTTTATCTAATATGTAAATATTTGTATTGGAACCTAGAATCCCCATATTACCATTTAATTCAATTCTTAAATCGCAATCTAATAAATTCATACATTCAAGACAATCGATAATTTATTGTTATTCGATTTTCTTTTCCAAAATATACTAAACCTATGTTTAACGTGACACGACCCGTTCATATTCATAGTTTGAATTCATATGAAAAACATGCATTGATTCCTAAGATTTATCATACATGATTGCATATGAGATAAATATTATTCTTAATACCTATTGCCTATTTGTTGACTTTGCCGTATTCTAGACTTATTATGAGTATTCCTACACTACAACAAATAATTTACTATTTAATTGGAGATCAAGCAATCAAATAACTCAATGGGAATGCAAAACCAATCAAGAAAAATCAAGAAATGCTAAACTAATTATCTTGAATTAAAATAAACAAATAATAGAGTTCATCATTCATCCAATACAATAAAAAATTTAGCCTAATATTCTTATAATTAAATTACATAATAATAATTGGAAAAATATCTCCCAGAAATAAGTAAGATGGAAGAAGTACGAAAAATCCACGTTCTTGGCTCAAATCTTGAAACGAAACTATGAATCTTCAAAATCCTTGTATAATTCGCATTGAATTGATATATAAACTCGTTCTTCGCCTCCAAAATATGTAGAATATGATGAGAATTAAGTTAAATGGAGGTTTTTCACATTATGGTCTAGTTTGGTATTTAACAGATGCCAAAAAACTTGCATTGAATTGGCACCAAAACAAAAATAAGAAAAATTGATTTTTTCCCTTTTTGTGCTGAGGCACGCACTTAGGCATATCTGGGGCATGCACCTGGCTAGTTTGGGATGCCTCAGGTACCCAATTTTTGGTTGGAGTGTCAGCCTCTCCTACAACTGAGGGTGAGTGCTATGCCTAATTTTCGACGATCGTCCCAACTTTCAATATTTTGGTGATAACTTTATTTCTTGATATTCAATGGAAGTGATTTAAAGTGTATTGGAAAGTTAACTTTGAGGGATACAATTATTTTAGAAAAATTATTTTTCCAATTTGAAAGTTTGCTATGCCAAAATTAGGTCTCAATATAAGGTTAAAAATTTGAAGCATAACTTTTTTGGCTAAAAGTTGATGTATGATAATACTTTAACTACTAGTCGATGCCACGTGCGTTGCACGATTATTGTATTTAATGTGTCTTTATTAGCGTGATGTAGAGATTTTAGCTTTCTTGGCTGATTATACTTTTAAAGTTTGAATTAAATTTTTTGGCATGAATCTTCTCCGACAGTTAGTAAAAATTAGATTTAAAATTGTGGGAATATAAGTAAAAGATAATTTGTAATTTTGCTATAGTAAAGAATAATTTAATTTTCTTTATCTTTTTTTTTTAACCAACTTTTCTTTAGATTATTTTATTATTTTCTTATATTGAAAATTAAAAAAACATTTTAAATGCATTTAATTACAGAGAGAGTGAGTTTGGCTCCAATTTTCTAAATTAAAATGTTAATTGAAAGAGTGTTTTGGAGGATAATTTTAAAGATTGACTCTTTATTATAGAAATTATCTCATATTTAAAGACTTTCCTAAAGATATTTCATTTAAATAATTTTGAATATTAGAAATGGGTTTGGTTTGAAAGTAAGTGGGAATGTGGATTCTTGTGGTTGAGATAGTCAAATTTTAGTGTGATACATTGCACTTGTGATAGAGAATGAAAACAAACATGTCTCTTTCTTACGGCAAAAGATAAATGCCAAAAAAAGAATGAATCTTGCAGAATGCCAAATGCCAAATGTAATTAATGTTAGTAACTATTTCACCAACCTACTTCATTTCTTCACCTCAAATTCATAACTCATTTTTCATATGCATCTTCAATTCATTCATCTCAAATCTCAAAGTAATTACAGTCTGGAATTAAGCAACAAATTCTAAGGTAAGTTGTTTTTTTATGAATAATGATATTTATATGAATAACTTACTGTTTTTAATCATTGATATTTGTGGAAGAAAGGTGAAGTTTGTGTCGAAAATGAAGTTGGTGGTGTGGGAAGTAAGTGAGGGAGATGCTTGCAGTGCAGGGACTCTACACAAAAATGTGCGGAGTGCCCGCACACGGTGGTCTGAGGAGTCCCCACATCACTTTCGTACGGGGAGTCCCCGCACCACTTTCGTGCGGAGACTCCCAGCACCAATTTCGTGCGGCGTCCGCACCCGGAACTTACTCTTTTTTTAAAGTTAAATTATAATTTTTTTTTAATATAAATGGAGACAAAATCTCAGAATTAGAAAATATATATTAAATATGATGATTGATATGCATTGACAGTATTTTTTTTTCTAACTTACATGATATATATGATATATACTTATATGAAATCACGAAATATGTTGGTATATGTTATGACATTTTTCATATATATGTTCTATTATTTGTGCAGATGTCTCTAGATTATATACTGTCACCAAACCAATGGTTTTCTGGTACTATCGCTCAATACCCCAATTACCAATATGTAAAAGATTGTATAGAATTGCTTCAAGCAGATGAGCAATCACTTTTACTCTCTAGTGATAACAATTTTCATGGATTTCTTTATGGATTTATGTATAGAGATGAAGAGCAACAATTCAGCAGTAAACTAATACATGAATTTATAATGAGGTTTGTTGACTGTGATAAAAGGAATGAGGTGTGGGTGAGGTTGGACGATCATTTTACTTGTTTTGGCTTGCAAGAATTTTGTCTAATCACAGGATTACCTTGTCATGAAGAATCTGTTAATCTTGATCCCAACAATTCTCGACTTAGAGATTAATATTTTGAAAGCTAAAAAAGAATTAACATGAGAATGCTTTAGGATGCATTCCAATTGTGTGAAGATCCAGAGGATAAATTAAAAATGGGATTGGTGATGTTGGTAGAATGTGTTTTGACACTAACGGAAAGACATATTGATTACAGAACTTTAGGCATGGTTGATCAGCTGAACGATTTTTTGTTGTATCCTTGGGGCCGTAAGACATACTTTGTTTTGTTGAAGTCATTGCAACAATCACATATTGAAAGAATACAAAAAATGCAACAGTCTGCCCAAAATGAATGTAGATATAGACTACATGGATATCCCCTTGCCTTTCAGGTAAGTTTTTAAATTTATTTACTCTATATTTTGATTTTATATGTATTTAATATTGATTTTGAATTCTCTGTTGTAATTTTGGATATAAGAAGCATATCCTCAAATTGGAGACAAATCTGGACGACGTATATATAAGACATTACAAGCTCCAAGAATGTATAGATGGAAGCCAAAAAAAATATTGAGTGAGAGAAGAGTAAAGTAATTTTTCACTACCCAAGAGGTACGATAATTTTAGATATACATTTAACTATCAATTATCTAATTATTTAATCGTTGGAGAGGAAAGTATTATAATTTTTTTATTATATTTGTAGATTGAAGTACTTGCAGTGTTAGCACCCACTGAAGAAGAATTGGACAAAGTTTGATATATGACTTTATCATTATCGATTGATAACCAACATACTATTTTAGATGGCATCGTTGGTAGAGAATTTGAGAATGCACATTAACAAATTCCATAATAAATTCTACAACATATGGACGAGCATCAAATTCCACATCATATGGATGAGCAACAAACAGGCGTTGCTGGTAGTTCAACAGCGCAGATTTCAATTAGACTTAGGAGTCTGGTTGTTCTTCTCTTGATTTCAACTATGTAAGAAGAGAAGAAATGGAAGAAATGTTCAGTATGTATATGCAGCATGTAGTGTCAAATATGTCTGGCTTGTATCATAATTTGAAGACAGACATAGTTGATGAATCAAGAAGACAGGAAGCAGAAATTCTTCAAAACCAGAGACAAATGTTTGAACAACATCAGAAATGGTATGAAGATCAACACGAGCGTTTGGGCTTCCAATCTGGCATGCATTCCTATCATACTGCTCAAGAAACAAAAGAATAAGATGCTTGTTATCAAGCATTTCTTGATCAACAGAAAGAAATGTTTCAATAACAACATAAATGACATGAAGAGCAGTATCAAGGAATGCTTCAACAACAAAAAAAATGGCATGAAAATTAGTATCTGGGAATGCAGTCTTATATGAAGAACAATTTTGCTTCCATGCAGTCTTATAGGGACAACAATTCTGCTTCAATGACGACGTACATTGACGACAAAAACGAATATGTGATGAATGGATTAGATGATTTGGAATCAAAACTGGAAGCTATTACTTGTTCACAGCTACATTATGTTCCTGGTTCTAGTAGTGGCCAGAAAGCACTATTTCAATAAATTCAAACGATGGGAACATCCAGAAAAGAAAAGAAAAATAAGAAAGTAAAGTATTCAGGTTATCCGTTAGAAGACTATCTCATGGAAAGATATACAACAATAAGAGAATGAGTGACGTGGAAAAATATACAACAATAAGAAATTTGATTGTATTTTATTAATTATATTACATTGATTTAGTATTAATTTAAACTACAATATATACATAGAGTGCATATTGGAAGATTGTAGGAGGTGACAACTTATATGGAAGAGATACAATAAAAACTATAATGGATGCAACCAAAGATATCAATATTGCAGTTAGTGAAGTTTATAACTTTGACTTAGTTAATTTTATTATGCTCAACATATCTAATTTATTTGTATTTATTTTATTAGCATATAGAAATTGAATTAAAGCTATTGAGAGAGTTGATCAATGAAGGGTGTAGTCTGTTTCCAAAGAATATGCAATTCTGGACTTCAAATTTGAACATGAATGTGCTGCCCAATTGATGTGGCAACATAATGTAATGGCAGAATGTTTTAGCCATTTTCAAAAGGATTTATTAACTTTGACTTTACAGAAATACATTAATGGTGATTTGTCGGTGACTGAGCGTTCATGGATAGCGTGCAACTATTTATTAATTCCTTGTTCATATTCGGGAAAAATTTGGTATCTCCGTCTTGTTAATTTTCTGGAATAGAAAGTTCAAATATATGATTGTAGTGAGGAGTCTCATACATGAGAAGAAATCAAGAAAGAAATAAAATCATCAGTTGAAATAGTCCAAATTTCTTTGAACTCTATCAATTTTACTTCTAGGAGACTAGATTTAAGGAAGCATAGAAACAAAAAGCTCAATTTGAAAATTATACCTTACCTACCTTGCGCAAATAACAAGTATGTATTTAATACATTTAAATTGACAATATTTATTTTTTCATGATTTATGATTTTACCCTTCTATTATTTATTTTGTCTAACAAAAAACAATTCTTTGATACAGGGCAAATTCTCCAATATTTTTACTCAAATACATAGAATGTTTTGCTTTAAACTATCCATCAGAAACAGTTGAAACATATATGATGAGAATATATAGAAGAAAAATTGCAGTAGACATTTGTTATAATCAATATTTTCTACATTCCCGTAGTTCCTAATTAGTTTTTGATTGTAAATGTGAAGAATTTGTAATATATAAACAATTTGAAATTAGTTTAATGTTATTTTTGGTGCAACTACGTAAATTCAAAATTTAAAAGTGAAAAATTGTGCATGGATATTTTAGCTGTTTATTTGCTTCGAATAAAGTAAATAAAAGACAATAATTCAGTTTTTTATTTTAAATGTAAAGAATTTGTATAATATATAAACAATTTGAAATTAGCTTAAGGTTATTTTTGGTGCAATACGTAAATTCAAAAGGTGTATTTATAAAGAATGTGCTACAAACTTTTGGTGCAATTTGAAATGTACCATTCTGTCATATCTTTCACTCTTGTGAAAGGTGTATTTATAGAAAATGTGCTACGAAATTTTGTAGATAATTTCAAGCATATATAAGAATTTTTATAATATATAAATTTTGTATTTATCATATTTTTATTAGTGTATGAATTTTAGTTTTTTGAAAAGTTTTTGAATGAATATCTAAAAATATTTCCATGATATAAGAAAATAATTACAAATTATTTTGACAATTGCATAGCAGTATGTAATCTAGATAAATATGCTTGTATATTTCGAATAAGAAATATACAAACTATTAGTGTTGATATGATTGAATTGAATGTGAAAATTTTATTTCTAAAATTTTGTATAATTCAATATTGTAAAATTGAAAAAAAAAACTCTTTGCATGTGGAGAGAGTCAACCAAGTGCGAAGTAAAAATAAAAAAAGTTGCGGAGAGGAAAAAAAACCTTTGGCGTGATGGAAGAATATTTGTCAATTATGATGAAAAAAAAATTCTTCAGAAAATGAAAAAAATAAAAATGCATAATAAATCTTCTTATTATACCAATAAAATTACAATAATTTTTTTTACAAATAACATAAAAAAATTATTTTTATCTTCAAGAAAAAAACACATTTAAAAATTAGCAATTTCATAACCATTTTTTTAATTCTCGAAAATAGAATTATAAAAAAAGAAATAATATTGAATTACAACATTTAATACTCAAGAAATTCAATATCAAATAAATTTTATACATTTATAACAAATTATAAATCAGCTTACCGTATTTACAGGCTGCTTACCGTATACGCTGCCTACCATACAACTTATCGTATTTGCAAATAACTTACCGTATTTGCAATCTACCATATTAGCAAACAACTTATCGTATTTGCACCTTACCATATTTGCAAATAACTTACTGTATTTGCAGCCTACGGTATTTGCACCTTACCATATTTCCCGCCTACCGTATTTGCAAACAATTTACTGTATTTTCACCTTACCTATTTGCAGGCTAACTTACCTATTTTCACCTTAATGTATTTTTTAAATACAGATTTTTGCACTTACAAATACGGGAATGTAAAACACCGTAAATTCACTTACCAAACTGAATTTCGAAAAAAATTATGATTTTTAATTTTTCAACATAAAATAAATATTAAATATATATCAAGTTGGGTGGTATGAAATTATCAATATCACCTTCTTTGAAATTGTCATCTATAGATTTTTAAAAAAATTATTACTATTTAGTCTAAAAAATAAAAAAAATATATATACATATATATAGGCGTGGAGTGTTGTCCCCAAACAAAAAATAAAATAAAATAAATAAATAATAGAGCTGTGCGGGACACTCCTAGGACACTTCGCATGCAACGTGCGGAGTGTGGACACTCCACACACAGCGTTCGCATGCACGTCCCACAATTTTTTTTTATAAATTATTAATTAGACTAAATGCATTAATTACTATTAATTATTTTTTAAAAATATTCTTTAGATAACAACAAATTTTTGGTTGGTGAAAAAATAAATGAAATAATAATGATTTATAAAATCAATTATTGCAAACAAATTTTTTGTTTCATATGGTGGCAAAGTCAAGAAATTCACGTGAAACTTCTGAAAAGAAGAAGAAGTTTCACGTGAATGAAAGATGAAAAAAACAAAAAGATGTCATTCTTTTTTTCGTTTCAATTCTTTACTTTCTTTAGTAAAGTTTAGTTTTCTTTCACAGTTGCATTCTTCATATTTTATCCCAAAATCTGAGAAAAACAAATTATAAGGTAATTGTTTAGTTTTTAGGATTTTTTCTTTATTATTTTTTTGTAGTTAATTTGTTTTCTGTAAACGTGAAAATTTTATTTTCTACAGATTTTTGCGATTTTTTTTTGTGTTACCATGGTGTAGACGAAAGAGTTTTTAATCTGTGAATATATTTGTCAAAGAAAGAGTTTAGAGTTTCTAAACTCTTTCTAATCTGTGGATAAATCTGTCAATGGGTTGGTTCACTTCAATAAAGAGGACCAACAGAATTTTAAATTTGTTCATGAAATATGTTATGTTAAATGATACCACATCACCGAAATATGCATACTCCCCAATGTCTTTGTCATCAACCCAAAACATATTTCTCTTTAAAATCAACCATTCCTTCCAAATTTCATGTGATTATCTAGACTTATACATGCCGAGGTAAATTACTTTATATTAGTTAAGTAGATAAAGAGGAAAATATTTGTGTAAGGCATGTTTTAATTTTTATTTGTAATCCAAATATTAGTTTGTAAATAAACTTTGTTATTTCTTGCAGATGTCTCTAGATTATGTGATGTCTCAAGACTAATGGTTCCGTGCTACTGTTTGTCAATATCCAAATCATCAATATGTTAGAGATTTGATAGAATTGTTACAAGCAGACGAACAAGCATTATTAATATGCAGTAATTTTCATGGATTTCTACATGGATTTATGTATAGAAACGAAGAGCATCAATTTAGTAGCAAGTTAATACATGAATTTGTAATGAGGATTGTCAATTCCGGTAAAAACAACGAAGTGTGGGTAAGATTTGATGACTATCTTGCCCGTATTGAAATGCAAGAATTCTGCTTAATCACTGAATTACCTTGTCATAAAACATCTATTAATCTTGACTCTAATAATTCTCGACTTAGAAACCGGTATTTTAATGGTGTGAAAAGGATTTCTATGAGAATGCTCCATGATACCTTCAATTCATGTGAAGATCGAGAAGATAAATTCAAACTTGGATTGGTTATGTTGATAGAGTGTGTTCTCAAACCAACTGAAAGACATATTGATCATAGAATGTTGGGTATGGTTGAGCAGGTTGACGATTTTCTTTTGTATCCATGGGGCCGAAAGGCATATTCTGTTTTGTTGAACTCATTGCAACAATCACACTAGGAAAGAATACTAAGAATGCAACAAGCTCAACAAAGGGAGTTTAAATATTCGCTACATGGATATCCTCTTGCTTTTTATGTATTTGATTTTTACTAAATTTTTATCTTCTGTTTAGTTTAATGTTGTATATATTTAATATTTACTTTTAATTTCATTTTGCAGTTTTGGATATATGAAGCATTTCCAAAGATTGGAAAGAAATTTGGACGAAGGAGATACAAGACATTACAAATTTCAAGAATGCACAAATGGAAGCCGAGGCAAATATTGACAGAAAAAATTGTAAAACAATATTTGTCTACACATGAGGTATGATAATTGTACGAACATTTATGCATCTAATTATTGTACAATACTATAGTATAGAATTCTAATATGTTATTACGTTTATAGATTCGAGTGCTTGTAGTATTGTAACCAATAGAATAAGAATTACAGATATTGTGATACACAACTCTATCCTTACCGTTGGACAATAAACACGCAATATTAGATGGCATTGTCGGTGGGGAGCTTGGCAAAATTGTACCACATGCAAAAAATGGCAAGAAGATCACCATCAGGAAATGCAATCTCACATGCAATCTTACGTGGACAATAGTTTAACTTCGATGAGATCTTACTTTGAACAACGGAACAACAACATGTTGAATAGAATGGGTGATATGGAAGCTATTGTTGGTTGTTTACAGGAAGATATTCCTGGCTCCAGAAGTCAAATTCGTGGCAAGAAAGTAACACCTGAACAAACTCCTCAAACTGAAATGTCCACAGAAGAGATGTATAATAGAAAGATAAAATCTTCAGGTTTCCTCTCGAAGACTATTCTATGGAGAGGTATTTATCAGTTCATCAATAGATGATGATGAATACATCGGGGTAAAAAGCCTAACTCTAACTTCTTAGTTATATTTTACTTATTTCACACTGATATAAACTATCATCTATAGTACATATTGGAATGTTGGAGGCAATATGTATGGAAGAGACACACTATACAATATACTTGAAGACAAAGATATCAATATTGCGGTTAGTGAAGCTCACAAATTATAATTAATTTCAATTTACATTTGACATATAATATATATCTATTTATTGTATTAGACTATAGAGATGAAGTTGAAGTTATTGAGGAGACTGATTAAAGAAGGCTCTACTCTCCTCTCTAAACAAAATTTTGGACTTTAATTTTGAAGCTGAATGCAATAAACAATTGATGTGGCAAACAACTTTAAAAGAAGGAAGTTTTAGTGCATATCATCGTCAGATGGATTTGACTGTATTAAAAAATTACATAACTGGCAATCAGCCAGAGTACAGTCGTCCATGAATAGCATATAATTATTTATTAATTCAATGTTTGTATCCAGGCGATTATAATTGTTATCTTCTTGTTGATGATTTCCGTTAGTGGAAATTTCAGATATATGATTGCAGTAATGACGTCCACACACCAACAGAAATCAGGAAACAAGTACATACAGTATATGAAATACTTCAAATATTATTGACAAGCTCTGAATTTTGTTCAAGCAGACCTGATTTAAGGAAGCACCGAAACAAGAGGTTTAAATTGGAAATTATATCTCATTTGCCTTGCGCAAAAAATAGGTAAGTATTTAAGGCATTTAAATTGTTTATTATTTACTACTATATTGATTTTTTCTTTTAATTTCGATTTCTATATTCATTATTACTTTAGTCTAACAAAAAAATTTTGTATGTAGGCCAAATTGTCGACTTTTTCTTCTCAAATACATAGAACGTTTCTTCTAAAGTATCCATTAGAGATAGTCGATTTGGAGAGAATAAGGATATATAGACGAAAAATTGTGGCTCACGTTTGTTACAATGAATATTTTTTAAATCCCGGTAGATCGTGATTGTAATCGTAATTGTGATATACATCATCAATGTTGAAAAGGATTGCTATGTAATAAGTAAATTTTTTTATCAACTTGAAATTATTTTTCCTTCTTGTTTTTTAATTCATATACATATATATATATTGTTATAATATAAAAAGAAAGAATAATAGGAATATAATTATATGGTGATGAATTCTGTTCTTTGATTAGTATTTTGTGGGGATTAGTGTTTTGTGGGTATAGACATATATTTGATCGATTAAATTCTTATTCTTGTTGCTAGGAAAATTGGAGATTTCATACCTTAGTCTTTGAAATTTTTTGGAATTCAGGACTAATCGAAAGTAAATGAAAGACAGAAAATAGAAATGCTTTATAAGCCGTTCACATTTGTGAAATTACATATTTTGCTATCCAACCATACAATAGAGTTTAAACATAAATGATGTTAGTGTTAGCCTACATATACCATTTGTCAACAAGAATGTGCTTGGCGATTTTCAAATGAAATTATACTAGTGAAGAAAATAAAAGTGAAGACTAATTACAAAAATAGAAGTGCCTTACAAAATACAAATGTCTTGATTAATGTTGTTGACATTTTTCATTAACGAAAATACTTGCTATCCAACCATATAAAATGATGTAAGTATCAGTTTACAGACAACATTTGTCAACAACATGTTTGACACTTTCGAAACAAAATTACCAACCAGGAAAAGAGAAGCCAAGACTAATACTAATCAGAAATAGCAAAATAAAAACTTCAATCATAGTTTTTTTAATCTATCTTTTGTTTTGGAACCAAAAGATCTGTACAAGATACATCCAAACTGCTACTTTCATCATATGGAACACTCCCTTCATCTGATGATCTGAAGAGGGCTCTCTTGGCTGGAGGCGACAAATTCTCTTTAGAATCTAAAGAGTGTATGTAGATATCTTTCCCGCGTGATTTAACATCAACATTTGCTTGGTTTTTTCCTCTTGGACTTGTCTGATCTAGATCTTCTAGATCTGTGATAGAGATAATGTCAAATCTATAACTTGATGAATTAGACTCAGTTTGGATTGCTTTTAGGTAGAATGCTCGTTGAGTATTTTGCATTTTCTTGACGACATCTTCAAAGTATGATTTTTGTGAATCTTGTATGTTAATCTTGATTCATCAATTAATATTGCTCGAGCAACATGTTTTAGCGCTGCAAAATGTTGAAGTTACATTAAAATTCTTACAGAATCAATTTGTTCCATAAAAAATTGTGCACTTGTAAATAAGAGCTTCTCCGCTGCTTCACCAATTGTACTTGCATTAAGCGAGCTTATGACATCTGACAACTGCACATATGCTCGAGCCCTAAAATGTATTTGGTGTATACACTCACAAATGATGAAGACAATTAAAGAAGATTTATACATCCATATAATAAAGTAAAATATAGCGTGGAATAGCTTTAGAGTTTGGATTCTTGCAAAAAATACAGAGATAACTTTCTCCAAATTCAGCATTTGATTGTATATAACAGTTGTTACAGGCCATGTACCAAGATTTGTTATCAATTTTGTCTGTAACTATTGTGCCATTTACCCAATAAAACTTCCTCTATGTCAAAACATAGAGAGTGTCAAAGCTGAAATAAGGAATATGTATGTACATTTTTTTATATGCATATATATAAAACTTGTCGTAAATCCCATTATCGCTAAGAGACGTTCTTGATGATTCTAAATGGAAGTGAATTTACTTCGCATAGGTGGAGAAAGATTTGTGGGGCTTCTTTCCATGTATGGTTTTTTCAATATCAAATCATCTATTTTCATTGAATTTTCTTTAACCCTAGTAAACGTAGTAAATAAGGTGAAATAACCTTAAGAAACTATTCCTAGTGGCAAGGGAATAGGAAAAAAGAATAATAAAATAAAATCAATTTATTCTACATATCATTCCGTCATCTCTTTTACTTCGATGAAAGGTGTATTTATGAAGAAAGTACTACGGACTTTTGTGGACAATTTCAAACTCACATACATGTACAAACTATCACATATATATGTTGTATTATATGCTAATTTAACGTAAAACATACCAGCAACTAAACACATAACACATACCAAAGAAAGACATAAATTAGAGACGTGTTGCAAAAATGATTGGTTTTTTCTCTATATTCTCCGCTATTACTACACATTCTCTATCAACAAAGGAATCCCAAAGTGTAAGCATTATTGTTTTGAAATTTTTGTCCAGGAGCAATACATTCTGTACCCATGTTTGGTTGCCATCTGTTGATTGAATCATTTGTTTAGACGTCATATCAATTGCAACCGCGAGTATATCTGAAAGTATAAATTTTAAAATGACTCTCTGCTTATTTTTTTAAATATAATAACTAATAAATAGTTGAATAATTCAAGATAACATGATGAATAACAAAAAATATGTATTTTTTTACTTATATCAGTATCTGTATCCATATACTCTTCTGCTTCATGAAAAGTTGTCAGCTGATATGTTGAAAAAACAAATTTCAGATTATCTTCATTTAATTCAACAAGACGAGTTTGTCCAGATATAACCCAGTGATAAGATCCTATCGAATATTTGTAGTTTCCCGTGTTATTCTTTACACAAGCTTTTGAAATGGCATATGTTTTCCCCAAAACAAGTTGATCCTCATAAACACTGATATTGGAATCATATAAGGTAGCTTGGATAGTATTTCCCTGGAAAATGAAAATGAAAAATGATGAGAAATTTCTTAGTTATCTGATTATATATGAATAAGAAATCTTAATAGTTTTAGTTTTGAAGTTGAAGCCAACTTTTATAACTAACAACAAGAAGAGTTACCTAAGTATCCATCAATACCAGATGTTGATATCTTCCATTGCCTTGTTTAGAAGGTTTTGGTGATTGCTTTTCGATAACAATGACTTTGGCTTTCCACTTCTCGTTGTTTGAGACAATTTCTGTTATGAGTTTGTATTCTTCTTCCATTTTATCTAATCTAAAATAAATAATATGTCAAATGCAGTTAGACTACAGCAGAAGAGGATGGTTATCTTAGAAGGGAAATGAAATGGTTTAAACAGATATAGTATAATTTGTCAATTTTTTTTAAAAAATGAGATAAAAACAGTGAAGTATGGCAAAGTAAATTGTTGATTGATTAATCTGAATTTTTTTTATCAAGTATATTATATAAAAGTATATTTTAGAGTATAATGTATAGAAATGGATTAGTCTCTGTATGATGAAATATGTAGAGCAATGAATTAGTTTCATATGATAAAATCTGTAAGGTATGAAATAGAAAAAAGATATGTATACCAGTATGGAGAAGGTAGTATGGTGAAGGTATGGCAAGCAAGTCACAATAGTAAACAATCAATAATAATTAATTATTTAGTAAAAAATAATATGAATGAAAAAAGGGGAAAAAAATTCTAAAAGAAAAGGGAAAAATTTTTTTTGCTTTGCAAGAGTTGCCGAAATTGCTCATCACTATTTGGAGCACTAAAAAGGCAAAAAAAAAAAAAAAAAAAAAAATTTTTTGGGAAAAAAAAAGAAAAGGGTTAAAGAAAAAAAAAAAAAAAATAAAAAAAAAAAAAAAAAAAAAAAAAAAAAAAAAAAGCATTCTTGTGCAAGAGAAATGAAATGGTTTAAAGTAAAAAAAAAAAAAATTAGATAAAATGGGTGAAGTATGGTAAGTTATGTAAAAGTACATTTTAGAGTATAATGTATTTGGAATGGATTAATCTGAAATTTATAAGTACATAGGAATGAGAATAGATTAATTTACCATGTATGCGTGTAAAATTCAGATAGATAGAGGTATGGCGCATGACATAAACAATTAATAATAAATAATAATTTCAATCAAAAAGAAAAAAAAATCTAAAAGGAAAAAAAAATAAAAAATTGCTCCTTACAGTGCGGAGAACTTCTCCGTATTGTACAGAGCAAATGCTCCACATATGCTCCGCACTCAGCAAGACGTGCGGAACATTATACTCCGCACAGTGCGGAGCAACTCCAACAAGTACTCCGCACTGTGCGGAGTTTTTTGCCCCCCCTTTTTTCCCTTTTGTTTTGATTTAAATTTTTATTTACTAAATTATTAATTTTGAATTGTTTAACAATTCTTTTCCTGATTAATCAAATAATTTGATTAATATATTAGCCAAATTTTTTTCATCTTAATCATAGCAAAGTTGTTCATATGGAGTATTCTAGCTAATAGTCCACACTGTGTGAAGCATTTGCATGTTGTTGTTTTTTTGGCAATTTAAATTATTAATTATTAATTGTTTACTTTGTCAGTAAACAAACAATCAATTGCCATATTAGACCATATCAAACAAATTGGACAGTTTTATTGTATAACTAAACTATTCTTTTGTTAGTTACATAAAATTATACTTTTATTTCTTCTTAATCTCACTAGTCTTTTTTTTATTTCAACACTTTACATCTTAGTAATAAAATTCATTTTTAACCAAATCTAGCAGTATCTAAAAAATAAGCCGTTTTGTCTAAAGTTTGTCCACTATACAGATGCTCCGCACAGTGCGGAGCAACTCCAATAAGTACTCCGCACTGTGCGGAGTATTTCCTTCCTTTTTTTCCCCTTTTGTTTTGATTGAAATTTTTATTTACTAAATTATTAATTTTTAATTGTTTAGTAATTGTTTTACTGATTAATCAAATAATTTGATTAATATGTTAGCCATTTTTTTCTTAATCATAGCAAAGTTGTCCGCACTTAACCAAACCGTAGTAAAATTACTCCGCACAGTGGACAGCATATTTGCGTGTTTTTTTTTTGGCACTTTAAATTATTAATTATTAATTGTATCAAACCAATTGGATAGTTCTGTTGTATAACTAAACTATTCTTTTGTTAATTACATAAAATTATGCTTTTATTTCTTCTTAATCTTATTAGTAATTTTTTATTTTATTTCAACACTTTACATCTTAGTAATAAAATTCATTTCTAACCAAATCTAGCAGTATCTAAAAAATAATCCCGAGAAGAGTGTTTTGTCTGAACTACTTTGTCCATTTCTTACTTTGTCTATTTCAATATTCCTACCACGTGAAGTTGTCGTCAAATCTTTTCTCAAAAAAGGACAAATATTGTTTAGTTTAAATAGCTTCTCATACCACTTCTTTATACTTAACCAATTTACATATCTTTATCTTTACCTACCAAGCTTTCCTCAAAAAAATCAGATTTTATGTAGTATTTCTTTCTTGATTCTTTTACTACAATTGTTTCAAAATAAATTCTTAGTTTTAAAAGATATATAATTTTCAATCTTTAATTGTTTTAAAAATTATATATACTGTAGTTTATCAACACAAAAATGGATGTACCACATAGTTTCTTCAAAATTATCGACGTTTCACTAAATCATAACATCCGTTTGGTAAGTTATATAAAATATAATATCCTTTTTCATTTCATATTTGTATGAATATTTTATTTACTGCCTATATTTTTTTCATATATTGTAGATGCTTCCTACAACTTTTTTCAATTGTTGGAGACAAGAATTATGTGATAGAGTACGATTAACTTCGTATGATGATATAATTGTAACAATACAATTACAAACAATCGATGGAGAAACATATTTGACTAATGGATGGGAGCAATTTTTTTACCATCATAACTTACAGGATGATTTTGTTGTAGTATTTGAATATGATGGAAATTCAATGTTCAATATGAGGATATTTGATCATTCTAGATCAGATGTTACATATGACTCTGATGTTGAAGAAGATGAGGCTTTACATTTGGATAATCCTGCATTTGAAGTAACACTAACGCTAAATCAGAACAACCATCGAGAAATTGTAGGCTATCTTTAATATATCATTCTATATTTACCTTTTTCAGATTATTTTAATCTTAACATCATCCATATTTTTTTAAAGTCTATACCAGGAAGGCAAGACACCATCTACAAGATATATGCGGAATGTTTGGCTTCATGATTCTTTAAATCAAAATTGGGATATCACTGCAAATTCAAGATCAAACGGTGTGATGCGCCGACTTACTGTAGGCTGGGCCAATTTTTTGACAGAGAAGGAGCTAGAAATTGGAGATACATGTATATTTGAATTGTTAAATAGTGAATCTCCAACGTTCATGGTTTACAAAAAAAAAATCACAATGATGGAATTCGAACTCGTCTGTGAAACTTTGTACACCAATAATGTTTCATATTAATGTTTATCTATTTAACTTTTTCATTAATTATCTTAAACTATTGCATACAGATTTTAAATTACACTTTTTCCTTTCTTTACAATTAAAAAATACTACAGTCCTTCTAACTAAAACATAACATTCTCTTATATATTATATATTAATACATATCTGGTTACATCAACACACATATATACATGGATTCACCTTCAAGAAGATGTTTTCAAGTAGAATCAACCTGTGTGTTTTGTAATAATATCACTTACCATTGGAATATATTTTCATATGAATATAATTATGGAATGGTAAAATGATTAGGTTATTTTAACTTACAGAAATGGTTTCCACAAACGGTTTTTTCATCTCTATCTAAACTTCTAAATATCAACTTCACCAATTGTATTCGTATTAAGCACCACGCAACATCTGATAGCTACACAGCCTAATATGAATAACAAATGATGATTAGTAAACAGAAAAAGGTAATACAATGAAAAAAGTTATGTGTGATCAATACTTATATTCATAAAATATATTTCTGGAAAGAATAATTTCAGAAATCCTTTTTGCAAAGATAAAATTTTGCATAATCAATATTTCATCATGACAATCAGAAGTCATAAGTTTAGATTTGTTATTAATTTTGTGTTTGTAAAAATAAATATAATCAATAAAGAATTATAACAAACAATTAAGAATATGCCTGAAGATTCTAATATTTATCGTGAACTAAATTCAAGATTTCATGATAGACAACATTTTTGATACAACAATTATGTGATTTGTTTTTGACAAAAGGTTTGATAAGAACTTTTATATTTTCTGTTGTTCTAGATCGGGACAATGCAACATACAATTGGCCATGAAAAAATACAGGTTTTAAAAGATATAAGCCAATAAAATCTAGAGTTTGACCTTGAAATTTGTTAATGGTCATTGTAAAATATGGACGAATTGAAAATTGAGTTCTTTTAAATGGAACAGACTGTTTATTGCCTTCAAGAGGAATAAATGGAATTTTAGGTGAAAATACTGGCTTTCCACGATATTCTCCTATCCCAATTTTAGCCAAGATAATATTCTGCTTAAAGTCATGACAAATAAGTGTAGTTCCATTACATAAACCTTCTGCAGGATTGATATTTTTGAGCAACATAACTGGACAATTTTTTTTGCAATATGAGTTCATGTGGAGGTATATCGTTTGGAGCTAGACTATTTACAAAATCTTCATCAATAAAACCTTCATTTTTATTAATCACTTCATCAAAACTAAAATATGTAACTTTCTCTCCCGGAATTCCTTTAAGCAACATATTGTTTATTAAATCTACATATTCATTTTTTGGGGTTAAAATAATTCTATTCATCATAATATGTAGGTTGTTTCCATACGTCTGGAAATTGGGAAACACAATGTCAATTAATTCCTTTAATGATTTAAATTCATATTCAAAATGGATGGTAATATCTTCAGGAAGTGTAATCATTTGGCATGAATGTGTTCTCTCTATTCCATTCCCAATCTTCAACAAATATTCACAAAATGAAGGATCTAATTTAGCTCTCATATTTTCGGTTAATGCTAACTGTGTAAAAGAAGGCCATAAATGCGAAAAAACTAAACTTGCCTTCATTATATAATCTTTTTTTCCTCTTTGTACTACTGGTAAAACTTGTTGAAAATTTCCTCCACACACAATGATTTTCCCCCCAAATGGTAATTGACATTCAGTAATGTCTCTCAACATTTTATCTAAAGCCTCAAAAGCATATTTATGAACCATTGATGTTTCATCCTAGATTATTAGCCTAGACAATGCTAAAAGTTTACCAAGCGCAAACTGTTTACTCACCGAACAGCGCATATCACAACTTACTTCAAGCGAAATTTTGAATCTTGAATGTCCTATTCTACCAGCTGGTAATAGATAGAGATGCAGCCACTCCTGATGATGTCGTTGCTAGTGCGATAAGATTTCGAGATCGTACACCAAAAAGTAATATCTTGTACAAATATGTTTTTCCAGTGCTTCCTGGACCGACAATAAAAAACATTCCATTCTTATCATTTAAAACACAAGTCAAAATAATATCATAGGCATTTTGTTGCTCTTTATTTAAACTCTCACTATAATGTATGACTGACTGAAAATTAATATTAGTTGTTTCTTCGACAATCATGGTTTCAAAGATATCGTCGTCATTCACATTTAAATCAAAATGTACCAAGCTAAAATCAATTATATTCTTACCAAAACCTTTTAAGAAAGAATTTATACAGTGTAAAACTTTCATTTCAGTACTTTGTTGTGTGAAACCTTTATGTAAATAATCTTCTATCATAAAATTCTTAAATTTATCCCATAAATTTCTTGGATTTGTAGGGCAAGATAAACTCAATACAGTGGCAAATAGTCGTTGCAGTGATACAAGCATTTGGTAAGCAATTGCCTCAGATAAACACATCTCAGAATAGTTATCTTCACTAAGAAGACCATGGGAAATTGTTGCTTCACAATAAGTAGATAAAACAATATCATTAACTGTTTTTAAATTTTCAAAAGATTTTGGCCTTCTAATATGATTTAGCAAAACTCTTAAAAAATACCTCTCACCTTCATATGGATTAGCACTGACTATTCTACCAATAACATTTTTCCTTTTTTTAGGAGTCCAAATTCGCATGGATGTATCCTATACGAAATAGGTTGGAAAATCTTTATACAATATATTTTTTGCTTTTTCATTTGAAATATTCATTCTAAAAAATTCTGTTAACATTGTTCGGTGAACAAAATCTTTATTTATAACCTTTAATAAATCATCTGTCTCCTTGTATGTAACCATTTGAGCATCTTTAATATGTAACTGTAAAGAGATTACTATATGAGATATATCAAATAAATCAAAACTAAATATCATCCACATAGTTTCAGGTGGAGATATCCATCTAGCTGTTTAGTAGTTTGAAATCTCATTAACAAATTCTTCGTTTGTTTCTTTATTTAAAGTAAAATGAATGCAATCATGTCCCTTATATACGTATTTGTATAGATATTTAATAGCTTTAATAGAAGAACACACCTCCACATTAATGTGACAATCATATTTAGCTAAAATGTAAGGTTTATATGGTACAACCCATCTATTATCTAACATATACACTCTTACTTTAACACTTACACCATCATTGCGACGCTTGTAAAGTGGGTAGGAATCATTATCCAAAGAAGTATTTTCAACGTAATCTCTCGGATATTTATTTTTATACACAAAATTCTTTTCCATACAAATATTCTTAGGATTCAAATTCCCACAAGGACCATGCATCATATGTTTTACAACAGTAGCATGTAGGTAAGGGTATTTTTTTGGTCTGGTATTTCTGATGAGACAATTTCATCAACTTGTATAGAGTTTCGGATCTTAGAATTTCATTTAAATATAAAGAGAAAATGAGCGTGAGATAATCCTCTTTTCTGAATTCAATAACATAAACATATATATCAATAAGACCTAACAACTTTCTCTTAACCAAATCTGTCTTCAATTTCTCAAACTTGGCACGAAATATTCGTACTAATAAATCTGGCCTATTATGTATTTCATCACTATGTTTTAATTCACATTTTATTTCAGGCCAATTTGGATTACATGTCATTGTCAAAAACATATCTAATTTGCCATATCTCTGAACTAAAGACATTGCATCCATATATCTTTTAGTCATGTTCCTAGGACATTCAATAAAACCAGAAGGCAACACTAATGATTAACCAATTTTATAATCTCCATTCTCACCATTTTGTACACTATTCATAATTCCCTGATATAGTTCAACTCTTATGACCTTTTCATTATTACAAAAGTAGTCTAATCTTGCCGTTTCAATTTTCACGTACATATCCACAACATATTGCTGTAAAAGTCTGCCAACATGTAAAAGAATACAATTATTTACATATCTGATTTGAAACTTGTAACAATAATATTCTTGACATGATATAATTATTCATTTTTTCTTTGCCTTCAAAACTGTAAGAAGGAAAAAAAATATCAACAAAAACTTCATTTACTAAATGCAATTAATAACATAAATAAAATAGTTTAAAAAATAGAAATTACTAAAATCGTTTACCATAGTCTTCTACTTCTAATAATTGATCCACAGAATGAACATGATTAACTTCTATTAAATTCTGACAAACCCGAGCTTGTGAAACGGTTACATTCACCTTTTCAATACCTTCATGCCATCCAAGTTCTCCATACGGAAAAAGTAGTGGATATTGGAGAGGATCATGACAACCATAATAGTATTGAACTTTATATACATTACCTGAATGCTCATAAAATTAATAAATCCTGACCTCTAGTATTTGTAGATGATGGGTCATCGTCAACCCAAACTACAGCCACTTGTTCTGATGTTGGCAAGTTATATACTCTTTGATCAATAGCAGGATTAGACTTTAGTAGAATACAACATGATTCTAAATCACTAACTTCACTTAATGATCGGAAAAACTTTGAATATGGATTTTTGTTTAGAACATCTATCAACTTTCTTAAAGTATCCTCACAAAACTTATCAGAAGTATTCAGTCTATTACAAATTTCATTTTCAGTATCATAGAAGTATAACTGTAAATAAGTTGGATTCTCATTCTTTGGCACAAGCGAGTTTATGAAATGGCATATTTGTTCTTGAACTCTAAAAGTATATATACCTTTATTATTCTTACATAATTCTTTGTCATACTTAGCACCAAATGAAGTAAACGCAAAATGATTGTTATAACTACGAATAACCTTTCTAAAAGCTACAGTCTCTTCAGATGTGGAAGTAAATAAATCATACATTTTAGGAAGTATATCACGTAACTATAATTTGACCTTTCCATCACAACAACAAAAGTCTTTGCTTTCTCTATATAATTTTGTAGCACCACAATAACCACAAATTTTAGAAGATGGCAAAACATAAGGTTCATTTGGAATACTTCCTTTACAAATTTTTTCTTGCATATTCAACAGTCACGTTCACGTCGCCTAATTCTCCTCCCAATTCAAAACGTTGATTAGCATTACCTACAAGAAAAAATTCGAAACAAAAAGGAAATTGTAAGGAAAAAAACATTTCATATAAATAAACTAAACATAAACATAATTATATATAAAAAACGACCAAACAAGAGCTATTTAAAAAAAACTCCAAAAAGGTCGAATAGATAATTGATCTCGCGAACAGAGGAGTTTTCGGCCAATAAACAAATAAAGCACAACAAGATGATAAACTAAAAACTATACAAAGGGAAACACTAACAACTTTTTTAAAAAGATGTAGAAGTAAATCATACTAAAAAGCTTTCCATCATAACGAAAAAATCCTCTGCTATAGACTTTTGTAGCGCAAAACATAAGTATTTCTTTATTCAACACTCACACTCATTTCTCTTATTCAAAATGTTGATTAGCATCATGAAAGGAAGATAATTTTTTCTAAAAAAAAAAGAAAATTATAACGAAATATATAAAGAAAACTATATTATATAAAAAAGACTGCAAAAAAAAAAAATAAATAAATAAAATCTCCGAATAGTTCGCAGAGATGAATTCATCTCTCCTAAGTGTGCAGAGAGATCTCTGTATAGTACGGAGTCTTCGAAAAATTTTTCTACAGCAAACTAAAAACACATTTCTCTGCGGAGGAACAAAAAGCTATACTAATAACTTTTTTTACTAAAAACCTTTTCAATACAACAAATTTCTCTACTTTTTTTTCTAGTTTTTTGTAACAAGAGAATTAGAAGATGGCAAAACATAAGTATTTACTTTACCAATTTTTTCTGCACTCACAATCATTCTCCTTATTCCTTGATTGAAAATGTTGATTAGTAAGAAATTTGAAAAAACAGGAAATTATAACAAAAAAGCATTTGAAAAATTATATTATATAAAAAAACATCGCCAAAAAAAAAAAAATCTCCGAAGAGTCCGCAGAGATGAATTCATCTCTGCGAACTGTGCGGAGAGATCACTCTTCCTCCACACTCTTTGCACACTCTCCGCACAGTGCGGAACTTCATAAAAATTTCTTTGACAATAACAATAACAGATTAAACTAAAAACTAAACATAATTATTATATAAAAAAATTACAAAATTAGCTTGTTGAAACTGCCAAAAAAATTAGTAAGCTGAACTCTTGCAGAGAGTTCTGAAGTCATGCGCTATCTGGCACCTCATTTTTTTTTGTTTTAACAAAATCTAATCAAAACAAATACAAGCACCCAAAGAAACATAAACACTACTAAATACAACCTGTTAAGCTGAAGGTCCTTAAACGTCGATCTGCAGAACAAGGTTGCCCTTCATGTATCAGATTTTTGAGTTGAGGATTCTCAATGTACGTGTACTTTCTCTTTCTTTCACAAGCTCGTCTATTCTTAAACCAATCACTAATATTTTTTTTCAGAAATAACAAAATTGTGTAACGATAAGGCGGAGACTATATGTAGAATATCTGCATTATTTGGACTTTTATTTCCTCCATCAAATATGGATTGAAGAAAATCAACCTCTATACATGTAGGTATCCAACGTTGTTGTCTTCCCATGCCTACAGCAAGTTTAAAAGCCAAGAAAAAAAAGAAAATTAAAGATGAAGTGAGAATATGTGATCCAACAAGAACATATTTCACGAAAAAGTAGGAATGAAAATATCAATAAAAAGGAATAAAAAGGAAAATAAGGAATATGGTCGTGGAGTACAGTTAGCATGGTTGTTGGAATGGTCCAAGCAAAGAATTTTTTTTATTCACAACAAAAAAAAAGAGGGAAAAGAGCGTGAAAAGTAAAATGGGATTGGTTTACTATTGTCTCCACAGTTGCATGTCATTCACCTTTTTATTAGAAGTTAGATACTTCATCCCTCTGACTTCTTTTCTTATTCAATTGACTTCTAGTACTCTCAAAACTTCATTGTGAGGTTCGATGCAACTTTTTTGTATATGCACTTAGTTCCCTATCTTTGGGTTTGCTTCATTTCAGCCATTTTCTCTTACAATCTTGTTCTTTTATCTTCTAATTATATCAAATTAAATCCTTGATATTTTCAATCTTCTTCTCGTTGCCTACCTCATCTATGGATTGTTTGCAATTTAGTCATCGACTTTTGAATTTCACCCTTTTTTTCACTATTTTGCATTATTTTCTCAAATTCTTCATTAAACATCGAGTTTTACCTACAAAATGCAATACAACACAAATTATGTAGTATTTTATCTAAAGAACAATAAAATATCACCATTTAGGATATCAAATAAGTGTAGAAACTACACTTACCAAATCCTCAAACTTAAATCTTTGTTTGTTCTCAAACAAACACACAAACATGTAGTGCTAATTATTTAGACGGTGGCCAGTCATGTAAGCAATGCGAAAAGATTTAGCTAGCTTACCTGGCCTTTTATCTTAGGTTAAATCATAATATCAAATTGATGCACAGCTTCAAAATCACAATACAGAAATTAAAATCTACTTTTCCAATGTAAAATCGATGTGTATGTGTATAAAGAATTAATCATAGCATTATAAATTCATAAGTTGTTTCAATTCTTGATCCTCATTGGTTAAATATGTTCTTTTATCAATTGTAAGATTCCCACACTCTCAAATTTATTCTTTTCACTCTTTTCAAGTGTGACCTAATGTTGAATTTTTATACTATCCTTACCTCTCTAGTTTAGTTAAATCTCACAAATTGCAAGTTGATATGTCAACAAATAAATATTCTCCATAGTTTGATTACTTCAATCTTCAAAACTCAACTAAGCTAATAATCCCCTATCAAAAGTTGAATTTTCTTAAACAAGTGTTTGAAACTTAACCAAGGCATTTAGTATGTCTTCTGCTTCATGTACCCGTTTTTTCTATTTTTTCTCAATTTTTATTTCAACATTTTTTTTCTTTATTTGCAGCAATCTCTCTTTTAAGCTTTCTAAATGACCACTTTAGCAAGTTTTAGATCGATGACTTTCAAGTCAGTTGACTTTAGGACAACAGATTTTAACATCATCACATGCTTAATAACTTGAGTCATAAAGATCACAAAGAGAAATTTTCAAATAAAATATTATTTTTTATACCTTGATTAGTGCAATGTCCCTCATTAAATACATATTCAAGTAAACCGACTTTTAACTTAAGATATTCATCCAATTTCATCCTATTGACCTTAGAGAATCCATATAAGATTTTTAATTTCACACGAAATTTCCAATTATCTCAACTTCTTCCTACAGCAATGAAATTTCTCCAAACTACTCTAAATTTGGTCTAAGGATATAAAATATAGTGATTTTAGGTCTAGCACATGTGGTCCACTATTTCAACCAATCCAATTATGAAATCAACTCATTTCTACACAATGTTTAACTTAATTCACATGCTCAATATATATCAAACTTCACATGAAAAAGTAAAAATTAACTCAAGCATGTAACAATTCACCATTCATATATCAATTCATAATTCAATATATTTCATATTGTCAGGCCAACTAATTCAAGTAAGCACATAATAAGAAAATATGTTTGGAAATTTTCAAAATTTTCTTTATTTTTTATTTTTCTAACATTTAAAACAATAAAACACACACAAAAAAAATCATGTTTTCCACCCCAAATTTAAATTAGACATAGTCCTTAATGTCTTAAATCCTAAGTCTACATATAAATGGGTAGGGAAGAAAATGGAAAAAATAACCCCTCGATATGGCCTAAAAATTCAACCACTAACTTGTCCTATTGCTCCTGTTGTCTCTTTGGTCAATGTTGTTTTAAGTGTTCAACGACATCATGTCCCTGCAGAATGTGATTAGATAGAACATTAAAGATTAATTACCTAGAACACATTCTACTAAGCTCAAATATCTAATAAATCAACTAAATCTCAAGGACCTAAGAGGAAACGAGAAATGGATGATGAGTTCCCAATAATTAAATAAAAACCACTCTAAAGTATCCTAAGTCTAGAAATCATAGTAAATAATAGAGACAGAAACATTGGATTCTTTCCCAACAAGCGATTGTTTAAAGTTCTGAGCTTGAATCCTATTGTTTCTAAACTTTTCATGGTGGCTTGGAAAGGAAATTTTTAGCCCTACACTTTATGCACTTTCTTCTTTCATCCTCCACATAATCAAGTTTTCATTGTTGTCCCCACCAACAATTCCACTTTTATCTAGCCTGTCTTTGTAGCTTTCCCAATGATTCACTCCTTGGCAATCCTCAAAGTATGAGGGTTGCTTGATTGGATTATCCATGCTGAAGCTCTACTATTTATCCTCCACATTATTCATTAGTATAAAAATCTTGCAAGGCTCGACTTGTAGACAAGAAAGGCATTCCCAGGATTATTGGCATTTGATTATGCCTCTTCTATGTCCATGCTGAATGATCATGCTGCACTCTTCAGATAAAGCTATTGTTTCATGCTCGAGCAGCTTCCTCTTTTTAATCAACATCTCGTTTAAAAACTTGGAGTACTTTAGAATTTGAATGATAGAGTCAATGAAAGAGACATTGACATGTAGCTTTTTGAGGACGTTTAGAAACTTTGTGAATTGCTTCTCTAGCTTGATATTTTTTAACCTTTGAGGAAATAGGATTGGGTGTGCAAGTGTTTTGATAGGAGCTTTTACCTCAACTTGTGGATTGTCCAAAGGCATTTGTCGATCTTATTCCTTGCCCTTTTAGATAACTGAGGGTCTCGTTCCATCTTGCAGTAATATCTAGTAGCTGAACCCTACTTGTGTATTGATGGCTTGAATATGAGTGGCGGGAATAAATGATGGTGATCTTTAGATTAAAAAATTTTCTCCCATGAATTTCTCTCTGTATCGCTAAGCAACGTACCCTATGTTCTATTGGCTTTTGTAACTACTATCGCTTCTACTCGTTGTTCCAAATTCTTGATAGAAGTCTGCTGATTTTGGAAATTGGTCTCAGTCTTTATGATGTATTGAGATAACAAATCTTATAGTGACGGCTTTCGCTCTTGCTCATGTTGCTACTATTGTTGGAATCCTGGTGGTCTATTTTGATAATTTGCCCTTGATTATTAGCCTATGAGAAGTTTGGATGCTTGTTCTAGTTTGGAAGGTAATTGTAAGGGTAGTTCTAGTGCCTATGGAAGTTTTGTACATAATTGACCTCTGGCGGCTGACCTATGTGAGTAAAAGTCAAAGAATAGCTTGAAGTGATGTGATCTACTCTACAACCTACGTACATCGAAGTTCGAGTTTGTACCATATTCATAGAATGGGTCAAAGTGTCAAACTTTCTCGTTATTGCCTCTATCTGTGCTACCAACGCTATTACTGCATCCATATTATGTATACTAGCTACTTTTCTCTGGATTCCCTATCGCATGGCCACATCGATTGATTTTTTGGTATCCTCTCACACAACTTATAAGCATCATCCATGTCCATAGTCATTATCGATCCTCTCCCTGAAGCATCTACCGTATTCTTGAATTCTTGGCGTATTTTGTAATAAAAGAGGTACACTTGTGCTTGCTTAGGAACGTCAAGATTGGGAAACTTCCTGAATAGGTTCTTATATCTTTTCGATGCCTCTGGTTAGCTCTCAAGGTCTTTTTACTTAAATGTGTGGATTTTATTCTGGATTTGATGGATTTAAGATGACAGGAAGAATTTCATTGTAAACTTTTGCACCAGGTCACTCCACGACAAGATGCTCTCGCGAGGTAAAGTGTGGACACACTCTCTTGTAGCATCCTTCAGGGTATAAAGGAATAGACGCATTCAAAAGGCATCTTGTAACACTTCCTCATGGCTGATTATTTCACCCAGCATGAGAAAAGCCTGTATATGTTCACGTGGATTTTCTGTGGCCTTTTCGTAGAACCTAATGTCATGATGATTCTGGAAAAGGTTTATGACATTTGATTTGATGTGAAAGTTGGCATGTCTATAGGGCGATAATTGCCGACTGCACTCTACAGGTATAGGATTCACATAATCCCCACTAATATAGGCTAAACCAGATGTGGTTACTGAACTGAAAGTGATGTTTCTTAAATGAATCTTGAATCTGATTTTGATTCTCTACTATTACCCTTGCTGTAACACCCCAAATTTTCATAAATTTTGAAGTGTTATCAAATATTTACTTTTTTTGTACTAAAGCCAGAACGATAAAAATAAATTTCTTTTAAGAATAAAATAACTGAAATATCCATAAACTTAAACTAAACATGATAGTCGTATAAAAAATAAACATATTCAACTAACAAAATAAATTGTCAGATAGAAAAATTAATGCTTTTCATCACCATTCTAACACAGATCCAATCGACCCGAACTAACTTGTAAAATAATTGTAAGAGTGAATGTTTAAAAATATTTAGTAAGATACGTACAATTTTTATAGACAATTATATAACAAGAAAATAAACACTTCATATCATTCTTCTTTTATGAAGTATATTGGTGATCAAGTGATTTACACTTTCTAAAGAACCCGAAGGTTCACTGGAAATCCATACACATTAATTGGATATAAAAGTATACGGATACAAACCATTTATACAAAAGTATCTTACCTTGATCTTGTAAGGTTGGAAAGAATAAGATCTTGGACGTGAAAATTCTCCTCTTATTTTCTATACTTCTTCCTCTACTCTCTCTACCAGGCTCTCTTTATTTTCTGTGGTGAAATAATGATAATTCTTATAGTATTTATAGTAAAAATTCACAATTGAGTTTGCATGCAACTGGAATTAAAAAATCTTGTAATACAAGGAATTTGGATAAGAATTGATTTCAAAAGGTAAAATTAGTACTATACTCTATTACTGGTTTCCAGTATAATCATCCCATTGGAAAAATAAGACACGTGGCCAACTTGGACTTGGTTTCAAAAAGTATATTTGAAATGTACTACACTATTGGTTTCATATCAAATAAAAAACGTGTGGTAGGATTTAAAAGAAGAAAAGAGTTTTACTTAATTAATATTCCAAGCCCCCATCAACTCTATTAACATATTATTCTTTTAATCAAACTTAAATTAATGTAGTTTAATCCAAAATAATTTTTTCTCGTGTTGAAGACTTCTAATTTATTATGAGCTACAAAAGAGTTCGATATTGATATACTAAAACTTGTTGTATCAAAATCAAATTATTAGACCAAAAAATATAGGAATTTAAAACTTATTTCACTTTAATCCCTCAAATTTAAAATATAAATATATAAATATAGAATAAATAAATTTTATTCTATAAAATTTTCTGGGGTGTTACACTTGTTTTTCTCTATTCTCTTTGACGTTGCTTTAAGGTTCTTTCGATTTGGAATCTATAGGGATGATCTCAATCTCGTCAAGATCTCGCATAAACTGATAGAAATTTGCAAAGAGTGAAACAAGAGGAGATTAGGTATTTTAATTAAAACCTAAAAAGAACAAAAAGAAAAAAAAGGAAAAAAAAATCAAAGTTGATATAAACTACTAAACTAAAATTAAATTTGTGAGTTTCATTCTTACAAAAAATAAGGTCTAATATCTAGTTCAATAATTTTTATCAAATTCGAAGTCATATAATATCAAAAGAAATGGTTTGTATGTTTTCTATACTAATCCTAAACGAAGAAAGTAAATAAGATATCTATCTAATATGTGAATATTTGTATTGGAATTATTGCCATTTAATTCAACTTAATTTGTAATCTAATAAATTATGCATTAAGACAAACGATAATTCACTGTTATTCAATATTCTTTTACAAGATATTTTAAATTTATGTTTAACACGACCCAATCTTATTCTTGGTTTGAATTCATATGAAAAATATACATTGATTCTTAAAATTTATTACACATAATTGCACATAGTGTGGATATTATTCCTATTGTTTATGTGTTGATTTATTCGCATTCTACACTTATTATGAGTATTTCTACATTACAATAAGCAACTTACTATCTAATTGGTGATCCATTAATCAAATAGCTTGCAAAACCAATCAAGAAAACACAAGAAATAATAAACTAATCATCTTGAACAAAGATAAACAAATAATAGGGTTTATCATTCATTCAATACAATGAAAAACTTAGCCTAACATTCTTATAATTAAATTACACAAAAATAATTGGAAAAACATTACTCAAAAATAAGAAAGATGGAAGAAGTATGAGAAATCTACGTTCTTGGCTCAAATCTTGAAATTGACCTACAAATCTTCAAATTTCTTGTATAATTCGCCTTAAATTGATATATAAACTTATTCTTCACCTCCAAAATATGTAGAATATGATGAAAAAAGTCCAATGGAGGTTTTTAACGTTCTAGTCAAGTTTGGTATTTAAAGGATGCCAAAAAGTTTGCATTGAATTATTACTAAAACAAAAATAAGGAAAATCAGATTTTTCCTTTTTCTATTGAGGCTTGCGCCTGGCTGGTTTGGGATGCCTTTGGCACCCAGTTTTTGGAATTCTTTAAATACCAAACTCAATAATTTCTGATAGTCAAACAATTTTCAACATTTTTGTTAGAACTTTCTTCCTTGATATCCGATTGATGTGATTTAAAGTACATTGAAAAACTAACTTGGAGGGTTACAATTCTTTTGAAAATATTATTTTTCCAATTCGAAAGTTTGCTATGCGAAAATTGGATCTCAATATGTAACTAAAAATCTAAAGCATAGCATTTTCGGCTGAAAGTTGATATGTGATAATACTTTGACGATACTTCCATTCCTTTGACTTCTCTCCTTATCTAGTTGACCCTCAACACTCTCAAATTAGATCATTGATATCTTCGATTTTTATTTAATTTCCTATCTTATCTATAAATTGTTTGCAATTTAGTTATCGACTTTTGGATTTCACTCTTTTTTTGCATTATTTTCTCCAATTTTTATTTATTTATTTATTTATTTATTTTTATCAAACATTGAGTTTTAGTAGCAAAATGCAATAAAATATAAATTATACAGTATTTTATCCAAAGAACAATAAAATATCTTCATTTAGAATCTCAAATAAGTGTAGAAACTACACCTATCAATCCAAGTTATTGGGCCTCACTTTGAAGTTATTGGACAATAGTTTAACAACTAGGCCAAGTCCATTTTCATCATTGCCTTAAAGTTGGATTGGATCTTGGCATCACAACCCAACAACATTAATCTAGCAAAAGCCATGAATAAACTCATTATTTATTTATAAGCCAAAAATCAAAAAGGCAAAAATATGGCAATAAAAAATACAATCAGTTCGAAATACACGAAGCCACAGAGACCTATCTTTAAACAAAACTATAAATCGAAACACCCCCTAGCCAAGAATCACGACAGAGCACCAATTTTGTCACCAACTCCACTAATCACACGAATCATGCAGATTTTTTACACAAATCACTCCGAAAAACATCATATGCTTACGATAAGGAGTATATCTAGGAGATTCTAACATTTACACACTCTAATTACTCATGAATGTGAAACCCTAATGTGAAACCCTAACGAAAAATGAGGTTCTCTCTAGAAGGCACAAGAACAGTCGACCCAAGAATGAATAGATCCAGCCAATCAAACCATCACTTGGAAGATATAAAATCAAAAGTCAAGAGAATATGATCCGAAGGTCATCAAGAAGCCAGGTGTCACAATCCAGCAAATAGTTTCCACTCAGTAAAGTGCTATTTGGTAAAACAAGTCTTTTCCACATAAAATTTTGGAAGCACACTTTCGTTATTATAAGTCCCAAGGTTCGAAACACAACACAAAGTTAAGCCACTAATCAAACCCAAATCATATATTCTCAAAGTAATTTAGGCTTGAATCTGTACACATACGGAGACAGGCGAAAAGATAAATGAAAGGAACCGAAGAAAGTTATGAACTTTGCAAATGAAGTTAGTTCAACGATTTTGAAATGACATTGCTTCTTCAACCTCGATCCCAACTGCACTCGATTTTGACTTCGACAAGACTCAAAAGATCGTGTCACTGCTGGAAGAAAAATAGTAACACAAGAGAGATTTTATCTCATCATCATCATATTCATCTTCAACCCTAGATCCACCACAATCTAAAGCATTCATTTCAACACTTGCTGCTGGATTATCACCACTAGAGCCTGCAGATTTCGATTTCGATATCATTGATGGCATTCCAGCCATGAGCTTTCTCTTCTTGTAGTTTACCTTAAAACACGCTTGCCTCAGTCTCTTAGTTTTGTCCTCCAATTGCAAATCAGGAACCTCTTCCATCAATTTCCTCTCTTGCTCTAAAATCTGTATTGCATCTCTCAACTTCCCTTCACCTTCCTCCTGCCGTAACTCCTATAAAACCCGTAAAGCGAGTAACTTAAATACTTTGTAATAAGTTCGGTATCATAGGCTTGATAGTAAACAGTATATAAATACCTGGACATTCTTGATTAGGGTTTGTAGACTTGTCAACTTCCTGTGTGGCCACCTTCTAATTCCTAATTCTCTGCACCTTTTCTTCAAAAGGGTTAATCCCACATTAAGTTCCCTTGCTGCTTTTGTAATTGGCATGTAAAAATACTTAGAAATTGCTTCCTTTGATAAGATTTTGCAATTACTTGTATGGGTTTTTACTTCTCTATGCCTTTTAACTCTCTTCATATCCTGCACAGGCTCCTCTACAGTTATATCTTTATTAGTATTCTCCAATAGTAACTGCTGATTCCCAGTTTCAAACCTTCCCATCGCACTTCCATAATCGCAGAAGAAATTCTCTGCATATTTTTGACAAAATCATGTCAGTATATAAATCTTGATTATATGAACAATTGATTATGATCAGTACCTGGAATTAGGATCTGGTCTGGTTCAAGGTTCAAACTTGAGTATAAAGGATCATTATGCAGAAACATTTCCATTGAAGGCACGGCATCAAAAGCAGTTTCTTGAATGGGCAACTGATCATGCTGAAACTCCAAATTAGCCAAAAAACTACTGATTTTTCACATTAACAAACACACCCAACAACAACAACGTTAGATACATGTAATTTGTGTTAGTGTAAGAACGTGAAATAAAATATAGTATAAACCTGAAATCTGAGGATAGTTGGGTTGGAAAGGAGAAAGCATCTTGGTATTCTTCTCTGTCCATTACTTCATTACTTGACCATCCCGTCATAGACTCGGTTCTCATCTTTTACACAGAAACTGGGGGAGGGTGTTGTCTGTTTTGTGGTTTTCTGAAGCACAGGAATGACTACTTACGTCTATATAAATACAGATGTATATATATGTGTTTGAATACACGTATAAATGTGAATGCAATTATGGAGATTTACTGCACAGTAGATCGTGCGCCGTCTTAAGGATAAATCAAGTCCAACTTCGATGCATTTATATATACATAATTTTCATTATTGATTAATGCGTGTTTTCTGCGGATATGGACCAGAATTAAAATTAGTTGGAACTTGAAATTTTGAAATATATAATAATTAAATAGTTTTACTAGTCCAATTTGATTTTAGTTCTCTCTTTCAATTAAGTATCTTTTGAACATGATGGAACAAAGAAAATCTCTAATCTCGAATGGAGAAAAACTATAGGGAGTATGTCGATGGAAGTTGGAGTTTCTAATTGAAATTTTAAATCTTCAACAATAAGGTTACCCCCCC
>NC_036254.1:27125102-27130813 GCF_002742605.1 Olea europaea var. sylvestris
AGGTTTGATGAGGATTAAAATAGATGTTTAATAAATTTTGATAAAAATTGATGAAACGTGCTATTGAAAAATTATAGATCCCATAAAATATGTAATTAAAATGACTTGTTGACTTTTGACTTCGACTTCAATTTCGATTTCAATTCAGATTAAAATCTGAATTTTAATTTTTACCAAACAAAAGCTAGGCGTGTACAAGATGAATTTTGAGATAGAAAAATGGTGAGATACTTATGAGCTAGCGAGTAATAGCTCTCGTGTTTATACATGAGAGTAAAGTAAAAGCATCTTTTTTCCAATAAATAAACTAATAAATAAATAATAATAAACCCTTTATAAATATTGGTTTTTTTCTCTGTTAAAAATGTGGCTTTTGTTTTGAATTGGATAGAGTGCTGAATACTTTGGATTTAGCGTTGTGCATGCTTTGGACTTGTCAAAATGGCACTGCATGCAAACAATTTTGGGGCTGCTTTTTTTGTGATTTTTTCTCTTAAGTCAGGTTAATCATTACACATGAACAAACACTCTTCCAATTAAGTAAAATACACAATCAATTTGTTAAAGAAACTAGAATTAGTGCAAGTAGTTGTGTGATTACTTGTTAATGGTGCGATGAACATCTATAATCGAGTGACATAATTCACCTATGCATGTATCTACTGGTATTATGGTTATAAGATCGGACTGTTCAGTTCAATTGAAAAAATGTGAACTAGTCCAAAATCTAATTCAATTATATGAAGAATAATTGAATATTTAGAGCACATTCAAATTCATTTTTTTACTTAACTTAAGAGAAGAAGAAAAAGCTTTTTATTATATATATATATATATATATATATAATATTTAGAGCATATTCAAATTCATATTGTTACTTAACTTAAGAGAAGAAGAAAAAGCCTTTTTTTTCTTTCTTTTTTATAGAATTGAACGTTAAGCCGACTTTTCAAACCTTAACTTATTCTAGATTAAATCCCATGTTATTTTTTAAAACAATTGCAACTACGTGACATGCTTTAAACAATACATTCAAAAAATATTATGGTATTGACAATATATGTCATGTTACAATTTTGCTTAATGTAGTTCAACGAGTTGAAGTATAATTTGATTGACGGTCTATTTGGCAGGACTTTTAAAAAATCAAAAGCTGCTTATGAGGCTAAAAAATTATATTTGAACATTTTTAGATAATTTTTTGAATATATATATAGCAATTTTCAATTTGTAGCGTAACGGACCAATCTTTTCTATGCATGATGAGTGAAATTATATGATAAATAATTTAGCATTCATTTCATTAAAAGGGGAGGTTACAATCAAATTTATTTAAATAAAATCCTAATTACAAATGAGTGGTTACTG
The DNA here is from genome assembly GCF_002742605.1 of Olea europaea var. sylvestris. Lineage (NCBI taxonomy): Eukaryota > Viridiplantae > Streptophyta > Magnoliopsida > Lamiales > Oleaceae > Olea > Olea europaea. The sequence continues at coordinate 27,126,472 of NC_036254.1, forward strand.
GTTCATTATGTTCTCTTAATTGACCAGAGAGGTTACACTAATGAAAATAAATTTCCATCGAGTTCATTAATGATATAATGTGGTAATTGCGATGCAGATTTTTCATTTTCAATGTATTTTGTAATTGGGAATAACATGGAACTTACACGTTACTGAAAAGATTTAACTTTTTTTTTTAATAATATTATTAGAAGATTCCATATTTCAACTTGTCAAATTTTTATGCTAATGACACACATATTATGAATGGTATTTCAATTCCTACTTTTATTTAAAAACTAAGGATTACAATTTATAGAGTAAACCTAGTAAATTAGGAAACTAATTATACCAAAAATAAGGAAAATAATAATCCCAAATTTAAGGAATAAAATCCTTAAATTATAGGATTTTTACAATTGTACAATCTCTACAAACTCTCAACACTCCCCTTCAAATTGGTGCATAGATGTTACACATGCCCAACTTATCTAAGAACTTTGAGAATACTCGATTTGATGTTACTTTGGTAAGAATGTCAGAGTCTTCAGATCGTATCTTAGGTAATTCAACAATTTTTTCCTCCAATTTTTCCTTAATGAAAAATCTGTCTATCTCAACATGCTTCGTGCGATCATGTTGAACTAGGTTATGGGCAATATCACATGTTGCTTTATTATCATAGTATAGTCGAATTGGTTGTGTAGATTGATAACCAGAATCTTGCAAGAGAAGTTTCAACCACAAAGCTTCACAGAGTCCAAGGGCCATACTTCTAAATTCAGCTACTGCACTTGAACGGGCAACAAGACTCTATTTCTTGCTTCTCCATGTGACAAGGTTACATCGTCTATAATCTATAGCTCCAACCCAATCTGCATCAGTGTATGCATCTATGTTTTGATAGTCTATGTTTTTCGTAAACAAAATTCCTTTTCTCGGACCACCCTTCAAATATTTCAAAATTCACATTACTGCATTCATATGTTGTTCTCCAGGATTATGCATAAATTGACTGACAATACTCAATGCATAGGCTGGGTCTGGTCTTGTGTGTGATAAGTACATCAATCTTCTTACAAATCTTAGATATCTAACCTTATCAGTTGGTATTTGGTTGGACTCTATGCACAACTTCATACCTTCTTCTACTGCTGTATCCGTCGGTTGACATGCCAACATACCAGTTTCTTGTAATAGATCTAAGGCATACTTTCTTTGGAATAGAAATATCCCTTTATTAGATCTTTCATTTCTTCAACCTGCTTCCGACTAGATCCTTCTGGTATCACACACCCAGGTGGGAGATCCATGTAGACTTCTTCAAAAAATTCATTGTGCAAAAAAGCGTTCTTTACGTCAAACTGTAGTAATGGTCAATCCATGTTTGCTGCTAAAGATAATAATACTCGAATTGTGTTGATTTTGGCTACGGGTGCAAATGTCTCGGTATAATCAATCCCATAGGTCTGAGTGTAACCTTTTGCCACCAGTCTTGCTTTAAATTGCCATCAGTATTATACTTTATGTTGAAGATCCATCGACATCCAATTGGTTTCTTTCCTAGTGGAATTAACAAGTTTCCATGTTTTTTTTTTTTTTTTTGTAAAGATTTCATTTCCTCTGTTCTCCACCTTGGATTGGCTAAGGCTTCCTGCACACTGTTAGGAGTAGATATAGTAAATAATTGATTTACAAATGACAAATTTGATTCTGACAATCGATGGTTAGACACGTACTGACTAATAGGATACTTAACTTTACTAGAAAGATCGGGTTCATATGTAGGTTTAGGCATACCTCTCATGTGACACTCAGGTAACTGTTTTTTGAGTGGCTCGGACATTATATTAAATTCTGAACATCCTTAGCAGGCAATTGGTTAGGTATATCAGCTATGAAGGGCTCGAATTCAAACAAAGATGGAGTTTGAGAAGAAGCTACATCTTTAGTCTCTTGACGTTCTTCACCACTTTGATCCAAGGTTTTATCACCTCTATCTAAGTTGCCCATATTTTGATCACCAAAATCCAAGTATTGGCTGTCATCGAAAGTTTGATAATTGTAGTCTTGGAGATTTAGAGTCTGAATTTCTCTTTGTTTCTTCCCTTGAAATTTACTCTCGGAAGAAAAATACATTGTCTCTTCATGAAAAACAACATCCATAGAGATAAACATTCGTCGAGTTGGAGTGTGATAACATCTGTATCCTTTTTTATTGGTAGCATAGCCTACAAAAACACATCGCAGCGCTCGAGGAGCCAACTTGTGGCGTTGATGTTTATGGATGTGTACGAATGCTACACAACCAAAGACACAACGTGGTAAATTAGGGATAGCTGGAGCAACAACTGCATCATTAAGAGTTTGGAGCGGTGTCTGAAAGTTAGTGAAGTTGGAGGGTATCCGATTGATTAAATATGCTACTGAGCTAAGTGCTTCTCCCCAATAGGATGATAGCATATGGGCTTCTATTAATGATGCACGAACGACTTCTAATAAATGTCGATTTTTTTACGTTCTACAACACCGTTCTATTGGGACGAGTCGGAATAAGTAGTTTGGTGAATAATCCCATGTGCTTCCAAATACTACTGAAGTTTGAAACTCTGGTATTCCCCACCATTATTATTGCGGAGAACTCAAATCTCTGCATTGTACTGTGTTTTAACCATTTCATGAAAATTTTGAAATAAAGAGTTCACTTTCCCTTTGGATGTCATCAAATACAGCTAAGTCATCCTTAAACAATCATCAATAAAAGTAACAAACCAATATGATCTACCCAAAGTAGCGACTTTAGATGGACCCCAGACATCAGAATGTATAACCATAAAATGAAGTGGACTTTTATTCAAGCATAATGGAAAAGTAGTTCAATGGCTCTTTGCTAGTTCACAAACATCACATTGAAAACTAGAAATATCAAATTTTGCAAATAAACTTGGAAATAATTTTTTCAAATAAATAAAGGAATCATGCCCTAGACGTCGATGTCATAACCAAATCTCAGATTTCTTCTTCTTCCCTTCAGGGCAATCTACTGTCAAAGTTTGGTGTAACCCATTTGAACTCCTTGGCACCAAATCCAATTAATACAGCTTTCCCTTTTTAATACCATAACCAACCGTCTGCTTTGTTTGGATGTCCTTAAACACAAAAAATTCAAGCCAAAAAATTACAACATAAGATAAAGCTGCAGTTATTTGTGAAACCGATAAAAGATTATAGTCTAAGGATGGGACAACTAAAACAGAATCTAAGCTCAAATTATTAGTGAAGGTTAAAGATCCTTCCCCAATACTTGGGGTTGAGGTACCATTAGCAGTATAGACAAATTTTTGTAAGGATGGATTAAGGGTAAAGACCTGTCTAGAATCAAATGTCATGTGATCTGTAGCACCAAAAGTAATTATCCATGCACTATTGGAAACAGGTGTAGAAATATTTAAAACCTTACCACCATTATTTGCAGCTATGACCAATGCCGAAGCCTTTTCAGCGATATCATCTCGTGGCTTTACTTCTGCAATTGTTGCAATGGAGGTCTTCTTTGAATTTGTCTTCACGACTATGATCCCACCATTCTGGATATCCTACAAGTTCGAAACATCAACTTTTCGTATGTCCAGTTTGCTTACAATGGGTGCATTTGTAGGTGGACTTGTCAGCACCAGTCATGGTCTTAGGATGGTTAATGATAGTTCGATCCTGCGAATTTGAAGTAGATCAATTTCGAGCCACCATGGTGGAAGCTTCTGAATTTCTAGTGTCTCCTAAAGCTGTCTGGCGAACTGCTTCTTTGCGAACTAAAGAGTAGCATTCTTCTAAATCTGGAATTGGCTCTTTGTGTAGAATCTCTCCATGAACTTGTTCAAAATCACCATCCAATCCTGCAAGAAATATGTGTACCCTAAGTCGTTCAATGGACTTTCGATATGCTTCAACGTCTTTGGGATCCTTCATTACTACTTTATCAAGATAATCCAATTTTCTGAACACTTCTTTAAGCTCTCCATAGTATTCAGATAGAGGTTTTCCACTTTGCTTGGCGATGAAGGCCTTTTGATTTAAAGTGAAAATCTGCAACTCATCACTTCCATCATAAAACGCCTTTGAATGGTATTTCAATTCCTACTTTTATTGAAAAACTGAATATTACAATTTATAGACTAAACCTAGTAAATTAGGAAACTAATTATACCAAAAATAAGGAAAATAATATCCTTAATTTAAGGGATTATCCTTAAATTATAGGATTTTTACAACTGTACAATCTCTACAAAATCTCAACAACACATGGATAAAGCTATTCGTACAATGATTGTTGATAACTTTTGTTGACAATTCATGCGTTGTCAAG
>NC_036254.1:27133457-27174923 GCF_002742605.1 Olea europaea var. sylvestris
ATTTAATTTTTTGAAAATCAAACATGCCATATTTTTACAAATATTATGTTCAAAAATCTCCCTTCCAAAAAAAAGGACTTCAAAAAGTAGAAAAAAGAACATAGAGTGATCTAATTGAGCTTATTTTTGTAAGAAAATATATTTTAAAATAACAATTTTTTAAAGAATGTGTGATTTAGCCTTGTTTGAGTCACATTCTTTCAAAAATTCATTTTCAATCACATATTTTTCAATAAAATAATATTATAAGCAAATTCAAAATTTTTCCTAAATTTTTAATCACACATTCTCCATCAATTACTATTTAAAAATGCATTGTTTCCCTTAAAATGAGGCTCAAACAAGGACTTAATGTTGACCTTGAACTGAATTTCAATGCACATTTTTAGAAAAATAAAAAAGAACTTATTATTATTTTAAAGTCATGTGACGATTTAATAGATAGATGGACATTTTCGTCATCCACTGAATGATTTTGTGTATAAACTTGTTTCGCCAGGCCTGACCAAAAAATAGGAGGCTTAGCGTGGAACCTGGCCCTCCAACAGGTCTAAAGTACTGAAATGTTGAAAATAAGTGAATTTACAAGATGCGTGAGACACCCCTTTAATAAGAGGCCGCCACATTAGCCCCCTGTTTTTTGGCTTGGCTTTGAGTGTGGCCCTCCAACAGGTTTGTTGTGCAAAAGTACAAAAATGTGAAAAATAAGTGAATTTCAGCCCTCGTTTGATTTTCATTCTTTGGCCACAAAAATAAAAAATATGACCGTTATCCATTGTATCAAGTCGCCATATTTGATTTTTTATTTCTTGTGTGGATCTCGTAACGATTATATTTTTTATTTTCATTCTTACAAAAATGGATATCAAACGGAGCCTCAATTTACAAGATGCTTGGGGGATGTGCGTTAGTGGAGATGATGTGTATATATTTATATATATATATATTTTTTTTTTTTACTTATACAATTATTTTCTTTTAAAATGGACCATTTAGTTGACTTGGATGAAAACTTGGATAGATTTACAAAATTGACCTTGGACCTTGCCAACTGTGATGAAAAATTATCAGAAGATCAGTTGGCTATGATCTTGTTAAACTCCATTAGTGATAGACATAGAGAACTCAAGAATGCTTTAGAGTATGGTATGGAAAGCTTATCTCTGATATCATAATAAATGCCTTAAGAAATAGGGTTCTTGAACTCAAATCAGATTCTAACAACAATCAAAATGGATAAAATCTTTTGATAAAAGGCGAAAATCTTGGCAAATCTAATTTTCATTCAAAATTTCCCAATGACCATAGAAAATGGAACAATGATAAAATAAAATCAAAAAATAAGGCCAAGGGAAAGAAGTGCTATTATTGTGGTAGATTGGGTCACTTTGCTAAAGACTATTATAAAAAGCAAAATGATTTGAAAGGAAAGAAGTCAAGTGAAGGTAATGCTATTCTGTCCTATGATAAACAACAAATGGATAATAGCCTGGTTCTTGTAAATGTTGAAAGAAACCATTTTTTGAATTCTCTTTCCACATGTGCCATAATAAAAACTGTTTATTAAATTTTGAACAAACTAAACGAGGTCAAGTTATCATGGGAAACAACAAAACCTGCAAAGTAAAAGGGATTGGAAAATTATGGCACTGTAGACTTGGTCACATTGGGATTAAAGGTCTAAAGGCTCTTCAAAATGAATGTGTATTTGAAAAATTCAAATATTGGTGAATTATTTAATTGTGAACAATGTTTGATTGAAAACAAGTTAAGTTGCCTTTTCCTACTAGTACTCATAAATCAAAGCAAATTCCAAAGTATTTACATGTTGATTTGTGGGACCCTGTAGCCACACCTACATTATCTGGTTACAAGTATTACTTGCTGATTGTTGACAATTTTTCAAGAAAAAATTGGATTTTTCAGTTGAAAACTAAAGATAAAACATTTATTACATTTAAAGATTGGAAAACCAAATTGAAAATCAAACTGATTTGAAAATTAAGATTTTAAAAACATTGCAATTATGAGTTTAATGATTTCTGCAAACTGTATGGCATTTTAAGAGGTAGAACTGCAACACATACACCCAAAAAAAAAGGGCATTGCAGAAAGAATGAGTAAGACTTTGTTAAATAAAGTTAGATGCATGCTTTTCAGTTTAGGCTTGCCCAAATTATTTTGGGATAATGATGTTAAAATTGCTACATATTTGATTAATATAAGTCCTACAAGTGCTTTAAACTTTAATGTGCCTGAATGTGTATGGACCAAAAGCCAATTGTTCACTCTTATTTGAAAACTTTTGGTTGTGTTGCATATGCTCATCAAAACATAGAGAAACTTGAACCTAGATAACTTAAGTGTGTGTGTTTGTGCTATGCTGAAAAATGTAAAAGGGTACAAGCTGTGAGTTTATGTAAGATAAGCTACAGGGTTATCATCAGGAGGGTTGTGATCTTTAATGAGTCATGTATGCCATGTCTAGAAGGGAAGAAAGGGAATTTGACGGAAAATGATGTCCAAATTGAGGTGGAGCCTATTAAAATTGATAATACTAGTTTTGTCCCCTTAGAAACTGCAACTATTGAGATTGGCCTGAATGAAAATGAACCTGATTTGGCAGAACCTAAACGATATGATTACTTAGATGCACCACCAGATGAATACTAGCTCACTAGAGACAGGGAAAGGAAACCAATTAGACCACCTCTAGGTTTAATAGTGATGATTTTGTGTCTCTATTCACTTTCCAGGAAGAAATAGAATCTAAACCTAGTTCTTATCATGAAGCCTTAAAATATAAAGACTCTAAAAGGTGGTTGGCTGCTATGGAAGAAGAAATATCTTCTTTATAAGATAATATAACATGGGAATTCGTTGATAAACCTAAGGATCAGAAATTAGTTGATTGTAAATGAATTTATATACTAAAAGAAGGAGAATGGGGCACGAACAAGGTTAGATATAAATCTAGGCTTGTTGCCAAGGGTTTCACACAAAAAGATGGTGTGGACTATGATGAGATTTTTTCCCCGTAGTTAAATATACAACAATAAGATGCATTCTAGCTTTGGTTGTGCAACTTAAGTAGAAACTCGATTAACTAGATGTAAAAATTGCATTTTTTATAGTGAGTGGATGAAGTGATCTACATGAAACAACCATTAGGATTTATTAAAGGAAATCTTGAAAAAACTGTATTTGTTGAAAAAACCATTGTATGGCCTAAAACAACCCCCAAGACAGTGGTACAAAAGATTCAATTCATTTGTCTTGAAGTTTGGGTTTAGTAGAAGCAATTATAATACATGTCTCTATTGTAAAGAAAGTGGAGGTAAAAACTCTTTGTATCTTGTGAAATTGATGACATCAAACATAAATTGAAATTATAATTTGAAATGAAGGATCTTGGCGCTGCTAAGAAAATACTTAGCATGCAAATAATAAGAAATAAAGAATCCGATTGTTTTGTTTTTAACCCAACAAGATTATGTGAATAAGATCCTAAAAAGGTTTAACATGTTTTCCTGTAAACCTGTGACTTTATGCCTTGCTAATCATTTTGAACTTACATCTGATTCTTGTCCTACAACTGAATAAGAACTTGAAAGAATGTCAAAAATACCCTATTCTAAAGCTATTAGATCAGTTATGTACTTGATGATTTGCACCAAACCTAATTTAACATATAGTATTAGTGTTTTTGGACAGATTCATGGGGAATCCTGGTGAAAATCACTAGGTAGCTTTGAAATGGTTAATGAAACACCTAAAGGGTTCATCTCACTTAGGATTAATGTTTAGGATGAATAAAGAAGGGGTAATTCTAAAGGGATATACATATTTTAATTTTTCCAGGGATAGAGACAATAGGAGATCAACATCATCATATTTTTATACTTTGTGTGGCAATGAAATAAGCTGGAAATCTCAGCTGGAGAAATTGTTGCTCTATCTTCCACAGAGGCTCAATACATTATAGCTATTGATGCCATCAAAGAAAGCATCTGGTTGCATGGGTTGTTAAATGAACTTGATTTTGTAAACACTAATTCAATCCTATATTCTGATAATCAGAAAGCAATCCATTTGAGTAGAATTCCATTTTTTTGATAGAACTAAACACATTGATGTCAAATACCATTTTATTAGATATATTATCACAAAGGGATTGCTGAAAATTAATAAAATTCCTACTTTGTATAATGCTTATGATATGTGAACAAAAGTGATACCTTTAAACAAGTTTCAAAACTGTTTAAAGGTATTTTCCATTGATTCTAATCATTGACTATACACGGTACTTAGAGGAAATGACATTATAAATAGTTGGTGAAGCTCCTAGTTGCACTATACTAAAGAATTTTGGAAGCAAGTTGGAGATTATTGTGACTCGAACCGGTGACTTATCACTTATAAAAGTGTGCTTCCAAAATTTGTGTTGAAATCATGTTTCCTAGTAACACTTTTGTTAGTGGAGGCATTGAGCTAGATTGTGACGCGTGGTGTCTTTGTAACCGTTTGATTGGATTCTAGAGACTTTCAGCTACATATCTCTACTATGACCTTTTGACTAGCACATTGAATGAGAGATTATTCTTGGTTTTGAAGTCCGTCTCTCGGCTCTCTCTCCTCTCTCTCTCTCTCTCTGTGAGAGCCTCTTCTTCTTCGTGGATTAGGGTTATTGTTTTTAAGTGTTCCGTTGAATAAATATATGTGAGGAATCTGTAATACGATGAATTGAAAGATCAATGTGCTGTTTTGTATTGTTTTTCGAAGAATCTGAGTGATTCTTCGTGAGCAATACGTGTTTTGAAGAGATCTGGTGTGATTCCTTGTTGAATAGTAGTCTGTGTTGTGATTCTTTCAAAAGATGAGTCTTTGTGACTTAGGTTTTGTAATTTTTTCTAGAACACTTTGTAATCTTGCTGCCAATTTTTGGGTATACAGTGCAATCGAGCTAAATCCATTTATAATGGATGCTTAATAGGGGATTAGGCGTTAAATGTGATCGCCAAACCTTTGGGGCTATTGCCGAAAAATCTCTTGTGCTGATTTTACGTTTTTTGCACTTTATTTTTATTGTTAATGTTTGATTTTTGAATCTTGGTTAGTTCTTGAATGGTTCTCGACATTTCATAAACAAATAGGATTGAATAAGCATATGTACATTTACAAATTTATTTACCAAAGAATAACGTGACAAAATTTGAATGAATCAAAATCTCAACAACCAAGTAATAATAAAAAATTCTCAATTTCTTTTTATCATTAACCCACATTACACAAGCAAAACTGTTTAAGTGGGTAGAGATTTTGATAGTTAAAATTCAATTTATTGCCACCTCAATATGTAAAAAAATTGTAAATAATAATGTGCAATAAGTATTTTCCTGATTGTATAATCAAATTCAGCGTAAAATGTGGTCCAAAAATACAAATCCTAAGTGTCATGTCTGAATTGGGTCCTGACTCTGCTTTTCCAGGTACTATTTAAAGAGCCCGAACACGAACTTCAAACACTAGGGTACTGGAAATAATGCAGAATTTATTGTTTCCACCTAGAAAAAGTAAAAAATCAAAGAGCAACACAAGTCAAAATTTTTGAATACTTAATAATACAGTTACATGGTGTAGAAAAAATAGCAGGTACTGCATTTTTGTAAGTCCAAAACTCAGTTACTCCTGATTCGTACTCGATAGAAAATGAAAATAGAGACAGCATTCTCAATTTCTTCCTCTGCCACGTCCACCATCCACGGCCACCACCTTTTCCGCGCAATGCTTTATTGACATCATGTTTTATTTGCATGTTTTCGAGCAGGGGTAGTATGTGATCACACACTTTCGAACTGATGATGGAATCGGACTTGGAAAGCTTCAATTCCATTACCAATCTTTTTCTCCGGCTCCAAATGACCTTTCTTGAGCAATTCCAACAACTCCAAGGGCTCGTACTGAAAAAAATAAATAAATAAATAAAAACATTTTAACAATATTGAGATATGGCAAGTTTCTTAATGCATATTTAAGTCACGTGTTCACAATTGCATTTATATAATGTTCAAAACATATTACTGAAAACTACACCAATGAACACCAATATCGAAAATTACAGTTTTCAGCTTATTTATGATCCTACTAAGAAACTACATTTACATCACACCAAATGGTGAAAATGGGCAGGTAAGCTACCTATTGTTGTTTCAACGATTGTAGAAACTAGATTATCTTTGAAATACTTGATTTTGTTTTAATGTTAACATTCTAAGACGAATCTCTAAATCTCCACAGTATCTGAAGATGCAAAAACAGATTCCCTTCCATTGCCTAACATGACATGTCAATGGGTTTTTGAGTCTGTTCTTATTCTTTAATTTTTTACAGAATCATTAGTGCATTAATTTGTAATGTAAAAGATGTCTTTGTCCTTTATCTCACGATACGAGAGAGGGGTTTGTTTTCTTTTCTTGAGGATAGTGAAGTCTTGTATGCAAAATCGTATTTTTCCAGATCTTCAGTTCATACTGACTTCTTCCATGGAGCTCAAGATTGATATAAATCAATTTTCTGGCATTGTGTTTTGAAATACTCTTTTAAGTTTGGTTAGTTTCAACTTTCAACAGATCCAATTTTAAGCACAAACTTCAATCCTTTCGGCAACAATTATTTTGAAACATCCTTCGGCAACAATTATTTTGAAACAGGCAGTAAATCCACTCATAGAGAACGTCATATAAGTTAAAATCATGCAAAAAAAATAATTTAGACCCCTAATGTCAGTCTCCGAATCGCTAAATACGAATCACATACTAACTTTGTACCAACCAGTAATAACCAAAAAGAGCATAAACACAACCTCGTAATCCTTTCCAAAAGAGAACTGCACATGTCATGAATAACTTCAGTCATAATCATATCTCCAATATAATTCTTTCTATTAAAAAAATCACACACAATCCCTTCTCCCCTCAAAATCATTGCTTATCATCATCAAATCACAAGCCAAAAAGAACAGATACAAAGATCAAAACTTGTGTAATGCTACTTAAATTTCAATTACTATTATGCCATCTGACGCACATAATTAAATTTTAAATAATAAATCTTTTGCAGACAAATTAGAATCGTAAATTGTGATTATCGTTAATATCTGTTGTAAAATACGGGTTGTGGGTCGCCATGTGAGATGGCTCGACCCACAAGACATTGAAAAGGTTTGAGAGAGTGGTTAGAACTTGAAATTCAAACCTAAAACTCCATGTAACTACCCTTAACTCTCATACAATCTCTAATTTTTGTCTAACATTTTGAGAGATAATGATGAAAAGAAAAATGGTGAAATTCTTATAGAAAATACCACAAAATTGAATAAGCCCTAAAATCAATATTTTGACATGAAAACTCATAAAATAAGGTACTTAAATTGTGGATAATAATTCACTTCCATTGTGATCGGGGTTGGCACCATTGGAGTGCATGGAAATTACAGATTTGGAGATTTGGGAAGCAAGGTGATTTAACCATTCAAAAGATATTGAAATTCATCTTTTCAAATGAGAATTCTTGACTTGAAATTTATGTTAAAGAATGCTATGAATTATTATATATGAAAGCTACGAATTATTACATTAGTATAAGAGCTTTAAGGTTGAATTCTTTGCAATATTTCATGTTTAAATATGCCATTACATAATTCAATTGAGTTATAAATGTTGTATGTAAAGTTTTCAAACCTTATGTGGTTTTTATGGTATCTTTTGATAATTTACTGCTTTCTTTACATTGATAATTATACAGTAAAGTTGACATGGTTAGAAAGGTATTTAAATGAGCTTTCCAACCATATAAAGAATTTAAAATTTGGCAGTGAGATAAAGAAGTTATGCTTTCCCGAAGTTTCGATGAAAATATGATTTTTTGAATGAAAATTGGTAAAATTCTAAATTTCATCACATGATAACTTCTCTTACACTGCGTTTCATGATTTCTATTTAGTATGGTTGGATAGATCTTCTCGAGACCTTTTTAATGGTATAAAAATCATTAAATTTGGCATTGAAATGAAGAAGTTATGTCCTCCCGAAGTTTGGATGAAAATCTTTTTTTTTTTTTTGTATGAAAATTGATGAAATTCAAAATTTCATGATATGATAAATTCTTTTAAACTTTATTTCATACTTCTCATTTGATATGGTTGGATAAATCTTCTCGAGATCTTTTCAACAATATAAAAATCATTAATTTTGGCATTGAAATGAAGATGTCATGACCTCTCGAAGTTTGATCAAAAATCTGAAAATTATGCATAAATTTGTTGTCATTTTCACTCCTCGACAGATCTGTTGATGTCCTAAGCACAGCCTTAAAAATTGATTTTTTAAAATCTAACCACAGCAATGAATTCAGAACGTCAAAATTAGTCAAGATGATCAATCGATAAAATTTTCTAGGACGGAGTGGCAGCGCTGACGCAACCCTATTTTTCTTATTATTCTAAAAAATAAATTGCAATTGATCCAACATGTAGGGAGCATACGAGATTCAATTTTAATTCTAAAAATTGCAAATTGGTCCTTGAATTATTCTTGATTTTTTAATGAATTATATTAATTTTTAGATAGTTAAAAATATTTTTCTATTTAATACTTAAAATAAATTTGTGAAAAGCATTAATTTTTTTTTTTTTAACTTGATTAAGTTCTACCTTTTTATAAAATGGTGGAAGTAATTTTTTTGAAGTGATCTCATTTTTTTTTGAATTGAAAAATATTCCCAAAGTATTTAAAATACTATGTTTATATACTTTCATGAGTTGTGTGGGTTTTTGATTAGGTAATGTGATCCATTATAACTTATTTTAAATTTTTATTCTAGATCAGATATTACTGGATCAATGCACATTTGTTGGGTCAATTTTTTTGTGATAAGTAGAATATGAGAATTATGATGTCACTTCCCATTTGTTGGGATTATTTTGCAGCAGATATTAAAGTTAAGTTGAGAATTTGTATAATAAAACTTAAACGATGTGAGTTTTATTCTTCGATTATAATTGAAATTATTTTCTGGAAGAATTAATTTGTAATATTATGGTAAATGTCATAATTGGATAAATACGCATGTTTATACTTTTATTGGACATCATAGAATTACCTTATTGAATTACATGATATTTATTAATTTGTAAATTATTATGAATGCTGAGGTTAATTAAATTAGTGAAATTCTTACTTAGACCTATTGACTGTCAGTTAAGTGATAGTTTGGTGATTGGAAGATTATCACCTAAAATTATTTGATTCACCAACTAAATGGAAGTTCTCAAATTGGAAGAATTAATGTAATTCTCGCTTAGGACTCATGAAATTTTGCATTACAAAATTAGGTCTATGATAGTGAAACAATATGATTGCGGATGATGATTGGGAATATAGAGAATTTTCGACCCTGTGCCTACTACTGAACTATCGTATACGTTAATTTGAATTAATGCGAAATTGTCTATGTGCATAAATGGGCATTGATTGGGAATAAAAATGTCTCAAAGATCTGATAGATTATGGCATTAAAATCCAAAATTGTTGGCCTTAGCAAAGTTGATAAGCTAAATGCGATAACATTTGGTATGAAAGATTTTTGAGTGTACTAGAAGAATGTGATACTCTAAAGAGCATCAACCATGCAATGGTAGACCTAATATGGGCCATACTACTTTAGAGAATAAAGATAAGAACTTTATCAAGTATGAAAAAACATAGATTCCAGTGCTTGAGCATTTGAATTGTTAAATTTTGTTATAGATGATATTTTTCTCGCATGTGACTTAGTTGAGATGGTTAACATAGCATTGACATTTTGTTAGTTACATTGTTTTGATGAATAGTAATTTCGAACTACTTTCCTTTCAATAGATGAAAACTTTGAATTAAAACATCAAATTTCTCTATTGACACTACCCGTTATGTGAGTTGAAAAACGTGTGACTTGATGCTACTAAGTCTTGACAATATTCTTATGTAGCAATGTTCTAATTTACGTAAAACTTCAGATTTTAAGTATTAAATGAGTTAGAACAATTGCGGGATAGATGAGGAGAGTGAAAAATGGACCAAGAAGAACATACCAGATAGTAAGTGCATGAAAGTGGTTTTGGTAGAGGATAATATTATAAAAGTTCAAGTGTTTCAATCATACGATTTGAATCTCTTAACTCGATGAGTTGAGCTAAAGAACACTGCACTTGAATATGTTCCTAGTAGTATTTTTTATATGTCAACACTATATATATTGAATCTTATCTCGTGTAGTTAGTGGATTCAAGAGTTAGAAATCCACTTTATATGAGATCAAGAAGTGTCTTTAGTTTATTGTCGAGTTTTTGACTTGATAAAAATAGATATATACAAATAATGAGCATGAAATAGAGGTTTATATGACTGGTACATACAACTTAGTGTTGCAAAGTGAGAAAACTGGCCTCCTATTAGATGTTAAAATAGTATAAACTTGATCTCAGTTGTTGTTCTTTTAAGAATTGTCTCTTACTTGAACTTATATGTGGTAATTTTGTTCATATTCAAAAGGGTGATATTTATTATGGTTCTGGATACTTATGCAATGGTTTGAAGTTTTGAGTTGAGAAAATCATTCAAAACTGTAATAGTTAAACTTTCATAGAGTAAATCTGTCAAAATTTCTTTGTAGGCTATGATTAAGGGAGATAGAGATGAAACTTCATTTTTCGTTATATCTATTGATGAATTTATGTATTTCAATTGTACCTCTGATTCTCTTAAGTTGAAGATATTGTATTTATTAAGACTTTTCTGAAGTGGGGTAGAAAATTAGATAATAGAAGTGAAGACTTCGAAAACTATTTGAGAGAGTGAATCTCTATCACGCGTTTAATGATCTTGGTGATGAAAGAGAAATTCTTATTGGATTAACTATTCCTTAATAACCAACAATTATGTGGTTTATTAGGTAAAAGGAATGGAATATTACTGAATGTGATAAGGCTTGAGATAGTACAAACTAATTTATGTGTTTGGTTAACTGCAACTTATCACTTAATGGGTTCTCTCAATGTTTGTACTTTCAACATATATAAGCTTTAGACACGTAGATAACCAAATATGGGTTATCCTAGACTCACAATCGACGATATATGTTCTTAATAAAAAGTTTGGGAATGTGAGTCTATTAAGGACGATATGGATCTTTAAGATACACATGACAATTTAAAAAGGTACTTAGTGAGATTTTAAATGGATATTAGGTCACAAGATATGACATTTGACATTTTTTCAGAGTAATGGAGAAAATTTTTGAAAATATTATTGAAATTAATATTATTTGTATTGATGAATCAGTTTTGAATACACAAGAGTTGATTTAAATTTCTTATTTAGGTAGAGTAGATTTAAACTTCTTATTCAAGTAGAGTAATCTATTTTTGAGTGGGAGCTATCTAAAAACTTTCAATGATTCTTGGTTCCAAGTGGGAGTTGAGAGCAATTTAATTTTAATGATTCTTGATTCAGAACACCAGTGGAGAAATTTAAGGAAAGTGGTAGAAATTTATATGGATTACCGAATTTCAATCAAATTTGAGATGTGGTGGAAATTCTAATTGGACATTACGTTTATTGAGAACATTCATGTTCTTAAAAACCAAGTAGAAGACTAATGAGTTTATGATAGATAGATAAATCTCATTTTTTTTTAATAAATGGTTATACTCAATATAAGTATTTTGAGCTAGATAAATTTTTCTTTCTTAGCAATGAGATTCAATTCCATACATCGATGCTAGCTATGATAATGTGTTTAAGTTTAGATAACACCAAAATAAACTTAGAAACTGTATTTTCATTATCAATCGGGAATTGATTGAAGAGATCTACATGAATCAATTTGTAGATTTGACGTCGAAAGCTTTTATAGTATTGTGGTAATTTTATAGTTACACTTGTAGCTTAATACAGTTAACTTGACAGTGGTACTTAAGTTTTAACAGGGTTTAAATATCTTGTAAAATTTCATCATGTGGATGAAAATCACTATATATATATATATATATATATATATATATATATATATATAATTCTAATGGTATATTATAATTTTAATTTCGATGTTAATGACATTATGGCTAAGCATGAGAAGGAGTATATGAGAACATTTTGATATGGTTGTCCTCAATCTTTAAGGACATGGTTTTAGCTAATTGTACATTTTGTGTTAAAATGAATATTCTAGTTTTCTTGCTCTGTACAAGAGTTATATACTATAAAGACTCTAGAATATTTTTAACTGTGGAATTTGCTATACCCTTGATATTCCTATATCAAAAGGCAATCGGATGAATTTTCATATATGTCCAAAGACTCCATACGTGCACAAAGAACTATATCTAGTATGATTAGGCATCTGATGTATGTTATGATGTATATTTGTCCTAACATTTATCAAGCCATGGATCTAGTTAGTAGGTTTCAACATTATACTTGAAAAGGGTCTTGTGATACTTGAATGGTGCTATCGTTAGTTATTCTATTTTGTTGTTGAAGGAATAACTTGCGGTTGGAATAGATATGCAAATATCGACTAAGGACGAGAGTTAGTCAAACACAAATAGTTATTAGACTGTGAAATCTTGTTATATCTTTGTACTATATAATTTGATAGCTGAAGAAATTGTTTACTATCGATATATTGGGCATTTAATGGTACTAGTTGAGATTATGAGATAAATGATAGTAACACAATGATCTCATGTATTGATGATCTTGAGTATAAGATGAAAACAAACACTTGATAGCATTTTCACGAGGGAAATTAGCAAAAAAAGTGTCTTTGCGATATATCTACGTAAATGATGATATATAATCATCATACTTTGAAGATGTCTAGAGATATAATTGTTTGTAATATCGAATCTCTAGAATTGTGTAGAATACAATACTTAGTATATTAAAAAAAAAACTCTTGATTGAGTTTTGCATGCCCATAGATGACAAGTTTGAGTTCATGTGTAATTTAATGTTGAGATTACAAGATAATATTTGCATGCACGTATAAAGTATGTCGTACATGCTGAGATTGGTTCACTCACACGAACAATCGCTTTAGATACTTTGGAGTGTGCTGAGATGAGACAAAGCGATCGAGTTATGTATGTGATCCGGTCACCTTGATGAGATATCAATTAGTAATTGAATGGATTTTGCTATCAATTAAACCTGTTTAATAGCTATATTTAGTTCTCGATTTGAGATTGCTTAGATGAATGAACATAAGGAGAACTTAAGTTAGTATATATAAGCTACAATCTGTACGATGTTATTTGTTTATAAAGAATATGATATATGTCCTAAGAAAGGAAGAAAGTATCGTAGCACATGTTTCATACCACATGTGCTTTTACGATCAATATTGGGTAGGTAAATGAGCAAACGAATCCCTGTTTCCTCATTGTGTGAGATCTTGAGGTTTATATAACCTTATGACTTTTGACCGTTTCTTGATATTTTATTCCAGTGTTGCTACTTTAGCATATTATCAATGACTATAATTGATTTGGTTTGATGGCACATGTTTAAGAAAGCAACTGATTTAAAGTTAAAGGATTCAAGTAGGAAAAGAAAACTATTTTGACCAACATTTATATTTGTGTTTACCGGCCAAACAACTGTGTTTAATCATTTAGAATATAAAACACAATTGTGAATACAATGATATAATGTGGGGTTCAAGCATGTTCCATAAATACTTGAGGGATTGAAAATACTTGAATTAATGTTGGAAAATGAGTTTAAGGTATAACAAGATGTAATGCTCCTACAGTGGAGCTACTATATATCCCTAACAGGTTTATAGTGACATGAGCTCTAATATTACTAGTTCGCACGATCTATTTACCGTATGATTTTTGTGAGATAGAGTTTGAAAAGGATTTAAGTTGTGACTTTTGTTGTCGCTTGTGGTTCGGGCCAATCCCATTATGTGTGAGTGGGAGATGTTGAAAAATACGGGCCGTAGATTGTTCATGTGAGATGATGAGACCCACAGGACATTAAAAGGGTTGAAGAGAGTGCTTAGAACTTGAAATTCAAACCTAAAACTCCCTATAACCACTCTTAACTTCCATACAACATCTAATTATTGTTTACTATTTTGAGAGAGAATGATAAAAAGAAACATGGTGAAATTCGTATGAAAAATATCACCAAAATTGGAAAGGCTCTAAAATTACTATTTTGACATGAAAATTGACAAATAAATAATCATCTTCCATTGTGATCGAGATTGAGACCATTGGAGTGCAAGGAAATTGGTGATTTGGAAAGCAATGTGATTCAACCATTTAAAAGATCTTGAAATTCATCTTTTTAAGTAAGAATTCTTGACTTGAAATTTATGTTAAAGAATGTTATGAATTATTACATATGAATGCTACGATTTATTACAATATCAATGATTCAAACAATTTGTAACAGATTTTATTTAAAGAACAACCAAAACCTTATGGACATTTCCAGGATGAAAAGGCAACAATTAAAAATAAAACTAAACCCAATTTATTATACTGAAAATAAAAATAATATTTTCACTTTACCTTGTCGATATTGAGATTGAAAGTCCAAAAATCAAGAAACTTATAGAAGTGTGGGTCTAAATATCTTCGGACCCACACTGACATTACCGACTCCTTTTTCTTTTTTACACTATTTTAGTTTTGCTACTTCTATGAATTCACTTCTTCATTCTCGTCCTTCATGGTGGGCTTCAAGGCATAGCTATCCCCGTCCTCTGGTATCGAGTCAACGGCGAAAGAAAGTTCACGTTTCATGTCCTGTGAGGCCTCTGAAGTTGGTTCATCCGACATTATTGTGATTGCGATTGCTCGAAAACCTAGCTGATTTTGCTCTCTTTTCTGTCTCTTTTGCGAATTTACCATTGAATTGCACCCAATCTAAAAACAGGGTTTATGGGTGTTGAAAAAAGAAAGCTAATGAAAGATACTGTTATCTAGGAGAAATTTCACTTAATTGATTGAAAAACAAACTTGCTACATATAGCCTTATGGAGCAAACAGAAACAAGCAAATAAATAGACCACATCTAATAACTCCTAATAATGTGATTAGACTAAATCAAACAAACAAAGCATCCTTGAATAATAGGGATTTATTGACTTACTAGTAACAAACCACTTAATAAGTAAACTAAACAAGCGTAACATTTTTCCCCTTAAAAACCGAATGCTACAAGCTTCAGTTTATATTAGTCTCATAGCAAACTCTTAATAACTCGCACAGTTTTTTTAAAAATACCTAGCTTGAGTGGTTTAATCTTAATATCAACCAACTACTCCTTTGTATCACAGTGTACCAACTCCATCGTACCATTACTTCGACCATGTATTATTAGATTCTTTGGAAGTTTAATTATAGAGTTACTATTACGGTAAATAATAGTTGACTTGCTTTGATGTTGACCTAACTTTCCCAATACCTTTTTCAACCATGCAGCTTGACCTGCATATGAAGATGCAACAATAAACTCTATCTTTGTGGCATACAGACTTACTATTGGTTGTTTATTTGATAACCAAGACACTGCTCTTGAGCTTAAGAAGAACACATAACTTGAAGTGCTCTTTTCATCTTCCAAATCTCCAACATAATCACTGTCGGTGTAAGCAACAAGGTCATCATCTCGTTCCTACCTATAGTAAATACCAAACCCAATAGTTCCCTATAGATATCTTAGCACCTTTTTTGCCACCTGTAAATGAAGCTCAGCAGCATTCTCCATATATCTACTAATAAGACTTACTATAAACATCATGTCTAGTCAAGTAGCTGCGAGATGCATGAGACTACCTACAACTTTTTTAGTCAAGTAGCTGCGAGATGCATGAGACGACCTACAACTTTTTTATAGTAAGTCTTCTTCACCTTAACTCCGCCTTTATCTTTCACAAGCTTAAAACCAAGAACAATAAGATTATGGACAAAGTTACTTCTATCCATTTCAAACCTTTGCGGTATCTCCCAAGCATACTTTTCTGACTAATAAAGATACCATTAGATTTTTGCAAAACTTCAAGACCAAGGAAATATTTAATTATACCAAGATTTGTCATATCAAACTCATGTTTCATGAAATGTTTAAACCATGTAAACATTAGTTTATTGTTTCCAATAAAAATAAGTTCATCAACATACAGATTTACAATCAATTCTCTATCTTCCTTGTTCATCTTGAAGAACAAAGTATGCTCTTAGTCACAATTTTCAAAACCTTTTTAATGAAATAGGCTTCTATACGGCTATACCAAGCACGAGGTGCTTGCTTAAGCCCATAAAGTGCATTCTTTAACTTATAAACATTCAATTCATTTTCCTTTTGCACATAACCACAAGGTTGTTCCACAAACACCTCTTCATTTAACTTACAATGTAAGAAAGCAAACTTCACATTTAGTAATAGATGGTGCGTCCTCTTTAAGCTACAAGTGCATCCACTAAACGAATTGTCTCTATACAAGCTACAGGTGCAAATACTTCTATATAGTCAATCCCATGCTACTGAGTATAGCCCTTCGCTACAAGCTGATCTTTGTATTTGTCCACTTCACCATTTTCATTAAATTTAGTCTTATACATCCACTTCACTCCAATCTTCTTTGCATCCTTAGGTAATTCAATTAATTCCCATGTTCCATTTTTCCTTATTGCTTCCATTTCTACATCTATACGTCTCCTCCATTTCTCACTCTTCGTTGCTTCTCCAAAATCAATAGCATCAATAGTTGCAAACATGCCAAAAGAGCTTCATTTTCTTCTTTGGAAATTCCTTCTCCTGTTTCATATTCTCTCATCTAGACAGATGTTCTCCTATTCCTTCTTTCATTAAAGGTAGGAGATCTTTTTTGGGTCGAAGAATCAGCTTTTGCTTCATTTTTCTCATATTCGCTCACTTTTTCATTTTCATCACTAACCGTTGCTAGTTTGTCCTTACAATTATCACCCCATTCTAAATCACACATAATAACATCTTCATACTTTTTATCCCAATCCTAAATTTTGTCTACTTCGAATACCACATCCCTACTTATTATGATCCTTTGTGAAACTGGATTATAAAGTCTGTAAGCCTTTGACTCTTCACTAACTCCCAATAGAACACAACTTAAACTCTTATCATACATCATAGCTCATTTAGTTTCAGGTACATGAACATGAGAAAGACATCCAAAAACTCTAAAATACTCAATCAAAGGCTTAACTCCACTCCAAACTCTTCTAGGGTTATATTTTTTATTACCAATATTAGACTTCGATTCAAGACATGCACTATCCAATTTGCTGCTTCAAGTCAGCAAGTTTTTGGTACTTTTTTTTTTGAAAGCATACTGCGAACAATATTCATAATGGTCCCATTCTTCTATTCTATTGTGGCGTATACGTAGCTGTCAATTGTCTTCCTATACCATTTACATCACAAAAACTAGTAATCTCTTGGTATATGAACTCTCATCCTTGATCAGTACGTAAACTTTTAAGATAAGAGTTTGTTTCCTTCTCAACATGAATCTTAAAACTTTTGAAAATAGAAAAGGCAAAAGATTTCTCTGCCAAGAAGTACACCCGTGTTTTTCTACTAAAGTCATCAATGAAAGTAAACAAATACCATTTCTTCCTATTAGAGATAAGCTTTACTGGACCACAAATATTAGCATGTATTAATTGAAGAATCTATCTAGCACTCCAAGTGCTTTTCTTTGGAAATGAGTCCCTTAGTTGCTTTCGTGCAAAATAATCCGTCCATAGCCTCAAGGGAGGCTTAAGCTGTGGTAAACCATTCACTATATGCCTCTGTTGAAGAGTCGTTGAACCTTTAAAGTTTAATTGTCCATATTTTCAATGCCAAAGGTTTAC
Source organism: Olea europaea var. sylvestris (assembly GCF_002742605.1). Taxonomy (NCBI): domain Eukaryota; kingdom Viridiplantae; phylum Streptophyta; class Magnoliopsida; order Lamiales; family Oleaceae; genus Olea; species Olea europaea. Next base: position 27,151,414 of record NC_036254.1, read on the forward strand.
CATATCTTCTGTAATTGTGTTGAAACAAGCAAATGCTATAGGCTAAGATATAGCATGTAGTACGAACATGCGATTTGAAGACATTTTCAAATCCATAAGTGAGGCTCTCTCAAAATGAAACACCTGACACTTTCCATGTTCCAACAGAATAGTAAGCTCTTTTTCTTATAATTGTTCAATACTCATCAAATTGTTCTTTAGCCTGGCACATAAAAAACTCCTGTGATGATTTGTATGAACCCATCACCTACAGCCTTTTGTTATCCTTTCCTAGCATGACAATGCTTGAGTTGTCTCCCAATTTCACAGAATTTCTAAGAATCCCATCAAAATTTGAGAAGTACTCATTCTTCCCACACATATGATTGCTATATCCCAAGTCAAGGAACCATGTACCTTCTTTATTGGCCTTGTTCATATCCACGTATGCTACTAGCAACATCTCTCTCTGCTTGGACATTTCCATTGTAAATATCCTAGCTTTTGACAAATACAGCACTTCATCGTGGCCTTGTTAAAGGGTTGTCTGTCTTACCTCCTTCCTCTGCCTCTAAAATTTCCAACGCCATGACCCGTTCCTCCAAATTGATCTCTATGAGTAATTTGCAAAGCATGTTCTTCTTCAACATGAGAACTCATACTCTATTCTTGCATAAGTAGGCAACTTTGCAATTCATCAATGGTTAAGGTGTCTATATCTGTAGACTCCTCAATGAAGCATACTAGATAATCAAACTTGGGAGTCATAGATCTCAAAACCTTTTCAACAACAATAGCATTTTCCTTATTTTCACCATTTGCTTTCATTTTGTTGACGATGGTAAGAGTGTGAGTAAAATATTCATTTACAGATTTTCCTATCTTCATGTGGAGAGTTTCAAATTCCTTCCGGAGAGCTTGCAAGTGTCCTCTATTAACTTGCGATGTACCTTGATATTTCTACTTCATAGAGTCCTAGATACTCTTAGTGATGACAAAAAAACTTGCCCCGTCCCAAACGGCCAGGGCAAGGATGCCCCACCTTGTGAAAGAAAAAAAGATTAAAAATAATTTTATTTCTAGACAATTCAGCTACTAAAAACTCATTTTAAATTTGTATTTTATTCTCTAATAATAATATAACTCGAAACTTTGAAAATAAAAATAAAAAAATTAAACGGGACAAAAAGTTGCCCCGTCCCTGCCTCGCCCCGCCCCATCTAATGTTGGGCGGGACGCTAGGCGGGGATACTCTTTGACGTGTCCTTGTTGAGAATCATTTCCAGGATTGGATGTTCTAACGCCTGAAATAGATGATTCTTTGCTTTCAAATCTTTCAATTGTTGATCTTCAATGTGCTTCTTCTGGGCATCCATGAGAGCAACACTTTCGGCTATTGTAAGAACTCCATTCTTCACCAACCCCAATACTCCTTGGAACGCAAGATGTTTTTCGTGAGCATTGCCCAATGATCATAGTACTCATCAAATTTCGAAACTGCTAGTTGTACAAACGAACTCTCTGTTACCATACCCCAAGTATAACAATACCCCAAGTATAACACATGTAGAAGACTGTTGCTTCCAATGTAATCAAGCCCCTAGTAGGTCGCTCTGATATCAAATGTTGAAAAAGAAAGTTGATGAAGGATACAGTAATCTGGAAGGAATTTCACTTGATTGAAAAAACAAACTTGGCTATATATAGTTTTACAGAGCAAACAGAAACAAGCAAATAGACAACCCACGTCTAACAACTCCTAATAACTAACCAATGTAAACTCAACTCAGTTATTAATCCTATATCAATCGTTGTCACTGCCTTAATCCAAAACAGAACTTCATACCCTGTTTGACTTGCTAGGTCAAAGCGAAGCTTAAGTTAAGTGAGTTTAAAAGGAGAAAAACGTAACAAGACTAAATCAAACAAACAAAGCATCCCTGAATAATAGGGATTTATAGACTCACTAGCAATAAACCACTTAAAATGTAAACTAAACAAGCCTAACAATGGGCAACGAGAGGCTGAACCATGGGCCATGGTCAAGAAATTGGTGGAAAATTGCTTGACAATTTTGAAAAAATGAAAATTACATATGTACCTACGTTTCAATTTTCAACTTCAAAAATCAAGTTTTAATTACCTTTTTTTATTATAAAAATCAGGTTATAATTATTATTTTTATTTAAAAAATATATAAGAACCCCCAAACTAATAATGATACCACCCAAACCTTAAGAATTTTCCCTAGTTCACCATATCCATCCTTCCTCACTTTATCACACAAGCGCAATGCTCTTTCTCATTTATCTTCTATTCTTTGGCACATGTTAGCCCTTCTCATCCTCCAATGATGAGAGCAGCTCTGTATGCATTTGAGTTTCAAGCTTATTTTTAATTGGCTACGCATACTTGTCCGAGTTTTTTGGGTAGTTCGCAAATGTTGGTGGTATTTGAAGTTGGTGGTGGTGGTACAGGTGGTGATGATGATGATGGTGGTGCTAGCGGTGATGGTGAGGTGGTGGTTGTGTTGACAATGCTGGCAAAGTGGTACGACTTTTAGTTGGTGATGGTGGTAAAGTAGGGTTACGGGATGAAGAGTGTTTATAACCAATTATTTAAGTGATTGTGAGCAATAAAATTGTTAATTTATGATCAATAAATAATATGTGATTTTTAAAATAAATAATTCATGAATAATAAATGATTCATGATTTTTTAAGTTTTGATAAATTAATTTGATAATTTGCGATAAACAATTAACTTGTTACCAGTTAGTTTAATAAGTTGTGATTTATAAAATTTGTGATTTATGACTGAAAAATAAAGAGTGACCTATCAATTTGATAATTTGTGATCGATAAATAAACTATAACGTATAAAATTTATAATTTGTGATCGAGAAATAATGCGTGATCAATTAGTTTAATAATTAGCGACTGAAAAATAAGTTGAGACGTATAAAATTTATGATTTGTAACTGTGATGTTCTCTAAATGTGATTAGTACGTAATTGTGATCATAAACTGTATAATATTGCTACCTTAATATATTTAATTACTTATTTAATTAATAAAATATTTTTAATTATCTATTTAATTCATAAAATTTGAATTATGACCTGATTTTTTGTACTTTGAAACAAGTTTCTAAATCTTGAAATTTTATCTTGTAACTACCTCAAATATGTATTATTCATTTAGAAAACACGTTTTTGACTCGCAAAATTTTCATTACAATTTAATCCTTATTTGAGCCTATTATCTAAAAATGCAAGTTCCGTTTGACTTGTGTTTCAGTTTAAAATTCATTTTAAGTTTTCCATTTTGTGTGTCTATTTTAATATTTTTAAAAACGTGTAGAGTTTATCATATAAAAGATCATTTTTCAAAATAGAAAACTAGAAAACACGTTTGATTTTAAATTTTGTAAAATTATTTTATGACATTTTATTCCATGAAATGTGAGTATTTAGTGAAAGTAAAGCAATTTTATGTTAATATATTATCAAGTGCTATATACATTTTAAAATTGGTGAATCATAAAATATTTTTTTCTCGCTACAAAATTAAATAATAATAATAATAATAATAATAATAATAATAATAATAATAATAATAATTGATTTAAAAATATAGGAAATAAAAATAAAATTAATAACATGGACTAAAAATATTTTTATATATACGTTCATTTAAATATATTTTTTAAGAATTTTTATAGAAATAATCAATAAGAACTTGAACTTTTTTTTACTTTATAATATTTACTTTTCTAAAAGTTTTTATAATTTTATTCTTTCACAAATTTCATTTTTAGTTTTCAGAATTTTTTTTAAAGAATTTTAGAATTTATTTTTTCAAAAATTTAAATTTTTAAAATTCAAAATTTTATTTGTTAGGATTTTATATTTTTATTTAAAAGTTTGTTTTATAGGTTTTGAGTGTTTTCAAAATTTTTACTGAAAATATAAAAAAGTCACAAATACTTTTTGAATTTTATGCCACAAGTTTGATCTTATTTTCAAAAATACATTTTTAGAAATAGGAGATCAAACACGTGTTCAGTGTTTCGCAAGGTAATAGTAATGTGAATCCATCCAAACAACAAACCAAATGCACCATCATTTTTTTTTCAAACTCATTTTTAGTCACATATTTATTTTTATAAAAAAGGGCTCAAACATAGGTTTATTAAAAGAAAAAGAAATTATCAAATATGCCTATCCCCTGTATAAAAACCATGTAATATCTAAAGAGCATAAATATTATACAATAGTAGTCTGGAAAAATATATTTTGGTTATTATTGAAAAATAAAAAATTTATACATTTTAATGTAAAAATCGTAATGATCTTGAAAAAATTTCAATTTTAATTAATTTGTTCCTAAAAGAAGCAAAATTTATTTATATCAATATTCCATAAAAATGTTGTTTAATACTCCATACAAATCAATACTGCGTTATGTTAATATTTTACTATTGGTGATAATTAATTCTTTACTAAATTAAAGAGAAACCTACTAAGTTTCTAAAATACGTGTCATGATTGATACTATATCGTTGTTGGTATAACTGAAACAAATATTGTCCTAAACGCGAAGTTCAATATTGAATGTATTATTATTTCGCGTGATCAGTTAGACCACTATTGGATCAATAATGATGCAAGAATTCAAATGAATGTTCTACAAAGAGTCCGAAAATTTTTCAATCTAATAAATTCTCTTGCAATAGTTATTCTCTATGCTAAAGTTGGAACTAAACCTCTATAATCTTGAAAAATAATTAGGATGATGTATATGATCCATCACTTTTCATGTTGATGATCTAAATATAATTAGTATTGAATATATTTACTAAATGATTGCATAATGTTTGCAATTTGAAAATTGCAAAATTACTTGTTCAAATTTTAAATTATGAGCATAATTTTCAAATTATAACATTAAGATGATACATGTTGTCAATGCTAACGAATCTAAATCCTAAAATTCTGATAAATATTAATTGAGATGCCAATAAATGGTTTAATACAATTGATTTTTAATTATCTTCAATTAATTCCTTAATCATTACTATTAAAAACAAAATATTTCCTATTTCTGTTTAGAGAATTCTATTTTTTGAGCAACAATACTTTATGCATTATGCCATATCAATGCGTTCTATGTTATAATTGGTTTACGGTTGGAACCTAATATTTATTTATTTTTATCTATGCATATAAAGCATTTCGCTAGCTATCAATTTGATTGGACCGTTTTCTCAACATTATGGGGAGAAATTAGTAGCTGAAAATAACACATAATATATATATTGTGTTATCTATATCCTCGTACTTGAGAATACGAAAATATAATTCAATTATAAGATGCACCTTATAATCTATAAAAGATTTATAAAACTTCATATACCAGCTATACACATTCAATTTGTATTAATGTTTTAGAATGATAACTTATTAACATAATATTTGATAAGCGTATAGCACACCTAAAGCGTAATTATAATCGATTTCAAGAAAAAAATTTCAAAATAAAATGGAGCTATTAAAAAGATGATCAAAGAGGCATATACTCTTGGAGAATATATAAACATACGTAATTATAAAATCTCAGAAAATTAAAAAGATGATCCAAATTAACAGGCGTATACTCTTGGAGAATATATAGACATACATAATTATAAAATCTCAGAAAATGTTCAAATACTTAAAATATTGAAAATGAAAATCTCTCATTAAGTTATGTCGTTATATAAAAGAAATAGAATTGAAAAAAAAAAGTTATCGACAATAGTTTTGCAGATGATATACTACATCATATTATGAATAGTGAGGAATCGAAATAAGTTCATTGAAGTAGTTGTTGTTGTTTAGTAAATTTTAACTTTTAGCTAATTGGATTGAAAGGTTCAAAAAGTTGTTGACCCACTTACTGTTCTGCTAATTTACAGAGGGCGTCTCCAATTATTTTTCTTTGAATTTTCAATGTGTTAATAAAAATTCTTTTAGTTTGGTTGTAATATATTGTACCTTTGATTTGGTTGTAGTGCATTGTACCTTTGATTTGGTCATAGTACATTGTAATATTGTATAAATAGTTATTTTGTATTTTCATTAAGTTGATTAATTATTTTTTCTTCAATTAGCATTATTATACTATATATTGTTTATAATCCGAAAATATATTTATGCCATTAAGCTTTTAAAACTATATTTCGTACTATAATTTGTATGTATTATTAAATAATTTTTAAACTTATTAAAAATGTAAAATAATATTAAAATAAGGAATTTTTTTTTTTTATTTTTTTTTATTTTTTTTTTATTTTTTTTTTGCATAAACCTTGCCCCCGACTCGCCTAATCATAAGATTGAACTCCACGCCGCTTCTCCTAAGATTTTTAAGTGTTTAAAATGCTTTAGAAATCTAGAATAAATACGCATATATATAAATACAACTACCGCTAAAAAATAAATGTTAAATAAAATTCATAGAGACCCCTTCTCTTCAATTCGGTCAGCAATTTCTTTGCAAAAGCAGACCATTACTTCTCTCAGTTCCCTATCTAATAATCCTCTTAAAGACCATAATCCAAAGAGCATTTTTCTTTCAGGTAATTGTACTTTCGTGATTTCATGTCTTCTTTTGATTTTTTTGATTTTTTTTTATGAAGTAAATTGATAAATTGTTCTGGGTTTTGATGATGATGATGATGATGATTATTATTATTATTATTATTATTATTATTATTCTTGGGGTGCGATGTATTGTAATTTATTGGTGAATGTTTGCCCTTTCAAATTATTCCGAATCCGTTGGTTGAAATTATTGATGGGTTTTAGATTGCATATTGTTCTTTGGGTGGAAATTTATGGTCCTTATGTTGTTTAGATTCTGTTCGGTAGCTGAAGAAACTGAAATGGAAGATTAAGCATCTAATAATTTTTCTCTATTTTCATCTTTCTTATCCTATTTTTACTTTTGGGTTCTGTGTCATAATATTATTCAAAATATGGTTGTGTGAAATAAGAGGCCCAAAATTTATTTTCCTAAGTGTGGAAGAATTCTATTATTTTGTCTCTGAATTTCACATATTTCTATGATATTCATTGCATGTGATTCTAGCAGAAGCAACTTATTTAACGTCAATTTATAAATGGATTGATTTATTTATTTATTTATTTTTTTTCTTTCATGAAAGAGAAATTCATGCTTTTTTAGTGGCTGTTTCTAACTGTTGATGATCATTTGAATTAATATGAAGTGATTTTGTGGTTTACTTAGTTATATACATTACTGGATAAGTAATGGATGAGCACTTGGTTCTATGCGTTGATCATCTTGTTACACCTGAATCATTGCCATTACTGCAAGGGCAAGAGGTTGTTGAATTTCCTGGCGAGAGTTCTAGTACTTCTCATGCCGATCCATCTACTTCAGTGATTTCTATTAAGGAAAATGAAGAAAAAAGAGTAGCTGATGAAGTAGACCCTTTAATTGAGTCAGTGGAATGCCGCATTTGTCAGGAGGAAGATAGTGTTAAAAACTTGGAGATACCTTGTGTTTGTAGTGGCAGCTTGAAGGTATCGTTCTGCATCCTTTGCTGGGGCTAATTCACTCTTTTATTAAGCCCTTGGCTGAAATTGATTTTTTCAAAATGATTTTTTCACACACACTTTCAACCACACATTCTCTAAAAAAGTTTCATTTTTCACACTTCCCCCTTAACTTTTCCCTACTTTTTGACCTCACATTCTTAAAAAAATGAAAAGGAAAAAAAGAAAAAGAAAAATGATTAAAAGGGCTAGTTGTATGTCCTTTCCTATGAAATTGTTTTATTTTTGGTAAGTGAAGTCTTGAACTTGTGTTGTCTGGCATATGGTGACAAAGCATTTGCTTCGGTGAAGAAAATAGATGCATACAATGTTAGACAGTAGTTTTTTTCCCTCCTTTTTTCCAAGGTCTAATTCACGGTGATGATGTTGGCTATTGTATTATTATATAATTTCTCTATCTCAGTAGGATTTTCTACTCATGTCTTTCCACATTGTCTATAATCCACAGTCATGGTTTGCACTTTAGGTTTCTATCAAAAAACTTATTTTCAATTTTTTCCTCTTGTTACATTTAAAATCTAGTACGCTCATAGGAATTGTGTTCAACGCTGGTGCAATGAGAAAGGAGATATAATATGTGAGATATGTCATCAGGTATGCTATCACTGCCTCTGTTATCAAATTTATTCCTTGTCATGTAAAAAAATGCATTTGTTCTAAATCTTACGAGTTGTGTAATCTTAATGATATGCTGACTTCTGCTAATGATTTTCCCAATTTTGCAGCCTTACCAACATGGCTACACTGCTTCACCTCGTCTGCTACCTGACAATTCTGCCATTGAAATCAGGCACGTTTTTAAATCTTGGTCATATTTGTTTTTTCCTTAATCTTTCAGAATGAGAACATTAGTGTTTAGCCGTTTGATAAAAATCCTATAGATGTAATTTCAACTTTTCTAATTGCCTTAGACCAAATGTGGACTACAGTGAGATGTACCTTTCTGAAACTATATCTTTTCTCTGTTGTATTTATGTAATCTTGCCCCATGTTTATCTGGAATGAGGTTTGTTGCATGTATCTGTGTAATTATGCTAGAAGTCAATAATGGCTAGAATTTGGTCAGTCACTTGAGGCTTTTGACTTTCACTTTTTCACTTTTTCATTTTGGACATGATTGATAGGAGGTGGAATGCCGTAGTACAAGGGGTTGATTTTGCATAAGGCTTATGACTTCCTAATCATTTTATGCATCCGGCACTTTGTACTTGTGCTAAAAAGTATAAATTATAATCATTCAAATGGACTTAAAAAAAAATTCCTCCTTTCCACCACCTTCCTCCTACTTTTAGGTCAAATGTCACTAGAAGAAAATGCAATACCAGGTTGATGTGTGTTTGTCAGGAATGGGTATCTTATATCTGGAAATAAAAACATGGCAGTGCTAATCATCGAAAGTTTTCCATTCGAGTGTGATACAATTAGGAATTTAGTTAGGAAAGTATGTTATTCCAGTTTTAGCATCATATTGTTTGTACTAACTTGTATGGGTTAAATCATTTCAATTACTTGGCTCTGAGGCTTTATCTTTGCAGTGAGGGCTGGACGATTGCTGGTACTCCGGTGGATTTACAGGACCCTCGACTTTTGGCCGTCGCTGGCTCAGAACGCCATCTTCTAGAGGCTGATTATGATGAGTATGCTGATTCAAGTGCTAGTGGAGCTGCATTTTGTCGATTTGCTACTTTAATTGTAACGAACACCTTCCCTACTAGTTTAATTTTCGCCTTATCAGTTGCGCTTTCTGTTTTATTTGTGATATATATTCTTTCATGGATATTTAGGAATTCAATTTTTAACTACATTATAATTCTTAAATTAGAATTTAGCCATTTATTTTTCCAGGAAAAGAATGAACTGCAGGCACTGCTTAGATATTTTTTCAACAGTTAATTCTTACTTTTATGCACTCTCCTTTTGGTTTATCCAAAATTAAACTAATAGAGCAAGCATCCCATGCTGTAGTCCTCACAATGTTGCAAATGCTCATTTGACTAAACACTTGATTACAACTCACCCAGTTTTATCTAGGGTACTTTCTCCAACTAACGGTAGCCAATAAAGCCTGATCTTTGTTTGTAACAGGAAGATGTGGATAGAAAGCCAACTAGTAGCCTGGTGTAAGATTCTAAAGCGTATGCTTTAAAGAGGAGTTATCATCTCTAATATAATAATTACACGAGAAAAGATAATTTTTCTTTGCTGTTTAAATAGTTGAAATTGAAAATTTGATCTTCCAAATCCAAAAAAAAGCCATCTTATTTGAAGAGTGCATAACCAGATGATGCTTAAACTAGCCCATCAACATGGAATCCAATTCAATGTTTTCCTTGGGGCATATTGGAAAGGAGAATGGAATAAATATTTTATTCATGCTTAAGAAGATGTTATGTTTTAGTTTAAACACTATACCCATGGGATATGGGACAAACCCAAAGGTTTCAAATAGTATTTGGTTGAAAAATCAGTTTGATTGATTTTTTACCCTCTGTTATACTGCCTCTTTGTTTTTTTGTCCCTCCTCTCCTTTAAAGTTCGGTGCAATTTTTTGTTGATAATTTTGACCTGTTTTCTGTGCCAGCTAATGGCTCTTCTGCTCTTGAGGCACACTATAACAATTGGAAACGATGATAGTGATAAGGACGACGATGATATTTTCACCTTCTCTGTGAGTGGTCTTCATTGTTTTAGTTGCCCGACATGCATGTACACATCCAACTTGTAATTACTCACTTGATTATGTTGTTGATTCTTAAACAGCTTATATTGCTCCGGGTTATGGGGCTCCTTCTTCCCTGCTACATTGTTGCTTGGGCTATGAGTATATTGCAGCGTCGGAGGCAAAGACAGGTGAGAGGCTTATGGGTTATGGTTCGTTATTTTCTCATCCATATGCTTTCTGTTGACATCTATGCTACTAGTACTCCATATGATGCTGTTAAAAAAATTTGGCCAGAAATTTTACGTTGTCAATCAACACCTGCGTATTAGTGATTCCAAAAGGTAATGGTCTTTGATACTGGGCTTTCTTTCTTTCATTTGTTGGGCGTACGGGGGGTGGTGGGTTAATTTGGCCGACGTAACCATTATCTTGTGTTGTAACTGAAAAATGAGCAAGGATACGAGCTTCTTCTAGAAATATAGAATTGTATGACGACGTCATTTATGGGTCGATTATTCTTATATTTCATCGAAACCAAGAGGAATCTCTATTACTATGGTGTGCTATTCATTCAGGGATATGAAAATATAGTCGTGACATTTAATGCCTTGAATAAATTAGAAACAAGACAGGTGGTGAAATACGTCGTCGATAGTAATTATACTGATGCCGAGTATTCTTTTTATTGTTTGGAAAATCTTTTGAATCGATAATTATAACAAGATTGTGTTTGTTAGTATAGTAGTGGAGCTGAGCTGCCATCGATAGAATTTATCACACATAAATATAAATTATTGCCCGTTGCAGTGTCTAATACTACATATAAAACACAAAGCCACATGTATAATCTTTTGCTCATTTTGTATTTCCGTTTGTGAGAAAAACCAGGAAGCTGCAGCGCTATCGACAAATGAAGTTGCTTTCATGCTGCAGGCAGGGCAACATAGAGGCCTGCAAGTTAGAATAGCCCCAATATCGGCAATGACACCTGCACCTGAATCGACTTCAGAACCGTCTAGGACCCCTCATCCGGAGCCTGTTTAATAACTCGCTTTCCTGTGTCTGTTGCAAATTCTGGACCTATGTTAAATTCCTGGTTTATCCTGTAATTTCATTTTCAACTGTGTCATTAATATATCAATTCTGTGTACTCCTCTGCATTGGGGATATTGTTTATTACATGATCAAAATTTCGTTGATGACATGATATTGTCCCCTTTTATGCGTGGAAATTGATAGTGGTGTGAAGGTTGTTTTTTTTTTTTTTTTTTTTTTTTTTTTTCTCTCTCTCAGAGGTCAAGCAAACTTCGGCTAAGAAAAGTCTAGGATAAAGAAAAGTGATGGTTGTTACTTGAGATGTGATTTAACTGTGCCTGACTACTAATATAATGTGGTATATCTTCGGCATGGTACCATTATTTTCGTTCACAAGGGCCTCCATCATTGTCTTGTTCTCTCACCCCACCAAGAATATTGCATGTTTGGCTAATACTATAAAGGTTTTCTTATAAGTATGGAATATTACTTATTGAAATGGATCTCTTGCTTCCAGTGGACAAGATAAAAATCTCTTAACCGTTGACATGATAAAAGAATTTGAGTCATGTTTCTCTAAAACTTCACTGAGGGTTGGACACCAAGATTATATTACTTATTTTGACATTAAGACGTTTTTTTTATTTAAAGTAAGATAAAAAGTAACATATCCAAACATGATTAGACATAAAAAATAACTTAAAACTAATGTTAGTATGACTAAGCTTGCACGATATGGAAATACTAAAATTGTATAAATTTGAAATTAAAAATAATAATGTGGAAAATGAAATAAAGAAAAGAAAAAAAAAAGATGGTCTTCATGGGTAAGCGAGGAAAAATAAAGGGAAGAGAAGTGAAAATGAGAAGTTTGAATGGAGGGCTCAGTGCTTCACAATCTAAAGAAAAGCATAAAGGAAAGTTATTTAGCACAAAAAACCAAGACTTTCATTTTTGGTGCATGGATAAGAGAGCTTGGAATTCTAAAGTGAAGAGTTTGCATAAAGCATTTTCTTGGTATTTCTGAGGGCTGTTCCACTTACTCATCTTGTCCCAACATCCAACTTTATCTGGCTTTCTTGCAACTGTAGCAACCCTCTAACTTTCGCTGCCCAAAAAACTTGCGAGAATATACGTTTATAAGTAGAGGTAAAATCGATTGATAAATTAAGAAAATTATAACTTCAAACCCTTTTGACATGAATTTTGAAAAGCAAAAAATTGCATTGGCTATTTTTGAATTTGTTTAGTTAATTTCTAGAAGTGTTGTCAATTTAGAAGAAGAAAAAGCTAACTTAAGATGACGTTCTCAGCTAAGTCTTCTACAAAAAGCACAAGTAGAAGGAGAAGCTAAGCTAAACATGCCATAGTTTAAAATATCTTTTATGCGGACCTAAAGAAGATAGTGGATGGAAGGTTGATGCAATCTCAATTCACCTACGTTGAATCTTATGTAAATATAATAATGAATTGAACAGAGACACAAAAAAGAATTCACGTAATTGAGTAAACATATTTATAAAATGAATAATTTGATGATTGTAAACCACCCAACACTACAAGACACATGCACAGAGGAACATAATCAGATGACGTGGATAGTTGATGTTGGGTTGTAGAGTCTTGGGATTTGTGAATGTTTGGTCTAAAAGAGCAAGTCAAATATTAGGTTATGTGGGGAACAAATATAAAGATTCTTGGCTTCTCAAGAATGCTGTTCCAATTTCAACTTTTATTCAAACCTGTTAAAACTTCTAAAACAGCCTTACATTGCTTCTGTGACAGGCTTATGATTGAGCTGAATCTATGATTTGGGTCCCTTTGTTCTTCTGTGTGCCTATGGCCCACAAATCCCACAAAAGACAAAATTCCCCAGGTTTATATACAGAGGAATAGAGGGTTTCATTTCAGACAAAGCATTTATTCTCTTACAGAAGAAATTCTCTGTTTCTATAGTGCAAAATGAGTTTCTCTGCCAGTAAGCTGACTATCCTAGTCATCTTTTGTATTGGATTTTTCTCTATTCAACCAGAGAGGGTTTCTTGCCTGAGAAGCATAGATCTTGCTCTGCGATGGGGACCAGGAGAAATGTTAGTTCTCAGAAGTTCTCGGGTTCTGAAGGATGTTGCACTGCAGGACTTGAGCATCCCTCTGGATATTGCGCCTTCACCTGGAATGGCCTATGATCCAAATAAATCAGAAAAAAGAAGTGTCGGCCGAGGATCAGACCCTATTCACAACAGATGCTAAAATTTCCAAGCAGAGGATAAAATGCTAAGACACTTTCCAGTATAGGTTTGTTTTGATTTTGTTGTTTCATTGTTTGAATCAAAGCCTTGTGCTCATAGAGAAGCTGATAGATGCAGCTGAGAAGTGCAAGCTATACCTTTATCATATAATATAGATTCCAACAATAGCTCGAATACTTAGGGATTCATAGTGCTGTAGATTTTGTTTCTTCTTTTAGCTTCAATTTTCTTCATCTAAATTCTTTTCACGTTTATTCATGTAAGCACACACAGAGAAGCACAAGGAGATGCACACGGACCAACATCTGTTTTTGTTACAATGAATCTGGTTTATGCCAATGTCATTTTTCATTGATTTATTTTGTTCCTCAACTTGCAGCGTTATGCAAATTAGAATTTTATTTCGAAGTATAAAAGTAGTAATCTTCTCTTTGTGTTTGAAATTCATTCTATTCCTTTCCTATTGTTCAGCAAGATTTCAATCAAAAGTAAAAGTATCCAAAATGTTTGAGGACTGGTTAAAAAGAAGGTATAAAACTTGAAAAACCTATAACTTGGACGTTCTAAGGTACTTACAGCCTAAACAGAGAACTTAAGAGGAATGTGATCTGCTGTATCTGTTCTTCCGGTGAACACTTAATTGTGTGGCCGATTTCTTGCGAGAAACAGTCTGCCAAATCATATCCACAGCATCACCAGCCTGAGATGGACACTGATACTCAAAGTGTCGACTGGCATTCTTTAATCTTTCCCACATTTTCGTCCAGTTCTCTTGCTTAATCCCTCTGAGTAGATTCAGAAGATAACCCTTTTTCAAAGCATCCGATGCACGGACAAATAAACAGAATTCTGAGTAGTCGAGAACATCTTCAAAGGGTAGCTCGATTTCATCACTGATTATTACAGGAACACAATGACTAGCAATGGCATCAAAGAGACGATTTGAAGAAGGGGTGTCTCCAGCAATATTCAGGCAAAATTTGGAAGAGGCCATCCCTTTCCCTGCCTGTTTTATCCCACTAGCCTGAACGCTTCCAAACGCAAAGTAAACGTCTTTCTCGTCTTTAAGTAGGTTGTATAGTACTTGACGGATGGCTCCACCCTGAACACAAAACCCAAAATCATATTCAAAGCAAATCAACACTGATTTTCTTTCATCTTCTTCTTAATCCCTAGTTTTTCGTATTTCTCTTTTCCATTTTTATCATATTAAGTAAACTTTTAACCGTAATTCTTTCTTTTCAACTTTACTAGTACTGGCCTACCAAGGAACAGGAAAGTGCTTCACAAAATAGATGTCATGCAGTGTCATTCATTTCATGCACAGATCTAATGCAGATCATAGTGCTCCATTTCTGAGTTTTACAAGACCCCATATTATATATGTAAGTTTGTGATCTTCGTAGTCAAAATGCTGAGCCCCTTAATATTAAAATTTTATGCCGTTTGCAGTTGTGGCATTGCGACTGAGGATTAAAGCCCTACTAAAGAATCTATTCCATAAGTCCTTGCAAAATTTATGAAATTGAATAGGAAAACAATCAATGGCTTACAGGCAAATAAAAGGCATTTCACACTTATAGTTAGAGCTGATTTTTAGACTATTGCTATTTCTTTTGGGAATCTGTCAAAGTATAAAATCCAGTTTAGACTATAGACGAGAATGACATGATAATAGAAGATATATGCAGTTGCATTTCAGAGTATTCTTCAATGAGTGACTCAAATACCAATAAATTAAATGCATTGATGTAAAACCCTCAAAAGATAACTTTCAAATGTAACTTGGTCTCACAAAACGAACAAAACAAACAAGTAATTCATAATAAGTTGCAAAAGTATATACAACTTACATCTTTCCTGTAAATTGCTCCTCGGAAATACATCAATATAGACCGTTCATTGAATGATGGTGAGTTAGAAATCGGGATCGTTCTCACCATATGCTTGTAAGGTGCAATTACATCTTTTTCAAGGTTCGCTAGTTTTGTAGGGTATCTTCCAAAATCTGAAAGCACGAACATAGCCGACCCCAACTTATTTCTTGCAAATAACATACTATTTGGATGGTGGGCGACAATCAAGTGATCCCGCCCACCCAAACGCTTCCACTCTACCCGACCTTTCAAAAACTGCACCAATTTATCCTGCAGCATTCTATCAACACTAGCTGTTTCATGTCCTTGGACCTTTGAGTGCCGGTTGTAACTCAGGGACGAGAAAAAGGGTACAAATATTACATCCGCTTCACTTGAATTCTGCACTCTGATTGCACTGCATGGTCTATCTACATTTGCAGTATTTGATGCAAGAAGATCCAGAGTAAGCCAATACTCTGTGCTGTGCTGTAAATTTAAACCACCAGGATATGGTGGATACCTATTAGGAATACTTACACTAGGCCATGCCTGATTTGCATTGCCTTTCCAACCTAACAGCCCGAAGTGAAAATCAGAGGGCAAGTCATACATATATACCCTAAGAAGTGCCCGACTTTGGTCACATACTGACCCATGGAGTTGTCCCATTTCATCCATATTCATCGTGTGACCAGAAACTTGAAAACCCACTTCGTGAATGTTAGTATCTTTCAAGTGAATCGATGAATTATTATTCAAAATAAAATTAAAAACTGATCTGGCTATGGAAGAATTGTCATAATTATTGCTGAACTGATGAAGGGACAACGACGAGAGGATCAAAAGAATCATCGAAACTGCTATAACTTGGACGTTCTAAGGTACTTACAGCCTAAACAGAGAACTTAAGAGGAATGTGATCTGCTGTATCTGTTCTTCCGGTGAACACTTAATTGTGTGGCCGATTTCTTGCGAGAAACAGTCTGCCAAATCATATCCACAGCATCACCAGCCTGAGATGGACACTGATACTCAAAGTGTCGACTGGCATTCTTTAATCTTTCCCACATTTTCGTCCAGTTCTCTTGCTTAATCCCTCTGAGTAGATTCAGAAGATAACCCTTTTTCAAAGCATCCGATGCACGGACAAATAAACAGAATTCTGAGTAGTCGAGAACATCTTCAAAGGGTAGCTCGATTTCATCACTGATTATTACAGGAACACAATGACTAGCAATGGCATCAAAGAGACGATTTGAAGAAGGGGTGTCTCCAGCAATATTCAGGCAAAATTTGGAAGAGGCCATCCCTTTCCCTGCCTGTTTTATCCCACTAGCCTGAACGCTTCCAAACGCAAAGTAAACGTCTTTCTCGTCTTTAAGTAGGTTGTATAGTACTTGACGGATGGCTCCACCCTGAACGCAAAACCCAAAATCATATTCAAAGCAAATCAACATTGATTTTCTTTCATCTTCTTCTTAATCCCTAGTTTTTCGTATTTCTCGTTTCCATTTTTATCATATTAAGTAAACTTTTAACCGTAATTCTTTCTTTTCAACTTTACTAGTACTGGCCTACCAAGGAACAGGAAAGTGCTTCACAAAATAGATGTCATGCAGTGTCATTCATTTCATGCACAGATCTAATGCAGATCATAGTGCTCCATTTCTGAGTTTTACAAGACCCCATATTATATATGTAAGTTTGTGATCTTCGTAGTCAAAATGCTGAGCCCCTTAATATTAAAATTTTATGCCGTTTGCAGTTGTGGCATTGCGACTGAGGATTAAAGCCCTACTAAAGAATCTATTCCATAAGTCCTTGCAAAATTTATGAAATTGAATAGGAAAACAATCAATGGCTTACAGGCAAATAAAAGGCATTTCACACTTATAGTTAGAGCTGATTTTTAGACTATTGCTATTTCTTTTGGGAATCTGTCAAAGTATAAAATCCAGTTTAGACTATAGACGAGAATGACATGATAATAGAAGATATATGCAGTTGCATTTCAGAGTATTCTTCAATGAGTGACTCAAATACCAATAAATTAAATGCATTGATGTAAAACCCTCAAAAGATAACTTTCAAATGTAACTTGGTCTCACAAAACGAACAAAACAAACAAGTAATTCATAATAAGTTGCAAAAGTATATACAACTTACATCTTTCCTGTAAATTGCTCCTCGGAAATACATCAATATAGACCGTTCATTGAATGATGGTGAGTTAGAAATCGGGATCGTTCTCACCATATGCTTGTAAGGTGCAATTACATCTTTTTCAAGGTTCGCTAGTTTTGTAGGGTATCTTCCAAAATCTGAAAGCACGAACATAGCCGACCCCAACTTATTTCTTGCAAATAACATACTATTTGGATGGTGGGCGACAATCAAGTGATCCCGCCCACCCAAACGCTTCCACTCTACCCGACCTTTCAAAAACTGCACCAATTTATCCTGCAGCATTCTATCAACACTAGCTGTTTCATGTCCTTGGACCTTTGAGTGCCGGTTGTAACTCAGGGACGAGAAAAAGGGTACAAATATTACATCCGCTTCACTTGAATTCTGCACTCTGATTGCACTGCATGGTCTATCTACATTTGCAGTATTTGATGCAAGAAGATCAAGAGTAAGCCAATACTCTGTGCTGTGCTGTAAATTTAAACCAACAGGATATGGTGGATACCTATTAGGAATACTTACACTAGGTCATGCCTGATTTGCATTGCCTTTCCAACCTAACAGCCCGAAGTGAAAATCAGAGGGCAAGTCATACATATATACCCTAAGAAGTGCCCGACTTTGGTCACATACTGACCCATGGAGTTGTCCCATTTCATCCATATTCATCGTGTGACCAGAAACTTGAAAACCCACTTCGTGAATGTTAGTATCTTTCAAGTGAATCGATGAATTATTATTCAAAATAAAATTAAAAACTGATCTGGCTATGGAAGAATTGTCATAATTATTGCTGAACTGATGAAGGGACAACGACGAGAGGATCAAAAGAATCATCGAAACTGCTATAAGCCAAGAAAGAAACTTCATGGGTAGCATAATCTTTTCCCTATTGGAATACATCTCAAAAAGCAGCCTGTTCCTTATCGGAATCTCTATACTATTCCTCGAGCCAAAAAACAATCAATCTTCCCTACTACAAACCCAAGGACCTGGATTCTACATGCCAATGCTATTTCTTATGTGCAATGCTTCACCAAATGGGATTATCTTCAACATCTGATAATCAATAATAGATATATATTTCAGCAATCTTTGATAGATATATATTTCAGCAACTTCAAAAGGGACAAGAGTCTTGGGATTATAGTGGAAGCCCATGATCTACCCTTCATTGACTTGAAGGTTCTTTATATCCTAAGATGTTTAAGAGTAGGGTTTTATGTAATTTCCTCAAAGGATAATATGACACTATTTACTTCCGATTTTTTTACAAAATATATTTTTCCCTTTCTTTCTTTCTTTCAATCATTCATTTTTTAATAAAATAATATTACATGCGAATCTAAAACTTTTTCTTATTTTTTTAACCACATAATCTCCATCAGATCACTATTCGAAAATGCATTTGGAAATCAAATAGGTGTAAAGTGAATACTTAACACTAGTGGATCGTGCATGATCGACGAATTAGGGGTCCACATAAAAAATCTTAATAATTTTAATTTTAATTGAGATACAAGTGATCTTTATTAAATGACTTTGGAAGTAATATTCAAGTAGGATTATGTTCATATTGAGGTTAGGCCACTATCATGTGTTGAGATCATGCTCGTGGATATACCTCGAGTTGACCCGTTGGCAAATTATGAGGCACATACAAAGGTCAAGTTTTGAAAGTCTCGTGGAAGACTTGTGAAATGACCTTGAGGTTGAGTTTCTTGAGAAAGAGTCATTGATTTAGGAGTTATCGAATATGAACTATAATTTCAAAGATAAATATGATCTATATTGACGCACTATGTCAAATGTTAGGCAGTAGGCCTAAGGTTGAAGTGATAATATTAGCGAGTGAGTCTTGATGCTAACCTTGAGAAGGGAATCCATGAGGTTGTGCCACTTTTTCTAGGAGATAGGATTGAAACTCTGGGTACATGAGTTCAAGTATGACAAATTTTAGCTCATGTTTGAGTCACATTCTAGAAAAAAAAATGTATTATTTATGTCAAATCAATGAGAAATGTGTGGTTAAAAAATAAGGAAAAATTTTAAATTTGTGTGTAATATTATTTTATTGAAAAATATGTGACTGAAATTATGTCAAATCACAGTTGAAGAATGTGTATTTTTTTTTTTTGAAAATAATGCGACTCAAACAAATCCTTAATCTTATCACATCTTCTCTAATTTAACTCGAAAACATGTATAAAAAACTATTCTTTTGTGGATACCCTTAATATTCTTTTTCGGTGAATTTGGAAATATAACAATAAACGGATAGCCTTTGTAGATGTTCACTAATTTTAGCACTTCTTGTTCATGTGATATTCACCCTCCCTCTCTCTCTCTCTCTCAAAGGTGGCAAGGTAATTTTAGCACTTCTTGTTCATGTTGTAGATTTCTTAGAATTGATCGATCGCAGAGTATTAATGTTAACTGGGTACTGTGTACTGCCATCAGGCACAGAACACATGCCCTGGGCCGCAGTAGTCCAGATTGGCCCATTTTACACGTCTAGTCCATCTGAATACAGCCCAAGTTCAGCTATCAATTTGGGTTGGGCTTAATATAGATTTTGGGCTTTGGACTCTTATAGATCTGAAAAACATCATGGATCAGGCCTGTGATTTGGAATTTTAAAAATTTTTGAATGGCAAATACGTATCCAATCTCTAAATATGAGCAAGTTGAATTTCAATCTTTTTATTATAATTGTGATCTTGCATAGTCATTCTCAATGACAGAAACTATTAAAATCTTTTGGTACTGTCTTTATTTCTCACTTCAAACTTACCGGGTTGGTTCAACACAAGTTGAAGCATAAATTCTTAAAGTTTATACTTGAAGTTGAACAAGATAGAGCTATTAAATCGAAATTAGATGGCTTCTGTATTTGATAAATTATGCAACTATAATGTAACATTGACGATCAACTTACTTTTTTGGGTACAAGTTTGATAATAGTGGAACACTTTCTTCAAGTAGCAAGTTAGCCTTCAACTTTTGAAAGTGAGCAAATAGGTAAGTTTCATGGTTGGAAACTATCAAAATTAGTGTTAAAATAATCTTATAATATAAACATATTTTCACTTCAAATTTACGAAATCCATCTCAAGGAGCTCACCCAACCCCACCCTCCATAAGAAAATAAGAGAAAAATATACAATTGGCCCATTTCATCGAGTTAGTTTGCTGGCCAATTTAGGATCACTAATTTTCAAATTTAGGGAAGGTTCTTGATATTATTTAGCAGTATTCATGACATATTTCGTAACATACATTTCAATTCGTAAAACCGTGTAACGATAAAAATCGCAATAACGAGATAAAAATGGTTGCACGAAATGAGTTTAATTATATCTAATTCGTGACCATCATCACATTTGGCTTATTGGGTTGTATTTTTCGCTCTTCAGAGTAGATTCTTAGTAGTGTTTTGAAGAACTCTTGAGGAACTACAATAATATATATGTAGAAGTAAAAAGCCCTTAAACAGTGGACTAAAAATATACCATCGATTACAAAATTGGATTTAATAATTATATTTCGTTCCTGCCAACTCTCGCATCCATTGAAATACAAATCTATTTGACATCAATTGGCACTCTTCTATCAAAGTCCTCTTTAAAAATAAATAAATATGCAAGGCCTACGGCTAATTAATCATGGTTCGGCAGTTGGAGTGCAACTTAATGGTTTAACATATATTTAGATGACTTTCGTCGTTGGAAACTAATTGTACAATTATAATAAAAGATTGACGACGAAATTGTTCCTTTTTAAAATTTCAGGACCAAATTACCCTCATCGCACTAATTCCTTCCGGCTAAAGAAGATACTACTCAAGTCTTCCCAGGATCATTTTTATATCTAAGAATTGAATGAACCAAGTTCCAAACAATTTTTTATTGATTCAAATTATAAGTACATGCAAATTAATTTTTATATAAGTGGATTTTATTCACATATTTAACAGTAAAATATATAATTATTGGGTATGTGAGAACAAGAGTTGAAAGCATGTGAGGAACATGGACAACTGCCCGTACCGTGCGCTGTAATGCATCCCTTGTTGTCTTCAACACATGCCCACAAATTTTCAAGTAATTATAATTACTTACTGAGTTGTCACACAAATTAAAGTTTATTAAAAACAATGATATTAAAAGAAAAAGATGTGTACTTTACAGTTATATTTTTGAGGATTGTGATTCTGAGCAATATTATTTCTTCTCCCTTTCATTTCATCATTTCTTTTTATTTTTTTATTTACTATAAACTAAAATTTAAAATTATTGACAAGAATATAAAAAACTTTAAGACTAGTCTCAGTCAATTAATGACCGCCCTTTTCTCTTCTATAAATATTATATAACATAATCAAGTATCAATCTCGATGTTAACAAATATAGTTCCTGTTCAGAAGGGATTAAAATCAAATTGTAATTAGTAAATTTTGATAAAAGTTGATTCAATAAATGGTTGAAAAACTGTTGATCTTCTGAAATAAGTGAATAAAATTAATGGTTAACTTTGACTTAAACTAAAAATTAAATTTTAATTCTTATCAAATAGGGGCATACTAACATATAGAAACTTCTAGGATTGCCTACGAAATCCTAAATTTAAAGACTTGAAGTGGAAAACTCTTACTCATAAAACTTATAGAAATTTGACAATTCATCATAATAATTTCTTTAAACTTCTAAAATGTCGTTAAATCTCAACGTCTTTGAAGAATACTTGAAATGATTTACCAAAATTTAGCAATTTCAAATAATCATAGAAATCCGTTGCGTAAATTTGTTCAGCACAACTTTTTTTGAAAATAATTTTTCCTCAATCTCATTTTTAGCTACATATTATTCCAATAAAATATTTTTCGTGTAGATCATACATATTCTTTTTCTATATTTAATCACATATTCTCTATTTTTCATTTTTTTATTTTTACTCGTAATCTCTCCCAATTTAGCACTAAATATGTACACTTAGACAAAATTTCACATAAGTTATAATCAAGTTGCAACAATTAAAAAAAAAAATCCATATAAATATTTTATAAACAATTGATCTAAATGTTAACATAAATGTATAACATATAAAGTCTTCTATAAAACAGAGCTGTTGCAATGTGTAATATTACACCTTACATATTAATATATTGCACCTGATTTTTCGTGTAAATGTAGTATGTAACGTAACATGCAATATTACAAGTTACAACATGCAAAAACAAGTCACCTGACATACCAAATGATGCGAAGTCATATTTGCCATTTTTCCTTTTTCATTTGCCAAAGTAATTGATAGAGGTTATTTGTGTCATTTATGTTATATATTTTTTAATACAATAATTTTCGTTATTATTATTATTACTAGTATTACTGATTTTATTATTTTTATTTTTATGATTATTTTCATTTAAAATTTATTTTAAATGTAAAAAACAATAATTAATGAATTAATTAAAATAAGAATACAAAAAAAAATTAAATATAACAAACACTATAATTTAAAGTTAATATTAAATATATTACAACAACCACATAGACAAATCAAGGATAAAGAGGCTTACATTGCACTTCGAAATGCATTAATCGATCATTTGTGGGAAGAATATTCGAAATCCAAGAATTAAATTACAATGATATTTCAAAATCATAATATCCAAATTCAAAATGCATTGCACTATTTTTTAAGGACATAATTTGATATTTTCATTGTTGTAGTGTTTCTATGAATTACACTATTATATATATATATATATTAAAGAGTTTAATATTTTTGTTAATTTATTGTAATTATTTATTTAGTAATTTATGTATATGTAAAACAAATAAATAATTGTTCAAATAAATAAATCATTTAGAATAAAAAATAGAAGAAAATGATTAAACTGTTCATTTGGTGTG
>NC_036254.1:27175840-27177151 GCF_002742605.1 Olea europaea var. sylvestris
ATAGTATTTTCCTTTTTTAAAAAAAGTGGGGGGGGGGGGGGGGGGGGAATACTTTACTGATCTACGATTTTGGAGAGAACATTCCGGCATTATGACACGAAAAACAACTGGATTGTGGGAAAATGGGAGGGGCTGGCCACTATGGTCTATCATAAATAGCAGCTGTCTTATATTTGTCATGATGATGATAATGAAAAGATGGAACTCTCTCATTTCCCTTAATGAAAGAATTAACTATAATTCAAATATACAATAAAATAGTGGACTCTCTTTTGGAAGTAACTGAACATAATTATTTCCAAACAAACCTTAATTCTCTTCGCAAAAACGTCTAATCTGATTGTGTCCAAAGTGGTAATAATTATCATTTGACATTTTTTTCGTGATATTTTTTCCCCAAATTTGGTACTCTTAAAATCCTTTGTGGAGAAATTATGACACAATGATGATGGGCTGGTTCATTTTTTCAGAAGCTGGGCTTGTGGGTCGAGTTGTCCATTGATAATTCAAGCTGCCCATTATTGTGTTAAAAACGTGCTGCTGGAAGCACGATTTTTAAATAAGAACAGATGCTTCAGATCTTGCCAAGTATTCTCCCCTATACTGTTGGATAAAGGGCTTCTAGTGGTTTCGATTTATTATCAATTCGACCCTAGGGTTTCTAATGTGAAGCCTCTTCAGTTCTCTCACTGCCTCTCGAACTCTCTGTGTGGTTCTCGTCTGTTCTCTCCACTGTGCCCTTTCTTTTAGCCCATTTATGATAAAAAAAAAAAACACCAGCCGTGTATAGATCTTGAGTGATTGATGTATAGACTTTGATCCTTCATTCTTGAGTGAATGTTGTTATGATTTGTGAGGCTTATTTTTTAGAAATCTTGCGTGACTTCCACTGAGTACCAAGAGATCTATACTGGACCATTCGATTGTTGATGCTTTCAGTGATATACTGATCTTCTTCCGGTTTGACGGAAGCTCAAAAGGGGATTAGGTACTCCAGTTCTACGAAAAATCTTGTGTTCATCTTTATTTTTCTGCGTTTTCTTTCATTTTAATTTACAGGTATTATTTACGATATTTGTTGTTGATTAAAACTCCCTGTTTTCATGGTGAACTTCGCGTTACAGTGGTATCAGAGCTCGTGACGAGGGTTCTTGGTACTAGTGTCGACAAATACAAAAGTCCTCGAACTAGTTTTGTAAATTCTTTGGTTGATTCTTGAAACCCTAATAGGGTTTTTTGGTGAGTTCGTTCCATTTATCTTCAAGTTACAGTATATTAATATCTGACTCTATTTTGTGACTCCTGAAACTG
>NC_036254.1:27178118-27184043 GCF_002742605.1 Olea europaea var. sylvestris
TGTTGAGAACTGATAATGGGTTGGAATTTTGCAATTATGAATTTGATGAATTGTGTAAAGAGTATGGTATTCTAAGACACAGATAGTTACACAGACCCCAAAACAAAAATGGCTTGACTGAAAGAATGAACCGAATTATTCTTGAAAGAGTTAGATGCGTGTTACTAGGTTTTGGTCTTCCCAAGTTATTTTGGAGAGAAGCTGCAAAAACTGCTAGTTATTTCATAAATAGAAGCCCTGCAAGTGCTATACAATTCAAATCACCCGAAGAAGTTTGGACTGAAAAACTTGTAGATTTGAGAAATCTAAAAATATTTGGTTGTGCAGCATTTGCACACCAATTTGAATGAAAACTTGAACCTAGAGCCCTAAAGTGTGTTTTCTCGGGCTATGGTGAAGGGGTATAGACTTTGGATAAAAGAGATCAAAGGTTATAAGATCATTTTGAGTAGAAATGTGGTATCTAATGAATCTGATATGCCTTGTTTGAAAACTAAAAATAACACAACTGAATATGGTCAGACTGAAAGTGAAGGGAGAGGAACTGAAATTGAGGTGGAGCAAGTTAATAATGATAATCTACAACCTGATCAGATTAAAATTAATGAAAGTGTGGCTCAAACTACTGATGAAACTGATCTGAATGAATCTGATTTTGAAGTAAATCAATCCTTAAATGATTATCAACTTGCTAGAGATAGAGAAATGAGATATATAAGACCACCAATAAGGTTTGATGATGAAATGTCTCTTCTTACTGTTCAGGGGTTCATTGAGAATGAACCCAAGTCCTATAAAGATGCTATAAGTAGCAACGACTCCAAACATTGGCTTACTGCAATGCATGATGAGATGGAATCTTTGAGAAAAAATAAAACTTGGACCTTAGTCAAGAGACCTAAGGGAAAGAGAGTTATAGATTGCAAGTGGATCTATAAGATCAAAAGAAGTGAAAAAGATGAGAACGACATTAGATATAAGGCAAGACTTGTAGCTAAGGGGTTTGCTCAAAAGGAGGGGATAGACTTTAATGAAATATTTTCCCATGTTGTAAAATTCACAACTGTTAGAGTCATAATTGCCCTCGTAGCTCAATTCAATTGAGAATTGGATCAATTCGATACAAAAACTGTTTTTTTAAATGGAGATCTTGAAGAAACCATTTTTATGGAACAACCTAAAGGTTTTGAAGAGAATAAAAATAATGACTTAGTATGCCTTCTTAAAAAATCACTTTATGGTTTAAAACAAACTCTAAGACAATGGTATAAGAAATTTGACACCTTTGTACTTGGACTTGGTTTTAAAAGAAGTAATTTCGATACTTGTCTTTATTATAAAGGAAACGGAGGTGAGAATTCACTCTATCTTCGACTTTATATGGATGACATGATTTTGGCTAGTCATGACATAAAGGAAATAGAGTTAATTAAAGACAAACTAAAATATGAATTTGAAATGAAGGACATAGGTCCTGTTAGAAAAATTTTGGGTATCGAAATAAAAGAAACAGAAGAGAGGGCATAATAAGTCTAGATAAAAAATCTTATGCCTTGAAAATACTTAAAAGATTTGCAATGTCTAATGCTAAAAGAGTGAGTTTGCCTTTAGCAAATCATTTCAAATTATCTAATGACCAATCTCCCAAAAATGAAGAAGAGTTCAGGAGAATGGCTAGAATGCCATATTCTAATGTTGTGGAGTCAGTTATGTATCTAATTATCTGTTCTAGACCTGATTTGGCATTTGCAATAAGTGTATTGAGTAGATACATGTCCAATCCTGGTGAAGTTCATTGGGAAGCTATGAAGTGGCTTCTAAAATATATAAAAGGAACTTATGACCTAGGAATTGAGTATAAAAGACAATATGAAGGTGTTATCTTGAGGGGTTACACAAATTCTGATTATGCAGGTGATAGGGACAATAGAAAATCAACTTCTACCTATGTTTACACTATGTAATTCCAGTATAAGTTGGAAATCACAATTACAAAATATTGTTGTTTATTTTCAACTGAAGCAGAATATATAGCTGCTATTGATGCAATTAAAGAAGAAATTTGGCTAAAAAGACTTTTAAATGAATTTGGTTTGATAAATGATGTTGTCTTGCACTCTGATAGCCAATATGCTATATATTTGAGTAGAAATCCTGTGCTTCATAATAGATCAAAATATGTTGATGTGAAATTTCATTTTATTAGAGATGTAATTTTTCAAGGTGTTGTTAAACTTGAAAAGATTTTTACACAATTTAATCCTGCTGATGTTGGAACCAAAGTACTGCCTTTAAACAAGTTTTTGGACTATTTAAAACAGTTGAATATTAACTTTTGCTGATTTGTGTATCAGGAATAAGAGCAAATGATGTCAAAAGCTGGAGAAATCATTATAGATGAAATTGGAATCATTGTACCAAGGTGGAGAATGTGGAGAAATTGTGACACAATGATGATAGGCTGGTTCATTTTTTTAGAAGCTGGGCTTGTGGGTCGGGTTGTCCATTGATAATTCAAGCTACCCATTATTGTGTTAAAAACGTGTTGCTAGAAACACGATTTTAAAATAAGAACAGATGCTTCAGATCTTGTCAAGTGTTCTCCCCTATGTCGTTGGATAAAGGGCTTTTAGTGGCTTCGATTTATTATCAATTCGACCCTAGGGTTTTTGACGTGAAGCCTCTTCAGTTCTCTCACTGCCTCTCGAACTCTCTGTGTGGTTCTCGTCTGTTCTCTCTACTGCACTCTTTCTTTTAGCCCATTTATGATGAAAAACACCTGCCATGTATAGATCTTGAGTGATTGATGTATATGCTTTGATCCTTCATTCTTGAGTGAATGTTGTTATGATTTGTGAGGTTTATTTTTGGGAAATCTTGCGTGACTTCCACTGAGTACCAAGAGATTTGTACTGGATCATTCGATTGTTGATGATTTCAGTGATATAGTGATCTTCTTCCAGTTTGACGGAAGCTCAAAAGGGGATTAGGAACTCCGGTTCTGAACCTCTTGCTTTAGGGCGAAAAATCTTGTGTTCATCTTTATTTTTCTTCGTTTTCTTTCCATTTTATTTTACGGGTATTATTTACAATATTTGTTGTTGATTAGAACTCACTGTTTTCGTGGTGAACTTCGCGTTACATCCTTGAATTATCTCGGGTAGATCTAAAATCATTAAAAGTCTCAAAGGCTCTTCAAAAATTTCCAAAACAATTCAAATATATACACATAATTTAAACTTCAAAAATATTGTTTGGCTCGAAAAATCATTCATTCTATTTTTTTGAAAATTCACTACAGTCCCTATAATTGTTTGGACCTTAAAGAATTTATTAAAAGAATTTCAATTTGATTGTCAAATTCTCAAACTTTACATTAATTAAACCAACACACACACATATATATTCGGGGTCTTACATATTAATTGGCCGTTCACAACAGGAAATATAAAAATTGTTTTATACTTAAATTTTATTTGGCATTTATAGCCACCGACATTGAAAGGGCTACAGGCGTAGACATGACGATATCTTCGACAAATAGCCGCTAAGAACTGACCGCCATTCCCTAACTATTTTGGTCAAGTTCACGATCTATAAGAGTTTTTGCATGATTTCAGTAAATTTTTTTAGTCACGTAATATTGATTTTAACTTAGTTTGCGAATTCGATGTCAGAAGTGATGAGAATACAAAATAACCAAATGAACAATTTTAATCACTAATATGGTATGCAACATAAAATGATAACAAATTGATTGGAAGCATAACCCCTCAATTCACGTGGAAGAGAGAGAATTTTAAAGAATAATTAAAATGGATCTTTTGACTAATTATTAATTCCAACATCTACTTTACTCAAAATTTGTATCTTTTAATGTGTATATTATATTCGATTGTATGTTAGTGCCCCATTGATAGGGACTATTTTATTGATTAATAGAAAGCCGCTTTTGAAAATTTCTTTAGCTTAATGACTTCTTTGATTAATTAAAAATTGAAAATAGTAAGGGCCTTTTGTAATTTTTCAAGACAAAAAGTGTTTTCCTCATAGAGTCTTTCAATAATAATTGATTAGTTTATATATTAATTGAAAATTGATAGCGATTGGCTATCAACATGTGATTTTAAACTATGAGTTAAAAATTAAGTGATACCTTAATGCTTAGTAAAATAGAAAAAAATTGTAATACTTTTCCATCTCTAGATTATAAATGGACGGACTATATTTATAGGGTTACCAATAATATTTTTGACATATAAACAAAGATTATACATTGGAGGTTAAATTTTCTTTGGGCAAGTACGAAAAACTTATTTCTTAGTTATTGAGCGACTTTTGTGTTTTAATAAATGGTTCTTCTATTTAAATGAACAAGATGGCGTTTTGTATAAAATAAATTTTTTTTTTCTATTCAAATGAACAAGTTTTGAAACAACATTCAAAGAAAATGTTTTCTCTAGAAAAATAAATAAAATTTAGCCTGATATCTTCACTTTGAGAGCGTCATAAATTTTATCAATTATGGTTCTTAATGATTGGATTGGTATAACTAATGTTGGTTAATTTAGACGAAACTTTGTACATTAGTAAATCTATATTTCATAATGTCACGTTCACACGTGCTACTTGAAATGAAGCTTGGTCTAAATTAATCAAATTACATTATGCTAATCAATTCGAATGCAAATCCTTCATATGCAAGGAAAACTTGGTTCTACAGTCTGTGGGAATAAGCATGTTTCGGTGTTCTTATGGACACTTCAAAATCTATATGATAAACTGTCTCTTTGCGATGTTGTTTCTTGATCATGATTATGTATGCCTGAACTAAATGGTCTCACGAAACAATAAATGGAGGTTTTTTATGCTATTCGTTCCAAAGGAAATCATCAACTTTGAAGACCTTCATGATCTATTGGTTGATCATGAAGAGTTTAATATGGAAAAGTTCTAGCCTTGAACCTTTTGCAATGTCTCTTGTTGGAAATTTATTTGTTTGTTGTTCAAAATCAAAAGAAAAAAAATAAAAAATAAAAATAAGAGGGGGCTTAACTGAGGCCCTCCCGAGAATGGAAGGGCCATGGAGGCATGCGGTCACATGGTTATAAAAACTTATCGTTAGGTTAGTTTTTTGATTATTTTTTATTTGAAATTAGTGGCTTTTCATCCTTATTTTGCACCATTTCGTGAAAAACTTGTCAAGACCTATAAATAGGTGATCAAGTGCAAGAAAAAACATATTGAGTTTCATTAAAATTTATCCTCAAATACACTTCCAATATTGAAAAAATTTATCATATAATCCTCCCATTTTCACTTGTTCATTGTGAAGAAACATCTTTATTTTTTTGGTGTTTTTCTTATCAAGACTTGTTTAATCCTACAACCTATTTGCCGGAAATCCCTAAAAAGCATTGAAAAGGAGGCAAATAACGTTTGAGGACAGCGAGATTAATTTCGTGTTCAAACCTTTATTGATATACTTTTATAATTTTCTTCTCCATTGCCATTATTTTTTCGACAATCTCAAACGTTATTTGTTATTATTATTGCAATGGAAACGGAATCTACACTTGCTACTATCAAAATGATGAATCAAGACCTAGTACACTTGGACAGATTCGATGGTACAAATTTCACAAGATGACCAGACAAACTTAAATTTCTATTAACGGCATTGAAAATCTTCTATGTGCTTGATCTAAAATTAGAGCACATTCCTGATGCAACTGACAAGGATACCGAAGAAATTCGCGTAGAAAGGAAGAAACGGGAAGAGGACGAATTGATATGTCGTGGTCATATCCTAAATGCATTATCCGATCGCTTCTATGATCTCTACACCAATACTACATCGGCAAAAGAAATCTGGTACGCGTTAGAAAGCAAATACAAAGCCGAGGAGGAAGGTACCAAAAAGTT
>NC_036254.1:27187887-27198000 GCF_002742605.1 Olea europaea var. sylvestris
GCCTATAAATAGGTGATCCAAGTGCAAGAAAAAACATATTGAGTTTCATTAAAATTTATCCCCAAATACACTTCCAATATTGAAAAAATTTATCACATAATCCTTCCATTTTCACTTGTTCATTATGAAGAAACACCTTTATCTTTTAGGTATTCTTCTTGTCAAGGTTTGTTTAATCCTACAAACTATTTGCCTGAAATCCTTAAAAAGCATTGGAAAGGAGGCAAATAACGTTTGAGGATAACGAGATTAATTTCGTGTTCAAGCCTTTATTGATATACTTTTATAATTTTCTTCTCCATTGCCATTATTTTTCTGACAATTTTTGTCATTCCAAGCCACCATAAACCCTAATCGTGGATTGTACTATTCTAAAAGTATGTACTAAAAATCATCCAAATTGAACCCCTCACAAATGTCCAAAATTGGTACTTTATAAAACCTTATTACCCCTACCCAAAAACTCCTAAGCAGGCCCTAAACATGGTTACATCTTCCTATTACAAAACTAATAATCCAGATTCATATCCACATTTGTCATGCAACTTCCGTCACCAATTATTTAGACTGCTGGCTCTCACGATTTCACCATCTATTTGAACTAATTAACCTCATTGTTTTTCGAATACATAATTATGATGATATTTTTTTTTGGTAAAGGTTTCAATAACATAATCTAAATATCTTGATTCCGACTTTTGAAATCAAGGATCTGGTATAGGAGCACCGTTAGTTCAAGAGTAATGCTAGTTAATACTACTGATTTTACAACACAAGTTTACGTGTTACTAAGTGTTATTAAATGAAAAATATAATTAAATAAATCACATAATTTCACATTTAATTTATTATATCACATAATGACACATTGATCAGTACTTTAACACCATTGGTACTATATAGTATATAACATGAACCATTCTAAAAGTTACATAGTGAGACCCAAAAAACACCTAGAGGGGTGTGAATAGGTGCTTGCACGGAATTTACCAAATTTCAATTAACAATTTAATCAAACCAGTCCAATTCACATGCAATCTACTCTATGTTGAATTATTACAGTATAATAAATTACTGAAAAGTAATGAATACGCAGAATCTGATGACGGAGAAACCCCAAATTGAGTAAAATTTTGAGCTCAAGCTAGTATGAATCTACTATAAATGAATACAACTTATAGTACCGCTAGACTAGACCCATGCACGTTCTTTTTGAACTCCTGTACTGCAATTCCTAAAGCCCTCTTGGATTGCGTCCTTCTGCATCAACTCTCGACTTCTGATCTTATCTATTTCCTGTGAATTCCCTGAGAACTCCCCGTTCTCCAACAACCGGAACTCTGATCACCTTCCTTGATCTCCAATCTCAAACAGATCTTTTGGAAGCTTTTGGTTTTGTGTTTGAATTTCAGATTTGATGTTTTTCAATTGCCAAGGTTGATGAAGAATCGATTGTATAATTTTGAAGGATACAAGTGTTTTCTATAATGGACAATCCAACCTTTTTCGTGAAAACGGCACATATATTTATATGTGGGATGTTTTAGGTAGTTTGGAATGGTTAAAACTATCGAAAAAAGAAAATTAGGGTGTTGCGAAAATAGACGTCACTCGAGTGATGTCCAGCGACAACTAGCGATGGTCTTTTCGCTCAAGTGAAGGCTTGGCGAGAAGCTAGCGACGTCCTCTCTGCATATGCTGCTTAGTGTGCTGGCGAGAATCAAGCGAAAATGCGACAGTCTTTCCTTGCTAATTTTGACATTAAACCCTAACCTACCAACAACTTTTACAATATTTTATATGACTCCAACTTTGTTTTAGTTTTACCCCTTTTCTTCACATCTAAATGTACAATTTTGATTGACGACTTTTGTTGATCACAAGTTAGCAAAATCTACCCACATCCATTTTAAAAACTGTTTTATAAATCAACCAACAGATCTTGACAAAAAATTGACTTGTCAACAAAAATTATCAACAATCATTGTACAAATAACTTTATTCATATAACATTATTCTTAGTTCAGAGGATATGAGTAAAGACGATGTCTTTGAGAGACCATGGCTCCAATTCTCAAAAAAAATAATCATGTTGTCAACAAGTTGTTTCAATTCATAAACCAACATTCTCGAAATCAAGACAATATTGAAAGTGCGGTATATTAACTCAAGCATACTAACCAACATTGGTTGTTCCTCTAAATCACCACTTCATTTACGTGCCTTCTTGGAAATTGATTAGAGTCGTTAGAATCGTACTCTTGATTATTGAACTTCAGCCAACACATGTTCTCAATTGAAGTTGATTATCTATAGTATTAGAGCATCTTTAAAAAACTTTTTAAATACAAAATCTCTTTATTTAAATGAGTTAGTGTTTAAAAATAAGCTACATGAGACTCTCTATTTTAACTTTTTAAAAGAATAATACTATATGCAGTCGCTCACTATCATAGTCATTTTATATAGCATACACGTGTCAATTAGTGCTTTGTTATATAAAGTAATTAAAATTTACCACAATAATGTGTTTAATCACTAACCGCCACGCGTATGCCACATAGAGTGACTATTGCAATGAACGGCTTCAAATAGCAATACTCTTTTTAAAATAGAGTAGATTTGGCTTTCCAAATTTAAAGCATCTTCAAGCCACTCTTTAAATGTAAGATTCTCTCCATTTTAAAGAGTCAACCCTTAAAACTATATTCTAAAAGACTCTTCAAAATAATATTTTAAAATAGAGAGTGGGTTCAGTAGAGAACGATAATATAATAATTTGGAAGGAAGATAGTGAGAATAAAAGATAGGGAATAATAATAATAATATTTTTTGAGAGTAATAAAATTAAGCTCCCATTATTTCAAATTTTAATGAGTGAATTATTATTATTATTATTTTGGAGAATTGGTGGTTTTAAAAGAAGAAAACAATTTCGATTTAAGATTTTATGATTGAAAATAGGAGAGAGAAAAATAAAATTTAATTTAATGGGGGCTAAGTGTTAAAAATAAGAGTTATGCTACAATGACAAATGGGGTTTACAAAGTTAGGTTACAAAATCAAATATACACCAATCATTTTAAAAACAGATTTTTAAATCATTTGAAATCAAGGGTTCAGATTTTGTCAACACACTTTGACACTCTACTTTTATACACCAACTTTGTAGGAGTAGAATTATTCTAAAAATAAAGAGTATGTTGGAGTACTTAAATTTTTTATCATGTTAATTTATAAATGTTCTCTAAATTACTAAATATATTCTTTAAAAATAGAGTCTTTTATAGATGCTATTGGAGAGCCAAACCCATTTCTATTCTTAACGTACAATAATTGCATTTGATAAGCCAAAATGTTTCAAACTTTCAGTACATCACTTCTTAAACTATTCAAACCACATTTAAGCTCTCGTTTGGCCTCCATTTAATTTTCATTCCATTATATTCCATTTTTCTTTCTCTTTTTTTGCAACTACACAATTTTCTATAAAATAATATTACACGAAAAATGAAAATTTTTCCTTCTTTTTCAATCACTCATTTAAAAAAAAAAAATACTATTATACCAATTTTCATTTCTACATAATGGGGGCCAAACATGGGCTAAATTAATTGGTTGACATATAAAAAATATATTAAATAAAATAGGAGGAGAAATTAATAAATATTTCTTAAGAAAAACAAAATAAAGAACTAAAATAGAGATCATTGTTGGAGTGTATACAAATTTTAAAACTCTAAATTTAAAGATACTCTCTATAGTGCATAAGTTGCAATTCATAAATAAAGAGTATCTTGGAGAATCAATGTTTAAAAATAAGTTGCAATAGACTCTCTATCCTTTTTCTTTCTTTTTTTTTTAAATAGACTTTGGAATTTGAAAAATCAAATTCATTCTCTATTTTTATTTTATAATGATCGCATTTAATAAGTTGCAAATTTCAATAATCTGCTTCTTCAATTATTCAAATCCTATTTGAATTGATTGACAATTAATATATAAAAAAGTATATTCAATAAAATATGGAAAGAAATCACTAAGCACTTTCTTTAAAAATAAAATAAAATAAAATAAAGAGTCAAAATAGATCGAATTGTTGGAGTGTTAAAAACAATTACTTTATAAACTTAAATATGCTTTCTGTTATATATAAGATACTCTTTATAAATAAAGAATTTACAATTTAAAGTAGCTAAAATGGTTGCGATCTCTTCATGTCTCACTCAAGCAATTCTTTATTATTTATTGTTACAGATATTTTGGTTTGACACTGCTTCACACCCAAAACAAAAAGAAGGGAGTTACGTCTGAGTTAAACTTGGAGATGGAAGTCTTCTTTCGTTTCTCGACGTTAAAGTAAGACCAAACTCATGAGCTTATTATCCTATATGGAAACAAGTTGATAGGATCCCCTTTTTTACGTCCCTTTGTCCCCCCGTGTGGAGAGCTTGACTGCTAGAGAGTTTTTGGGTATTGGTTATAGAATTTTTTAAAGTATCGATTTTGGACGATACAAGGAGTTCAGTTTTAGACAATTTATAAAACAGTACAATCCATACTTCGTAGTTTATTATCCTAGATTTTTAAAAGTTTTTTAAAGGAATAAAATTACATCAAGTCTCCTTAGTGAAATTTTTAATTTATAATTTTCTAGTATGAAATTTTTATTACTCATAAGTAACATTTTAGATATAAATTAATATTTAACTTAAAAAATTGAAATATTTGCTAATGATTAATTTATAAGTAATTTCTGCTTATAAATAAAATTTACAGTTATAAGTTAATTTTGTACTTAAAAATAACATTTTACAGATAAGTGGATTTTTTTATTTATAAGTAACTTTTTACAATTTTATAAGTGATTTTTATCTTGTTATCAGTATTTTTACCTTATAAGCATTTTTAACACAAAAGTGATTTTTTTTTTTATCATATAAGTCATTTTTTTATTTATAACTAAATATTTTAATTGTAAAGTAATTTTTTGCTTATAAATATATTTTTTAATTATTATATTTTTATTTTAAGTTCATTTTGAACAAAATATATGACTGGGAAATAATTGTTTTATGGAGCGTAAAATTGAAAGAAATTTTGAAGAATGGCAAATAATCAACTTGGTAGGCGACAAATGCTACACTTAAAGTAGCTAAAATGGTTGCGATCTCTTCATGTCTCACTCAAGCAATTCTTTATTATTTATTGTTACAGATATTTTGGTTTGACACTGCTTCACACCCAAAACAAAAAGAAGGGAGTTACGTCTGAGTTAAACTTGGAGATGGAAGTCTTCTTTCGTTTCTCGACGTTAAAGTAAGACCAAACTCATGAGCTTATTATCCTATATGGAAACAAGTTGATAGGATCCCCTTTTTTACGTCCCTTTGTCCCCCTGTGTGGAGAGCTTGACTGCTAGAGAGTTTTTGGGTATTGGTTATAGAATTTTTTAAAGTATCGATTTTGGACGATACAAGGAGTTCAGTTTTAGACAATTTATAAAACAGTACAATCCATACTTCGTAGTTTATTATCCTAGATTTTTAAAAGTTTTTTAAAGGAATAAAATTACATCAAGTCTCCTTAGTGAAATTTTTAATTTATAATTTTCTAGTATGAAATTTTTATTACTCATAAGTAACATTTTAGATATAAATTAATATTTAACTTAAAAAATTGAAATATTTGCTAATGATTAATTTATAAGTAATTTCTGCTTATAAATAAAATTTACAGTTATAAGTTAATTTTGTACTTAAAAATAACATTTTACAGATAAGTGGATTTTTTTATTTATAAGTAACTTTTTACAATTTTTTAAGTGATTTTTATCTTGTTATCAGTATTTTTACCTTATAAGCATTTTTAACACAAAAGTGATTTTTTTTTTTATCATATAAGTCATTTTTTTATTTATAACTAAATATTTTAATTGTAAAGTAATTTTTTGCTTATAAATATATTTTTTAATTATTATATTTTTATTTTAAGTTCATTTTGAACAAAATATATGACTGGGAAATAATTGTTTTATGGAGCGTAAAATTGAAAGAAATTTTGAAGAATGGCAAATAATCAACTTGGTAGGCGACAAATGCTACACTGCATTATTTTAGTGCTCTAAAAAACTATCAAGTAGAGATGGCAGTGAGGAGGGTTTTGGATGGGGTACCCTTGCCCCCGCCTCATTTACATACTTATTTATTTTTTTATTTTTGATAATTCACTTTATTGTCCACATTCATTAAAATGATACATTAATATAGTTATTAATATTTTTTTTATTAATTTACTTATTTTTAAAAATTAAATTATTCGAATATATTTGATAAACCAAGATTTTTATTGTTTATCATATTCTTTAGATAATCTTGGTTACATCTTTTATTAGAATTAATGAAAATTTATGGAGTTTTTTCATTTAAAATATTAAATTCTTTTTTTTTTTTTAAATGAAACGGGACAGGGGCCCCATTACCTGTACCCACTAAAGGCGAAATTTCCCATCCCACACCCGACCTAAATACTCGATTAAGCGGGTAATCTCCACCCTGTGGGTATCGGGTTTGAAGGGAATTTTTTGCCATCCCTACTAACAAGCATTGTTTTTTCCAACATATCGTAAGCGTGGCAATCCAAAAGGATCACAAATGGTTTTAAAAAAAAAAAAAACTCCCAAACAAGCCCTAAAAGTTTTATTAAGAGAAGTGTCACAACCCGTACATATTGATTAGTTTTTTATATGCAATTGATATGAAATCTTACTCTAAACATACTTCAAGACGGTTTGTTTAAAAATACTAACAAAAAAAATCCTAATAACTTGTTTAAGCTTTTAGATGGATCGAATGGCTCGTTTCAGCACTCTGTGCTTTAATACTATATTTAATCTTGAATATCCTCTAAAAGATCAACCTTATTAAGTGGGCTTTCTAAACCTTTTTATCTTTGTTCCAAACTCAATTTCGCACTCCCCAATGCAACACTTGCAATTGATTTCATTTCATTCATCACGAGATAGTTGCTAGACAACTTTAAGTGTCTCCCATATCAACTAGAAATCTAAATGTTGATATGCTTTCGAACTTTCTTCTATCCCAGAAAATTGTTACTAATAGAACTACTAGATTGCTGTGCATGTAAAAAAAAAAAACCTCACT
Organism: Olea europaea var. sylvestris; assembly: GCF_002742605.1. Classification (NCBI taxonomy): domain Eukaryota; kingdom Viridiplantae; phylum Streptophyta; class Magnoliopsida; order Lamiales; family Oleaceae; genus Olea; species Olea europaea. The sequence goes on from NC_036254.1 coordinate 27,195,051, forward strand.
ATCTCAAAATATCTAGTCAACCAAATCAAAATCCTTGATTCGAACTTCTCCTAATAGACCTTTATTATTACAAATTATTATTGAAATTCTATCTTAACTACCTTTATCTTCTTCTATAGATTAGGTTATAATTTGTTGCAAAATCACTTTACCTTTTTTTGTGTTTAGGATAAGTTAATTAAAATTTTTTGCTGCGGTTTAGGAGAAGTTAATTAAAATTACATATTTTTCTCTGATTCTCCAAATGCATAATGTTATCCATTATTCTACAATTCTCATTTTGTCTCAATATAGTTGCAAGAAAACATGAGTAGATATGTGGGCCTAAGCCAGTTGATATAAAACGAATGTTTCCTATAACAAAGATAATGGATTCAAATAAAAAATGTTGTCCTGAAATTGTTTTCAGATCAACTAAATTAATGGATAAATAGAAAAATGAGTTGAAGAGTTGGATTTCTAGCATATCCTGTCGTTTGGTTCCTTAGAGTGACAAAAGATAGAAGATTCATAGTCTAATATATTGCTTAGCTTAACTGTATTTGAGTGCTGCAGTATGTAAAAACAGCTTCATAAAAGGACAATTACACCTGTGTTCAAAGCCATCGAAATTATTATACAAATTTATCTGGTTTGGCTACTCTACGGAAAAGGATCTAATTTCTTTAGATCTTCCAGCAGAACTAGTAATGAGCTGAACATAGGGGCGAAGCCTACCCACCGACCCCAAATTTATGAGAAAGAGGACTACTCAGATAGGCACAATTCATATATGCACTGATACGAGAGAGAGAATGAGAATTCCTGCTATCTCACTTACATGTGCATATTTTGCAATCTGATGCATTTCCTTGAAGAATCTGAAGAACAAATTAACCAATTTACAGGGTTATCTGTGGAAGAAATAGGAGATGAATACGACGAAATGAGTCATTTAGATATAAAATTTTCTTGGTACACACAATTTAAATATATATGTGGATCTTGAATTCAATCCACAGTTCTGATCCACCCTCCTTAATCAATAATCAGCAACATTTCTTGATGAGTTTTTGAATATATAAATCTAATTAGATAAACTTTTTCGTAACTAAATTACTCCCTCCTGTACAGGACAAAGGGAAAGACAAAGAGCGAACAATTTCTTATGGAAATTTAGGAATTGTCAGAAACGACCTCAGATTCCACATCTCTTCGATGAAAATTCCGGTGGCAGCCACAGGCCGCACACGTAAGCGCACCGCCTGTCCCTTCTCCTCCACTGGCCATGAATTCCCGGCAGCCGTCCACGGCGTAGCCGCCGATATTGGCTGCATGGTTTTTCTGACATTCTGCATACCTTACAGCCCTTGAAGATCCTCTACTTGATTCATCTTTTCTGATCACTATTTGAGTCTTCTTCATATTCTACAATTCTTTAAAACTATATTCTTGTTTTTTTGTAAGCAAATTGCTATAAATGGAAAGACTGACTCAATGGAGTTTTTTCAAGAATAGTTTGAATGGGATAGAACCTAACCTAATTAACCCTAGCTAGTATATTTATATTGGCAAGTTTTCATTTTTCCACTTGAAAAGTATAAGTATACTGGTGGTGGCATTTGTATATAATTAATTATTACTTTAGGAACCCAATTGTACTATTTTTGATAGATATATATATTCAAGATTTTTCTGATTTGGCTTACTCCAATTCTCCACTAATATAACACCACGTGCAAAGTGCCATTAAATTTCATTCTAATTTGTAAAGTAAAAATTTTAAGGACAAGTTAGGTATGTGTTCTGATTAGAATTTACGAAAAAGACGAAATCAAACTCTCGAGATATCAGAATTTCTATCTTGTTAAAACTGTAATATGAGATGTTAAATTTTTTTAATAGATATAAAAGATAAGATATATTAACTTCCTTATATTTCTCAATTGGATAAGATTATATAGTCCCCATTTGCTAGTGATTTTTTGTCAATAAATTTGGTGAAAAGTAATTTTTGTGTGTGTGTGTGTGTGTGTGTGTGTGTGTGTGGAGAATGTGATTAAAAAGTAAAAATAGTTATATGTCTATGTAAAAAATTGTTTTATTGAAAAAAATGAGTCACTGATTTTAAAAAATAAAGACCAAATAAGATATAGATTCATACAAAACTTTTAGGTTTATGATATTAATAACAATAAATATAGGATTTAAACAAACTTTCAGGTCATGCTGCTAGATTCCCTAGTCAATTGATCTTCATACAAATTTTATGGTAAGTTAGAAGAGAGATTATTATTTTATTTTTTAAAATTTTTTTGAGTAATGTTATTCAAACCAGTAATTGTCAGTAGCGATAGTTTGTTATTTGAAGCATTAATTTCATGATATTATGCTATCTCAAATAACAAGTTAGTGTCTCAAATAACAAGAATAACTATCGACGATCGCTGACTATAAATAGCATTATTCTAATTTTTTTTTTAATATAAATCTAAAACACCATTGAAATTTAGGTAAAAGCTTTAGGTCTCAACCTAAACTGAGCTGGGGGTTTAACAATCCCGTATGCACCAAACCTCATATCCTACAAAATAACTTGAAAACATAATCTAATATGAAATATATCTAGAACTACGAATGCCATAACAAAGTACTAAAGGTGTTAGAGTATGGTGACCCGAATTCTATTTGGTTCGGTCCCAAAAATTCACAGTGTGACTTTTGTGTTTGGACTTTCATTGTATTATATATGTATTTGGATTAATTGCACCTCTTTTACTCTTCTTTGATACAATGAATTTCTTCTTATCTGTTTTCTCCATCTTAAATTTTTACGCAAATCTTGTATTCTTGTTCTTATTTCATATTTTGCTTATTCTCCTTTTTGTTTTTTTTTTTCTCGTAACAAAAGCTATAAAACTTTTAAGAGCCAAACTACTCCATAACATTGCTTCTCTGCTTCTTATATCTA
>NC_036254.1:27199917-27206049 GCF_002742605.1 Olea europaea var. sylvestris
AAAAAACTTTTTCTCATTTTTCAACCACACATTTCCCATCATTTTACTATTTTAAAATACATTTTTACATGAAAATAAGTCCCTAACACCCTCATGTATTGTCTCATAATAAAAGCAAAAGTAGATTATACCATACTATTAACGATTATAATAATCTATAATATATTAAATATCAAATCAAGTGACAATCATTTTTTGGACAATTATATCCATTATTTTATACGTTACTTTCAATATATAATTAACTATTCAATAATACTCTACTTTTCATTTTTTTAATATGTATTCAATTTATTAATTATTTGAATCACTGAAAAATATTATCATTAATTATTTTGTCAACTATTTAGTTATGATTAATGTATATTTGACACATCCATTACCTTACTTTTCATTTCTCAATGCGTATTTAATTTATTTAACCATATTTGAGAAATTCATTACATTTTTGTTTTTCAATATGTAATTGATATATTTATCATTTGAACAATATTATCATGAATTATTTAGTCAATTATTTACAGAGAATGTATATGGGAGGAGGAGGGAACATAATGCATATCTACATTAAATCATTTCCACTGATATATTCAATGCATATTACGAAAATATTAATAAATGATGGTATTCATTGGATGTTCAATTTAGGTCAAAATGGTAAATGAATGGGTTATTCTAATTGACTTCATCAACTATTTAAATTGTTTTCACAAAATGATTTTTATTTTATTTGAATCAAAAGTTCATTCCACATAAACATTTTGTATTAATTTTTTTTTATATCCTCATATCTTACAATATATTTTTATAACACTTATAAAGCATTTTAAAACAACGTGCAATGCGCACGTTCAACTATGACTATTAAAATAAAAAGACATCAATTTAAACATTATTCATTCTAGTAACTGTATACAACACAACAATAAATCACTTTGGGTTATCAATTATTAAAATTCTGATTTTGAAATATATAGAGCAATTATGAAATATATTTAAAGTACAAAATAATACCAAACCAACCCAAGCCCTAGGCTAAGGCATAGAGAAGACCCGACACTACATATCAAGATTATTTCCTAATAACTGAGGTATTTGATATGTCAAGCCATTTCATCAAGATGCTTGCGTATGAATGACAAGACGTGACAAAGCAAAATAAATCAATTTGGCGACGCCCCCTAAGACATACTATAATAGGCAAATATGCAGGAGGAGGTGCACATGAATGTAACCTTCATCAAAACCCCACTTCAAGTATGCAACCAGTCAGCCGTCGAGGAAGTGTAATGAACCCTTCAAAACTTTGTCAATTTATCTTCCAACACCCAATTTTCTGACAAGAGTAACACAGGATAAAAAAAAAAAAGCATTACTCGCTCATAAATAAGTGATTCGACACTTATTTGAGTACTAATATTAAATAATTTAATCAATATTCATCAAACAACTGCATTACAATGAATACATAAAAGTCCTTAAATAGAAAAGCATGAAACAAAAAATTATCTAATTTGGAATCAAACTTCTAACCTAATTAGGATATTGGTTCCTTATTAGAGTGGTATAATTACATAAAATCAATAGACTAAAAATCCTAACCCAGAGAAATAATTGCCAAACCAATTAAGGGATTTCAATATTCATATCTGTTGCTTTCAAATTTTAGCTTGAATGTTGGAGTGTAGACCCCTTAGATAAGATCTTACATTCTAACAAATGTTAGTAACAAAATTTTGTTGACAATAAAATTGGCTAGATTTTGATCAACATGAACTTTCTAAATAGTGAGTTATTTCGCATCATACATTTCACATCATACCAAAGGTAAACGGGCTTGAAAGTTAACAGTGAGGAAATACTTTATGAGAAAAAAAAAAAAATTATACTATGAAAGTTTGACTCACATTCCAATATAATAATGGAGTGTACATACATGCACTACCGTGCAGATCAAATCAGGTTTGACCCAAAGTATAAGAGCCAACAGGAAGAGAAAAATCCGGATTTTTCACAAAAAAGTTGATACAAAATATATTATATCCATTGAAGGAGAAGCTACCATTTTATGATTCCTCTATGATTGTTAGTTTTAAAACAAAACAACTTGCATGCTTGCACATATATGGTAACAACTTGTGTGTGTTTCTTTCAACTAGTAAAAAATAATAAGTTGACTTTTGAATATAAATTTGATTTTGTAAAGTTTTTAGGTAAAATTATTTGATCTGAGATTTAATCATTGAGTGGTCATAGCTTATTAAATTTTTGATATAGTAATAATTGAACTTGGCTTGTATATTATCAGATGCCTGTCAAACTCAATACTACTATTAAGAAATAGAAATTTGAACTTAGAATTTTGTCTATTGTCTATTTAAAATGCACTTTTTTTCAAGAAAGAAATGAAATATAATTTTTTTTGTTGAAAGACATCTTTTTAATGAAGTACAAACTATCATATCAAATACACCCTTGCTAGCAAAGATTCTAATTGACCAACTCAAATTCGATCAAGTTGATCGCAACTTCACATGTACAATATTTTTATTTTATTTTTTGTTCTTGTTCTTCTTCTTTATATATATTTTTTCTTTGTATACATGGGACTCGTTAATCAAACTTCATAAATCCAAAACTTTCCCTCTCTCTCCAAATCCCATCAAATTTCGAATGATGTGAGAAACTGGCAAAAAAAAAATGCTGGGAAAATTTTCTTCTTTGAGTTTAGAATGACAATTTTGAAATATGAAATTTGACTAAGGAAAGAAAAATTACTTCAAAAAAACTTTGAAAGAAGGCTATTGTTAATTTCTCTGATTACATTGATCCTTTTTAAGAAATTTCTTAAGATCCTTTCTACAATCGCTCCATGACATGTGCATGATTATTTATTTTATTGCTCAGTTTTATTCATAAATTGTCCAATTAGACAAAATTCTTAAATTATTTATTAATTGTCTAATTTCATTTTAAACCACTTATAATTTCAATGTCTCGATGAACTTACAAGTACTATTCATTTATGTATCACTGATTTATATTTATTTATAAATTAAACCATTTATAAATTCTTCCCTAGTGGAAGCATTCCGTAACATTACTTAAACTAATAGAATTCAATTTTTTGATGAGAATATCTTTAAATCAACAATAAAAACTAAATTTAAATTATAATTAGCCCTATTTCTTAAAATTCATTTGCTTCTAAACTTATTTTTAACCATACATTTAATGAGATCCATAATTTTTATTAATTTTTAATCCCACATTTCATCAAATTTATTAAAATTTAAAAAACAAGTATAATTTTGAATCTGAACTAACAGGGGCTTAGTTTCTTTTGATTATAAAATATATAACATTTTCATTATTCTTTGATTGATTAAGGAGGGAGGTTATAAATGTTGACCAAGACTAAGACGTGAATGATTAATTGGTGCTTTAAGAAATTTATTAAAGATTGGACACTTTGTTTCTCACCAACCCTACCCAACTTTTGAAGTCTACAAAGGCCTATATAGTGCCATAAACCTAAGACAAAAGCTTAATGTCACATATTCCTTTATGTGACAATACATGTTATTTTCAAAAACATTGTAGTTTTATATTAATTTCTAAGGGTTGATTAAAAACATATTCATTTTCAATATAGTTTGTTACGTCGGAAAATGAAGTTATGTTTTGAAATTTAGTCGAAATTGATTTAACTAAAATTTATATTTTCAGTATATTTTGATAAAAGTTAGTAAATTGTGTAGTTGAAAAGTTAATAAAAGTTGTAGATCTCATAAAATATATGATTTAAAAGAAGTTTAAGAAAAAAGAGTTTTAAAAAATAAGAACCAAGCAGAGCTTACAGGTATGTTAAACTTCACATACCAAAAAGGATTAGGCAATACAAGAGATAATATTTTAATTCCATTTCATCTTTAATACTGGGGCCAAATATCACAGTTGCGATGGAAAATTATCAAAAGTTTCTCAATTACCATTAAATTATAAAAGTTATCTAATTTCAATTAAATGTACAAAAATGTAATTTAATCCATCATTTCATAACTCACTTTTTAAAAATCAACATATTTGATGATATGATAGAAGAATTGTACGCTAGATGCTTTTGATGTTTAGTATAATGTCACATCATTAAATATGTGTTCCACAAATTTCCACTTAAAAAATCTATCTTATCGAGAAATCAAAGCTTTAGATGGACATGAAAAGCACTAATGATCCTTTTGGCTAATATGTAATTATCATTTATTATTCAATTCTTTCTATTTATAAATTATATCGGTTATAATCCTTCCCATACAGATGCTAATAATTTTTCATCTACCCTAAATCATCTTTCAATTTGAATTTGAACTTATAAGTAGAATCAAATTACATTAAAAACCTCTAATCTAATGTCAGTCAAAATAGAATCCCAACTCCCAATAAAAAATTGACACCTTTTTTTCTCCGAGCAAAACAATTGGAAATGTGGGCCCACATATCTAAACAAAAGGCTTTTCAACAAGGGAGAAAGCGGGTCATATTAAGAATGTGGGAGAGGCCCAAATAATCCATCAATCAAACCAAACAAGCACGTCTGTTAAGACAATTGACGTTCCGTTCATGGCTTTATCTGTTGGGCCATGGCCCCTCCCAATTGAGAGGACCCGACACCCACTCTACTAATTATTCTTTTTCCGTTCACTATTATTTTTCCTGTGGGTCCGTTTGGTGGGCATAAATATAAATAATTCCATAGGTACAGAAAGTTATTGATGGAAATGGTATAGATGCTGCCTTGGCAGACTTCTATGGGTGCATTTTTTGTGTTTGTTGTGCGAAAAACTAATAAAAAATTGTTCAAGTGTCTTTTTAGGACTATAAGCAAAAATCGTCAAATAAGAAAATCGAATCGAAACCGCATTTTAGAAACCGTCGGTTTGGTGCCACGTGGACCCGATTAATGAAATGGTTTTGACCCAAACCAAACGGTCAAGATGGTTTGGTTTAGGTTTGAGAATTTTAATTGCGGTTTAAAACCAAACCGGACCAGGAAAAAAATATGTAAAAATAAAAAAATGATTTTTTTTCTTAAAATTCATTCAAATATGTAAAATTCAATAGTTTTGTCATTTGTGGATATTTTTTTCAATTTCTAATTTTCTAATACAGATATATTATTATTATTATTATTATTATTATTATTATTATTATTATTATATCTAATAATCTCAAGATTAACATAATTTATCAAAAACCATTTTCCTCTTTAGAATTTAGATGAACTCCAACTGACACCCAACACAGTTTTGAGCTACCTACACCACACATATCTTTTTCAAATTTTTCACGCCTCTTCAAAGTTCAATTGAAGTCCATTATACCAAATCGGGGACAAATGGATTCTAGACCTTCGATGATAATATTTGCTACGAATAAAGTTTCAAATCAATAATTTTTTTTTTTAACAAACTAAGATAAGAATCTGAAATTAAATGTGTTTCGTAAAATTATACAAACATAAACTTGTGTAATTGTTATGTTTAGATATTATAAATAATTATTTTATTATTATTGTTGGTTATTCTCTTTATATATCAATATCCTTGTTTTCAAATATGGTGAGCACGAGGTTTTATTGAACATCATTATATTTTTTGGGTCTTATATCTAGTTTAGTAGACTTATATTGGAACGTTATTATATCGTCATTAGCCTGAAAAAGGTGAACAAAATGGAAAAAAATTATGTTTTAGTTTATTGTGATTTCACTTTGATTTAGTTGGTATTTAAATTTATAATAGATATATTTAACCTCTATTTGAGCCATATTTTTCATATCATCATAATGAGAAAAATGACCGTTGGAGAGGAGGCTGGGTCCCACATATGAAACTGCAGGTCAACAGATGCGGTTAGATTTGTGGGATAAATGTCCAAATTTTCATTTTTTTTTTGTTCCAAAAATTTGATTCAAACAAGGGCTTAGTGTGTTTTAGATTTATTGCTAGTAAGATATTAATATATATTGAATTCAATGAATTAATGGCATAAAGTAGACGAACAAAAAAATATATAGCGAAATCAACGGTTTAAAATCGAACCAAACCATTAGGTTTAGGTTTGAGTTTT
>NC_036254.1:27208860-27233376 GCF_002742605.1 Olea europaea var. sylvestris
GTTTGTAATATCAATTCTATTAGTTACCTTGATTGTGTAATTAAAAACCTTGTGTTTTGTTTGCTTGCAGGTTGACTGGGTATCAAGATGGAGATTCGTTGGATTTTGATGCCTAATAAATCCTGACGATAATAATAAAATGGTGTCAAATATTTTATCGACACCAAAGTGACGGCTCAACTTGAAAACATTTAATACACCTTTGGAGGGCCTAAGTTTGAGTTGGATTTAGTGGTGATATATGGTAGCCTATTTAGCCTTTGGATCGAGAGGAATCTTAGACCATTAGAGAGGAGAGTGACTTTGGCCCATATTATGACCTAATTGTATCCGAATATATATGTATCATTTTTAGCCATTTTCGTGTGTGTGTGTGTGTGAATGCAATTGGGAGAAGCAATAGAGAGGAAGTTGAGAAGAGATGTGAGGTGTTAAGATTTCCACCATTACTCTCTTACATTTGTTCCTCCCGTTGTGATAGCGCAACCATCATCACCACCCTAATCCTTTGTGAGTTAGAAACTTGAGGCAACCAAGGTGTTAAGAGTTGTTCGGTCGAGCCAATTGATTGGTGTTCATTTGGTTGATTTTTCACGCCAAAATCAAGATTTCTCTATGATTTCCCCGACATGTTCTTTTATTTAGAATTTATTTTTGTTTCAAGAGTTTGATGTTGTTTCATAAATAGTTCTATGTAACACAAATGACTTTAAGGATCCAATTGAACTTGAAAATCATATTTAATTTAGAAATATACTTTGAGATTGAAAGCATAAAAATTGTCTTATTACAAAATAAAAATTCCTTAAAATATGATGGTTCTATTGAAACTCCATAACTTCAATAAAAAGTTCTCTAAAAAATATGTCATGTATTTTGGTCCTGTTTAAGCCCCATTTTATAAAAATATATTTGATAACAAATTATTTTTTGAAGAATACATGGTTAAAAATAGGTTGTCAAACATAAATACCTATACATGATTGAGACACAATTAAACGTGTTACTCATGCAAATTTACCTTTTATCAATAAGGGTTACTGACTTCCTTTTTCAGTTCTACAATATGAGAGCCCTTATTGTAAATTGTACAAGCGGCATCCAAATTACAAAGGCTTGCAAGTGTTAGGATGCCAGTTCTTTCCTCGTTAAGGCATTAAGTTGGTTCTAAGTTTGACAAGTGATAAGTCTACATTTATTATATATTTTCTGCTCAATTTTAAGTTTGTTAGTTAACATTTATCAATACTATAAAAGAATTAATATAATTTGTTTAACATGCAATTGATCTAACCATAAAAGCAGAGCCGGTCCTGACAATTTGGAGGCCCTAAGTGAGTCGGCAATCTTGAGGCCCCATACTTTGTGTTTCTACAAGTATACCAAAATTTAAATAAAAAAACATCTACATTTAAATGAAAACTTTGTACAATCTAAAAGATAGAATTGCTAAATAAAATCACTTACAATCCGAGAGATTAGGCTAGCATCATATTTAGTCTTCTCACATTTTGTTTAAGACACTGATAGAACAAATTATTATGAGTAAAACAAATAAAAAAAATTCAGATAAATAACATAGTAAAGTCGCACTTACTATGAAGTAAAAAACAAAAAAAAAAAAAAAACCCTTTCTTAGGCTATGTGCAAAGCTTAAACAATTAAACCAAACACAGACGAGCTTTTTCTGCTTCAAAGCTTAATTGAAGGTCTCTTTATATCACATAATAAAGTTTATTACACTTTCTATAAATATTGTATTTTAAAGGATTTCATTTTGAATTTTTTGTTTGTTTGAAATTACAGCTTTCCAAGAATCGTAAAATGTTGAACCTGTCGGTGAGAAACTGGAATGGAAAGGTTGTGGTGGATATTAGAGAGTTCTATTACAAAGAAAGCAAGGAAATGCCTCGGAAGAAAGGTTTCTTTTTTGTCTTCCTTTAATAAACAAGTAAATAAAATTAAAACCCAAAATCCGAGATTCCAAATCAACTATGTCTTGTGTTATTTGTAACTTGTTCAGAAAGGGGAAAAATGGATAGGTATGATTCGTAGTTACCTCAAATTAGGGTGAAATTGCTATCAAAATTCAAAGGGATCTCAAAGAGGATTGTGGAGAACCCGAACTCCCTAAGCGTGGAATGTAAATTGCCGGCAACGTTGTAGGCTCGTAGCAGTAGAAATTGCTTTGCTTGCAACTGGTCTCTATATTCTGGAAGCACCGAAGCTCCGAAGCAAAGGATTGAGAAGAAGTCGTAATGTCGAATACTCCAATTGAAAAGATACATAGGCTGAGCCGATTATGTATGTATAGTCCAAGACTCCAAGCCCAAAAAGGCCCCAAACCATTTTTGTATTTAGGAACTAACGTGAATTTTGAGGCCCTGGGCCCAAGCCAAAATTTGGAGGCCCTAGGCGGTTGCTTAGGTGGCTTGGCCCAAGGACCAACCCTGCATAAAAGAAGTATTGCAACAGCTTACAAAATGAGGATGAAATCACACGAAATTGGAGGATTTAGCCCAGGAGAATTCAATGACAGAAAGGGAAATAGATACAAAAAAATGCAAAGGATTTTTAGAGCCACAACCATTATTAGATTCAGAAAATGAAATATGAAAAACTGATCCTCATTCAATTGACTTACTGAAAATATATGTACACCAGCTATATAAATAATATACAATGATGGAATTAGTTAGGCCGGCTGTCCATCAATTAACTAACTAACTGACCTTGCATAACAACTAACTATTACAACAAGATGTACTGTAATGTTCTTTATAGACATATTGGACAGTAAAGGAACAAGAACAAAAGCATGGAGAGGTTTAGTAAATGCATCAGCAATCTGGTGTTGTGTTAAATTGGTATGAGTTTAATCTAGCCAACAACAACTTTGTCTTTTATGAAATGCACTCGTGAAAGATGGGATTATATGTAATCTGAATTGTAGCTTGATTATCCCAAAAGCCAATGGTTGGAAAAGCTACACTCGTTTGGAAATCCTTTAACGGGTGATTGATCCATACAATTTCACTGATGGTGGTAGCAATAGCCCTATATTTTGCCTTAGCTAATGATCTAGACGTAGATGCCTGTCTTTTAGGTTTTCATAAGATCGAATCCCCAATGAAGATACAAAAACATGTCGTGGATTTTCTTGTATCCAAACTAGAACACCAGTCAACATCTAAGAAAGCTTGTAGCTTGAGAGGGAAACCAGAAATAACATTCGATGCTAAGAAAGATATGCCTTGACCAACGATGTTCTTCAAATATCGATATAAATAGTGCACTGGTTAGAAATGTAGTAGCCTAGGTTGAGACAAAATTGGCTCAATTTGTGGACTGCATATGTGAGGTCAAGGCATGACAATGTCAAATAGATTAATCATCCAATTAATCTTCTATACTGGAAAGCATCTGGCAATAGATCACCTTCAAACATATCAAGATGCAGCTTTAGATCCATGGGAGCATTAACTGGTTTGCAGTTCAAGTAGCCTATATCTTCAAGTAATAGCAAAGTGTAATGTCTTTGTGAAATGACAATACCACAGGTTAAAGAAGCTTAGGGGTGGTAATGAGTCGAGTCGAGCCGCCTCGGTCCTTATACCTATGAGCTCGGCTCGTTACTCGAGGGATGAGGTCGGCTCGACCCTCGAGCTTGTGCTCACGAACTCGTGTATTTTTTAAAAAAAAAAGATAAAATATAAATCATCCTCCTTTATCCGGATTTGGGACTGACTACTTCAATTTTGAATAGGTAAAGTTAAAAATTATACACGAACAACATGTAACGTGTACAATTTTTTAAAGAAAATTAAAAATAGTATTATAAAATAATAAATTCTAGTTACTATAGTTAAATTAAATATCACTTACCTGACGACGTGCAATTTCAACATATTTATCTTGTAGTCGAAAATGAGCGTCCTACCAATTCTTCACACGCATATATAATGCTTCCAAAATATCTTCTTCCCAATTTATGTGGGTTGTGGCATACCATATATTGGAAATGGAAAAATGTTTTATATATTATATCTAAAACATATCTAATTTTTTAGATATCATATCTAAAACATTTCAATTTCCAATTTATCATATGCCACAAAGACTTGAGTATAGAGTACAGAAAGAACTATAACATGTTTAAGATTGTGAATTTATAGTATGATAATTGAATGATTGAAATTGTAAAAATGAATGTATATTGTATAATTATTGATAAATGTGGAAGAGCACTAGACAGAGTTGTTGATAGATATTGTGTGAACAAAATGGGTTAGGTTTCTAGGTGTATATATAGAGAGAGAGAAGATAAAAAGGGCAAACGAGCAAGCCACAAACAGCTCACCAAACATGCCGACTTGCTCGGCTCTGGCTTGGGCTCGTGATTTTACGATCCCCAAGCCGCCCGTTTAACACCCATAAGCGAGCTATTTCAATTCCCAAAAAAGTATTTTAAACATCCTAAATGCTTCGATTTGAATTGAGAATGTAGAAAACTTTTTTAACATATATATAGCTTAAATATTAGGACTGGTGATAACCATATCATCTACATACACCAATAAGGTCACAAACTCTCCTTGTCCCTTGGTGAATAAAGAATAGTCAGCTTTAGATTGGATAAAGCCAAATGCCCAAGAGGCATGAAGCCTATCTGAGGCCATATATGGACTTGTGTAGTTTACACACCAACCTATTTCCATGTTTGACAGTGTTGGGAACTTTATAACCAAAAGGAAAATCCATAAATACTTCCTCAAATAAGTCCCCATTCAAAAAGGCATTATTAACATTCATTGCATCAAGTGCCATTTTTTATAGGCCACAAGTGCTAACAGTATTTTAACTGCAACTATTTTTGTCACCGGAGAGAAGGTATCAAAATAATCAAGCTCTTCCTATTGGGTATAACCTTTTGCGACCAAACGAGTTTTATGTCTATCAATGTTTCCATCAAATCTATGTTTGATCTTATATATCCATCGACATCCAACTAAATGTTTACCAATTGGGAAAGCAACAACATACCATATATTATTTTATTCGATAGCATCCAATTCTAGCTTCATGACTACATGCCATTGAGGATCTTTCATAGCCTGTTGAAAAACCATGGTTCATGGTGAGGAGACATTCAGGACCAAACGACTGTATGCTAGTGTCAATCTTCCATAAGATAACAAATTGACCAATGTGATAAAGTAATTGATGAGATGGCCTGGGAATTTGAGATATCAAATTGCAATAAAAATCGTTGAGATATTTAGGAGGTATAATAACTCGCTGTAATTTTCAAACAATGACATTCGAAGGAACATTCAATTGTTGATTATCAACTTAACCAATTGCATTATCAACTAATAATGTGTCATTGGTCTGGATAGAAGGGATTCGTGGCTCTACTTGAGGTGAAAGAAGAGGTTCTGCTGAACGTATAGGATCACCATGATGTTGATTCACATCACTACTTCTCTGATGAATGGATAGTGAAGGTACTGGTAGTATTAGATCATGAAAATGATCAATTAAGTAGTTACCCTCTACATGAAATGTCAATATTTCTTCATGAAAGACCACATATAAGAAGACTTATTTAAAGGTCATACCATACAACTTATACCCTTTAACACCACAGAGATATTCCAAAAAAAAAAAAAAAAAACACAGAGACGAATCTTGGCTGGAACTTGTTTCTATGAACAGTTAAGGTGAAAGTAAAAGCTAAACACCCAAACACTTTGAATGAGGAGTGATTTGGAATCTTTTTATATAGGATCTCATATAGTGTTTTCTAATTCCAAAGTAGAGATGGTGTTATATTGATCAAAAAGGTAGCTGCTAATACACAATCATACTAGAATTTTATTTATTGGAACTCTTGATTGGAACATTTAGGAGGTGTTATATCAAAGACCATCTTTAAAAGGTCAAGTCTAGGCTCACTCCCAATGCATCTACAAAGGATGAAAAAGTAAATCAAGAGCCTCCACCCATTAGGGGCCAATTGGCCCGAACACATAAAGTAAAAGGTCAGGAAGTAAATGAAAAACGGGTAGAGAGGCCACCTAAGCCTGGCCTTAAGGACATCCCTAAAAGAGGTCATCTCACCCTCTCGAGCATTTACAACCTTCTCAGTAGGCTCAGGGGCACTTACATCATATAAAGACATGACCCGAACTCCTAGGCCGTCTTAATAATTACATGTTCTTTATACTTAATAGGCTCTTTTGTGTATGTCAGGATGGCCTCTTCCTCAGGGTGCAAGCTAACAAGTATGTCCATTGGAATGAGAGACATGCCTAAACCCTCAGGGATACTAGTGGTCGAGCCCTAGAAGAATGGCTACTACTATCGCTCAACCCTTTACTGTTACTACTTGACATAATTTTAAAAGTAATTAGTTAAATTAAAGGCTCGAATGCGTACCTCTTTGGATGGTCGCTCACAAACCCAATATGCCCAAACTTGAACTTCTCTTATTGGGAGTTAAGAGTAAAATAGTGAAAAATAAAATTAAAAGGTGGGATATTTATATGACTCTTTGGAAGGTCAAAGATCGTCAAATCTCAACCCTTGAATTCGTGACACGTGGCAACCATCTGAGGTCGAGTACTACAAGCCCAACACATGTCTAACATGTGTCACGCATCCAATTCTACCTACAACTAAGAATGGAGTTCGGCCTCAGGCCTTGCACCTCGTTGTATCTCACCTCCCAACTCGCACACGTAATCGCTAGATACGATGTGGATGCACGGGGAGCCTATGATGTTCACAGAAGTCTTGCCAGCCAGATCTTACCCTTCCACAATTACCCAATCACCAAGGTCAGGGCTCCCACGTTAAGGTCGAGCCTCTCCAGTTCAAGCTGGACGCCATGATAACAAGATCTTTATCTTAAGCCTTCTAGAAAATATTAGTTCTACTTTTACTATAATTTTCCATGACCTTTATCCTCATCCAAATTACCTACCTGACATGGTTTAATTCAATCTCAAACCAAACACTTTTAATATAACACAAACTCTTTGCAGGTTAAGGATAGGGATTACAAGTGATTGGGTCCTTTTAGACCTCTATCACCAACATCTATAAATACATGATCAAAGTTCATTATTCAGGTTCATTTTTTATATTGTGTTCAGTTCATAGTCTCAAGCATAAATTCTCTTTCTAGTTTAAGCATAAATTCTTTCTCTAACTTAAATTGGTATTATATGCTAAAATTTTATTGGCCCATTGAGAAATGGCAATTTCATAACTGCTTACTTTGATGGAAAGTGAGTAATTTTATGGTTCATGAGAGACTACATCGTTCTGCCTATAAACATGAATGAAACCCATTAAATTAACTATGTTCAAGCACTGAGAGAAAAGAGAGGAAACCGTTTCTTGGTTTTCTTTATTTCTTTTTATTTTGTAAGTTCAAATCTTTCAATTAAATTGCCAGGAATCAAGGTATCTTTCTTGATCAATTGATTTATATGCGAAAATAATAAAATTCAAAGATCTTGGTATAAAAGTTAAATTGTTTCTATGTGGTATCAGAGCCAAGTCAAAGAATTCTTGATTTTCCTTTAAAGATTACCATTTTTTTGTTTATCGATATTTTATTATCCATTTATGTATCAAAGTCTAAAATTAAAATTCCGTCGCCAACCCAATTTTCGCCAACAGCGAATCGCTGTTAAAATAAATAAGTATTTATTTGATTTTCCTGCCTGCATCGATAATGATGATTATTGAAAAATGATGTTTTCGATCTTTGACTAAACTAACTGTCAACACATATTTTGCTAAAGAATGATAAAGTTTTTCTCTAAAATTGGGTCTTCCATTGAAGAATGTGAAAATTATATGGGTGGATACAAACTTATTTGGACTTATCTGATAGCCCAAAATAGCCTTTAACCAAGTCCAATTAAAAAATTTATCAGTTGCATAGAAGTTTGTATTTTTACAGCAATTTCAAGTTTCGGCATTGGATTTATCCTTGGTAAAGTATTCAGTTTGAATTTTTTCTTCTTTTAATTACCGTATATGCATGATAATTAATTATGATACTGCCTTTGGAATTTGAATTATGGATTAAATTAGATTATGTCTAGTTTTATCACTTACCTTTCATGTTTTGTTTATGCAATTAATGTTTGATTAACGTTGTTTGTTAGTCGTCGAAGTGGCCAAACCTTATGGTATTATGAATATAAATTGTATAATTTGTTTATCAATTACTCTCGATAGTTTGATATTTCTAAATGAAGATGACATTAGAATTATTAGTGTCAAGAGTATATTGATGTTTATAGATTATTAAATTATTTTGGCTTGCCCAAAGGTTGCACAGTTAATATTATTAATCTTCAACATGATCGTGGTTATTTATATAATTAGTCAGATGTGTTTTGTATATCCAAAGGTATCATACACGTTTGATTAGAGTATATTTTATTACCAATTAAGTGAAACTAAATTAGCATCGTTATATTTATTATGATAGTATAATATAGCATCATCCAAAGGAAAACTAATGTATACATTTAATATTAAATGAATCAGAACTTTAAGTATTTAATTCAAAACTCAAAGTATTAATATTAGAGTTTTTTCTTTCTTTTCTTGCAATATATGTTCCTATTTCTTTGCATTTGCATACTTCATCTGTACCACTGTTTAATGTGCTGGACAAATCCAGTTCAACTTAAATGTTTGAACTTAGACTTGGCACTTCAAATTAAGCTAATCTAAACGATAAGAGCTGTTTTGATGAAAGATCTTTCCATAAGACTTGGAAAAGATCAAATAGATTAAACCTAATGTTTGTGCGAATGACCTTAACAAAGAATATCAAGTCCATTTTCGCTAAAATTGAGATCGCTAAGAAATATATGAAGTTTGTGAAAGAACGTTTCCCTGATAAATCACTTGTTAGCACACTGAATCGTTGCCTTAACCATCATGAAATTTGACGGTTCTTGTACTACACATGAGCATGTTACTAAAATAAATAATATTGCAACAAGACTTAGGACTCTTGGGATGACTGTGGATGAGAACTTTCTGGAACAATTTATCATGAACTGCTTGCCTCTTGAGTATCGTCCATTCTATATAAACTATAATAACTTAAAGGATAAATTGAATATAAATGAATTGCACAGTATGCTCGTGCAAGAGAAGACAAGACTTAAGAATCAAGGAACTCATTATGTTCATCTCGTAAATCATCAAGGAGTTATAAAGAAATATAAGAAAAGGTCTAGAAAGGGCATTAAGAAATGACCACTAAAGATGAATGAATCTTCTACCTAAATCCATAATAAGAAACATAAGAAAGATACGTGTCATTTTGGTCGCAAACCTAAGCATCATAAAAAAGACTATCCGAAACGTAAGGCATTGTTCGAAAGTAAAGGTAAGATTATTTCTTATATATGTTTCAAATCTAATTCAGCAGAAAATCCTTATAATGCTTGGTGGATTGACTCCAGATGTACCTCTCATGTTATCAATACTATGCAGGGATTTCTTTCAATCTAGGCCATAAATCCAAATGAAAAGTTTGTCCTTACGAGCAATCGAGTCAAAGCTCCAGTTGAAGTCATTGGAACTTATCATTTGATTTTGGATACTAGACATCATTTAGATTTATTTCAAATGTATTTACCTTTATTTCATATATTTAGTTTCCTTATCGAGACTTGATTCGACTGGATATTTTTGTAATGGTGGAAATGGGTGTATAAGTTTGTTTAAACAAAATCATCTCATCAATTTTGTTACTTTTGTGATGATTTAGATAAATTAAAGCTCGACATTCCTTAATCGAGACTCTTTTAACCTTGCATCATAGTGTTAATACTAAATGTGGTTTGTTGAATGAACGATCTGCTAAATTGTGACATAAACATTTGGATCATATATCTAAGGAAATGATAGAAAGATTAGTAGATAATGAAATCTTTCCTTACTTGAATTTTAGTGATCTTGGAACCTATGTATATTTTATTAAGAGTAAACAAACCAAAAACACAAGGAAATGATCCACAAGAAGCACACAGCTTCTTAAAATAATACACACCGATATTTATGGGCCTTTTGATGTTCCATCCTTTGGTGGAGAAAAGTATTTTATCACTTTTATTGATGACTTTTCACATTATGGTTATATCTATCTACTGCATGAAAAGTTTCAAGCTGTACATGTTTTAGAGATCTTTGTCAACGAAATTGAACAACAATCAGACAGAAAGGTGAAATTGTTAGATGTGACAGATGTGGTGAATATTATGGAAGGTATGATGAAACTGGACAACACCCTGGTCCATTTACTAAAATTCTTCAAAGGCAAAGCATATGTTCTCAATACACTGTGCTAGGTATACTACAATAGAATGGTGTGGCTGAAGGGCTTAATCACACTATAATAAAATGGTTAGGTGTAAAGCAGTTCTTTTTTATCCATTTCCTTGTGGATGTATGCACTAAAGACTGCTAAGTATTTGCAAAATAGGGTTCCCAACAAGGCAATTTCAAAGACTCATTTTGAGCTATAGATTAGAAGTAAACTAAGTTTAAGGTACCTACATATTTGGGGTTTCCCAGCAAAAGAAAGAATTTAAAATCCGCATGAAAAGAAATTAGATTCAAGAATAATTATTGGATTTTTCATAGGTTATCCAGAAAAATCGAAGAGGTATAATTTTATTTTCTTAACCATAATATTAGATTTGTTGAAACAGGAAATGCTAGGTTCATTGAGAATGGTGAAATTAGTGGGAGTTTGGAACGATGAAATGTGAAAATATAAGAAGTTAAGAGTTCATGTTTCTTTACCCTCAACTTCTTCTAATGTTGTTCCTGAATTGTTAAATGGTATGACAAATTGACGGAACAACAAATAAATGATCAAACATCTCACATTGAAGTTGCTGCTAATGAAAATGAACCACAAGAAATAGAATAAGGTCATATAGGCAACTTAGACCTATTATTTCTAATGAATATGTGATTTACCTGCAAGAGTCTGAATTTGACTTGGGAATTGTTGGTGGCAATCCAGTTTCATTTTCACATGCTATTAGGAGTGCTAATTCCGATAAGTGATTAGATACTATGAAAGATGATTTGAAACCTATGAAGCATAATGAAGTTTGGGATATCAAAGAATTACCTGAATCGTGTAAAAAAGTTGGGTGCAAATGGGCACTTAAGATAAAGCGCGACTTTAATGGTAATATCGAACAATATAAAGCCTGACTTGTTGTCAAATGTTTTACTCACAAAGACGGCATTGATTATAATGAGACCTTTTCGTCAATTTCCAAAAAAGACTCACTCAAAATTATAATGGAATTAATAGCTAATTATGACTTAGAGCTACATCAAACAAATGTGAAGACCGTCTTTCTAATTGGAAATTTAGATGAAGAAGTTTATATAGATCAACCTGAAGGTCTTTCAGCTAAAGGAAATGAACATATTGTGTGTAAATTAAAGAAATCAATATACGAACTTAAATAGGCTTACCGTCAATGGTATCTTAAGTTTAATGATATCATTGCTTACTTTGGATCTAAGGAAAACATCATTAATCAATGTATATATGAGAAGATTAGTGGGAGCAAGTTTATATTTTTATTTTGTATATTGAAGACATTTTGCTAGCTACTAATGATAGTAGTCTATTGCACGAGACTAAGAAATTTCTCTTTAAAATTTTTGAAATGAAAGATATGGGAGGTGCAACCTTTGTAATTGGAATTGAAATATTCTGAGATAGGTCACAATGATTGTTAAGGGTGTCTCAGAAAATATATATCAATAAAGTTTTAGACAGATTTAAGATTGAAAATTGTTCAACGAGTATCACTCCAATTGTGAAAGGAGACAAATTTAATCTCATTCAATGTCCTAAGAACGAATTGGAACTCAAACAAATGATAGCTATTCCTTATACATCTCTTGTTGAAAGCTTAATGTATGCCTAAACCTGTACCACGCCAGACATCAATATTGATGTCGAAATGATGGATAGGTATCAAAGTAACCCAAGAATTTATCATTGGAAAGTTGCAAAGAAAATACAAGGAATGAAAGACCACATGCTCACTTATAGCAGATCTAATAACTTGGAGGTCATTGGATTTACAGATTCAGACTGTGCTAGATGTGTGGTCACTAGAAAGTTCACATTTGGCTATCTATTCCTCTTGGCTGGAAGAGCTATATCATGGAAAAGTGTGAAATAGTCCGTCATCGTAGCATTCACTGAACATGTCGAAAGAATGAGCATTATTGAAAATTATCATTGACATTATGAAATTTATAAAATCGACACTATGAGCTCGTTTATGTATTGTTTTTTTTTTTAATAATAATAAAAAAAATAAAATATTTTTTCTGTCATAATAGTTGGTATATATACATGAATGGATTATATGAATGCTAACAGAGATAGTCTTTTAAAAAACATTATTGAAAAGCAATTCTCGAACTTCTCGTTATGTGTCATATTAGGTGGAGACTAATGTTGTAGTACATGGAACGAATTATGTCGAAATGTTAAAGATCAAGTACTTTACAAATTTAAGAATACAAAAAGAAAACTTTAATAGACTTAGCAGTTTCACCATTGATATCAAGGATTCTAGATCAACATATAGAATATTGTACATTTCTGTTTCAGTCAATAAACCCCAATATTGGACTCAAAAGAACAAACCAAAGTTGCAACAATGGACAAGCACCACACCCTAACTCACATATATTAAGGGCATGTTTGAGTCACATTTTTTTCAAAAAAATATATTCTTAAACAGTGATTTGACATCATTGTAACCACACATTCTTCAATAAAATAATATTACACACAAATCTAAAACTCTTCTTTATTTTTTAACCACACATTTCCCATCAATACACTATTCAAAAATTCATTCTAAACAAAATAATGTAGCTCAAACAAGGGCTAAGACTTTTTCTTTTGAAACACTCACATCTTATAGAAAAATCAAGAATATCCTAACCAAAAGTTGGAGATTGGAGAACAAAGACAAAGAAGATAGGCTAGAATTTTTTGAAAGAAACGACGTGCAAATCAGATGGATGAATATTAGGACAACCTAGGAGTATAATAATTCCAAAGCAACTGGTGATTTTTTTAACTATTTAGAGCAACTTCTAGCTCAGGCAATAGATTTTAGGTTTTGGGCCAAGCCCATATCATCATCTCCCCCAATTAAGTTGTAAATCGCATCACAACCTAAAAAAGACCACAGTAGATTAGTTTCCAGAAATCATTTGATTTTGAGAAATAATCGATAATTGGACAATTTATTTTCAATCGATAGTGGCTTTTGAGACCTTAATTATTTAAATTACTTCAATTCTCGTTCTATTTTGCTAGTTTATAATTAATTTAGATTAAATTAAACATGCTTAATTTGCAATCCTTGTGAGTTCAATTTTGTTGCTTACTTTTCTATATTCCAATAGGTTTGTACCCTTGCAAGTCATTTAAATTGAAAGCAATAAGAAAACTTAGTCTTGCATGTTTATAGGGGTACTTTTCAGAAAGACCTATTCAAAAGACCATTTTGTCACATTGACCAAAAAATCTCTGCCATTCACCAAAAGAGTCTTTTGAAGAGTAAATGTCATTTTTGCCCTTATTATATTTTGTAATTACAAAAACATATTATTTGCTCAAAAAACAATAATACCCTTTTTAAAAAATTAATAAATCCAAACGCTCCCACTTAAATTTCAAAATGAAATCACTTTCCTTATCAGATTTTCCAACACATTTAAAAAGAAATTTCCTCTTCCATCTGTTTGAACATTGAAATCTCATAAAATTATCAAAGGCTCAACAAAAAAATATTACTCACAGTCGGCACTCAAAATTGGTAAGTATAAATACGTATTTTTAATTTCATTTTAATTATATTAGTACATTGTTTGAATCTTTAAATCTTATTTTAGCGTATAATTTTAGAAAAATAAATCATTACAGTCTTAAAGGGATGTATAATTTTTTTTAGCAAAAACGAGGAAAAAATTCATCTATTCAGATCAGCAAAATGGAGAAGACAACCAGACAGTTTGGGCCGGCTGTTTAACATCCGGCCCGGATAGCCTGAGCCTTTTTTTTTCTTTTCATGATGTGTGAGTGTCATATTTTTTTTGTCATTTTATTCTCTTAATTACAATTTTTTTTAATAAATGATGTTTCCGAATGCACCTATGGGATCAGCTGCTGTCTCGATTTGTTACTTTGATGAATTTGAAAAGAATAAAAATGATCGATGGGTGTCTAAATGGACGAGTGAAAGACATGATTGTACTGCAATTTATTAAGTACATCATATGCAGAAATGTACAACGAGATACAGAACTTGCTGAAAGTTGATCCCTCCGAGTACGACATAGAATTGGGATTTCTAATGGGCGAGCATACATTCATTTCAATTTCACCTATAATGATTACTTCTGAAACTGAAAGGAAGGTTTTAATTGAAATGAACCAGAAACGTGCGATTCTTATTTGCGTAACTTTGATGAAGAAGAATGTCCTCGAGAGTGAACACGAAGATTTCGATGGAAGGGTTCGTTTTGTGAATGAGTTTTGGGACACAGTGGAAATAGTGTGTAATCATATTGTGGCTATTTCAGAGACAGTTGCTCCTCAACATAATCTCACTGTTACACACAGAATTTGCTCGGTAGTTCAAGACAACGAAAGAGATAATAAATTTACAAATGAGAATTTGATTGTTTTATCCCGTTTGAGACATGAGTCGAGTGGGAGCTCACAAACTGGATCGAGTGCACGGTCCTTTAATTGTTCGCGTGTAGTCCCCGATGATGAAAATTTGTATGTCAAGCAACTGTTTGACACGAAAAAAGATTTGCAGGAAGCTATTCACCGGATTGTTTTGAAACACAATTTTGAGTTTTAAGTGAAGAAATCAAACAAGTCGATTTACATTATTGTCTACGTTGACGAAAGTTTCCTTTTAGTGTTTGCGAGCAACAAAAATAGACACGAATGAGTTATTTGTAGTTCGTAAGTATGCATGGGAACATACTTGCGAAGTTGATATTTGTCAAAATAATCACAAGCAAGCCCGATCATGGTTCATTGGTCAAGAAGTAATGCACAAGTTTCAGGATTCACTAACAATCTACAGACCTTCGGACATCATTAATGACATTTGTCGAGAGCACGGGATGGTCATGAGCTATCAGAAGGATTGGAAGGCCAAAGAATGCGCGTTGGAGGACTTGATGGGTTCGATCGAAGAGAGTTGTGCTAAATTGGCGAGGTATTTCTTTGTTTAGATGTTTATACAATATTTATTTCAAATGTTAATTATTCATTTCAATTGTTTAATTAATTATTTAATCAATTGTTTACTTAATACCATCCGGCCCGGATAGCCTGAGCCTTTTTTTTTCTTTTCGTGATGTGTGAGTGTCATATTTTTTTTGTCATTTTATTCTCTTAATTACAATTTTTTTTAATAAATGATGTTTCCGAATGCACCTATGGGATCAGCTGCTGTCTCGATTTGTTACTTTGATGAATTTGAAAAGAATAAAAATGATCGATGGGTGTCTAAATGGACGAGTGAAAGACATGATTGTACTGCAATTTATCAAGTACATCATATGCAGAAATGTACAACGAGATACAGAACTTGCTGAAAGTTGATCCCTCCGAGTACGACATAGAATTGGGATTTCCAATGGGCGAGCATACATTCATTTCAATTTCACCTATAATGATTACTTCTGAAACTGAAAGGAAGGTTTTAATTGAAATGAACCAGAAACGTGCGATTCTTATTTGCGTAACTTTGATGAAGAAGAATGTCCTCGAGAGTGAACACGAAGATTTCGATGGAAGGGTTCGTTTTGTGAATGAGTTTTGGGACACAGTGGAAATAGTGTGTAATAGAGAGCTGCAAAGGCTTACAGTTTTCAAGAGTTTGAAAAGTTTATGGTCGAAATAGAAAGTAAATCCTATGATGCATGGTAGTATCTGACAGAGATGGGGATCGAACATTGGACAGGATCACATTTTCCAGGACGTCGATATAACATGATAACGTCGAACAATGTGGAGTTGCTCAATGCCTTACTCAAGAAGGATTGAGAGTTACCAATTCTCACAATGCTTGAGAACATTCGTGACAAGCTGCAACAGTGGTTTCATGATCTTCGTGAGGAATCACAGAGTTGCACAAGTGTGCTAACCCCGACTCAGGAAGATAAACTCTTCAAGACTCTAGAGGTGGCAAGGAAGGTATATGTAGAATCACTGGATCAGTTTTGCTTCTCCGCGAGATGTGCACGTAATTTCGGATACATCGTCAACTTAAATGATAACACGTGCACGTGTAGACAGTTTCAATTGGAGAGTTTTCCGTGTACACATGCAGTGGCGGCAAAACACAATTTTGAGTTTGAAGTGAAGAAATCAAACAAGTCGATTTACATTATTGTCTACGTTGACGAAAGTTGCCTTTTAGTGTTTGCGAGCAACAAAAATAGACACGAATGAGTTATTTGTAGTTCGTAAGTATGCATGGGAACATACTTGCGAAGTTGATATTTGTCAAAATAATCACAAGCAAGCCCGATCATGGTTCATTGGTCGAGAAGTAATGCACAAGTTTCAGGATCCACTAACAATCTACAGACCTTCGGACATCATTAATGACATTTGTCGAGAGCACGGGATGGTCATGAGCTATCAGAAGGATTGGAAGGCCAAAGAATGCGCGTTGGAGGACTTGATGGGTTCGATCGAAGAGAGTTGTGCTAAATTGGCGAGGTATTTCTTTGTTTAGATGTTTATACAATATTTATTTCAAATGTTAATTATTCATTTCAATTGTTTAATTAATTATTTAATCAATTGTTTACTTAATATCTAACTAATTATTTAATTCAATCGTTAATTTCAATTGTTTATTTAATTATTTATCGATTCTTTATTTAATGTGTAATTAATTATTTAATTCAATTGTTAATTTTTCAGTTTATTTAATATTGTTTATTAAATTATTTAAATTATGATTATTGTTTATTTAAATTGGTCAGGTTTTGCTATAACATGGAAAGAATTAATACTGGATCGATATTTTTTATTGAGAAGGATAACGAAAATCGTTTCGAGTATTTCTTTATGACCCTTGGACAATGCGTTCGAGAATTTTGAAACGTAATGCGACCCCTAATCCTAGTCGACGGTACAACCCTTAAGGCGAGATACGTGGGCAAGTTGATTATTACAATATGTCGAGATGCTATCATCCAAATTTACCCTCTTGCATTCGGCATAGTCGACAGAGAAAATGATCTGACGATGCGTTGGTTTTTCACAAACTTAAGGGTAGCAATTGGGAATGTCGAGAACCTTGCATTCGTAACCGACCGAGGATAGTCAATAATTAACAGTATCGCCGAAGTCTTCCCCGATGCACATCATGGTTATTGTATGTACCGTATACATGGAAATCTGAAGACCAAGAATCGAGGCAAGGGTATCGTTACATTATTTAGGAGAGTTGTAGAGGCTTATAGTTTTTAAGAGTTTGAAAAGTTTATGGTCGAAATAGAAAGTAAATCCTATGATGCATGGTAGTATCTGACAGAGATGGGGATCGAACATTGGACAGGATCACATTTTCCAGGACGTCGATATAACATGATAACGTCGAACAATGTGGAGTTGCTCAATGCCTTACTCAAGAAGGATTGAGAGTTACCAATTCTCACAATGCTTGAGAACATTCGTGACAAGCTGCAACAGTGGTT
This sequence comes from Olea europaea var. sylvestris, assembly GCF_002742605.1. Lineage (NCBI taxonomy): Eukaryota > Viridiplantae > Streptophyta > Magnoliopsida > Lamiales > Oleaceae > Olea > Olea europaea. The sequence goes on from NC_036254.1 coordinate 27,226,705, forward strand.
TCATGATCTTCGTGAGGAATCACAGAGTTGCACAAGTGTGCTAACCCCGACTCAGGAAGATAAACTCTTCAAGACTCTAGAGGTGGCCAGTGAGCCAAGCCCCCGAAGTGGTGATGTCGTGAAACCACTTGTAAGCGTTCGAGATCATCTTATGAGCGATCCTGCGGCTGGCTCCGAAAAAATAAGAAAAGAAATTGTTAAGTAAATATATAGATGTGTCAGCATCTGCGGAATGTATTAATCCATAACGAATAATACAATACTTACCCGAGCGTAATTGCTCTCCACTTCGTCTCGAACGCTTTCCACTTGGCGTCCTTCCTAAATAAATTCGGGTGCGTGCCATCGACGACCCTCCTTCTCTTCGCCTCCGTGATAAACGGAGAAACGACGTACTGTGATGGTGTCCTCGACCTCTTGCCAACCACCAGCTCCAGCACATCAACAGCACGCAACACCCTCCTGATCTCCAGTATTCCCTCACCTACCATCGGGACAACCTCCTTTGTCCCCTTCGACACAAAAACTACGTCCGACGAGTCTGGCTTCCAAGATAGTACCCTCTCCACCTCGAGTATCCCCTCCTCCTCCGACACCCTCACGACCTCTTCCTCCGGTACCCTTCCGAGCTCCTCCTCCGTCTCCATCGGGGCCCAATCCTCCATCTCCATATCCATCAGGCCACCGAGATATGAAGCTAATGCATCATTCGATACCCACAACGAGTCAACAGATCCCGTCTGACCCCCTCAACCCTGATAACCACCGACCCCTCCGTCACGATAGCCGCCTGTCCCTCCGTCCTGATAGTCGTATGTCCCTCCACCACCCCCTCCATCCCGATACTCGCCAGTCCCACGCGGGCCTACTATGTCGTCCCGTATTACTATGATCTCAACATAAAGGTCTCCTAAACCGACCTGTACCATCCCGACATTACGTCGTAAGTCAGCTACTTCACCTCGTCAGTCAGCTACGTCGCCTTTGATCTCCATCATAAGTCGGAACATATCATTGATAGAAGCACTCTGACTACGTGCAGCCGATCCACGTGGGAGGTGTCCGAACGCAAGAAACAGTAATCTCATGTAAGGAGGTGACACTCTTGACGGACGTGATCACATATAAGGAGGTGATACCCTCAACGGATGTGATAATCGATGGCGCTCCTAAAAAAAATAAACATTACAAATGAATAACTTAATTAAAAAATTATAACGATAATCAACATATTATATTCAATTAACATACCGTGTCCCGATCGGCGATAGACTCAGGCTCTCTCAAGCAACACGATCTGTCAACAACTAACGGACATATAAGTCTGATCCTCCTCCTCGATCAATGGTATCAGCTCAGTGAGAACTTCAAGCTAACATATTGATATCTCATCTAATTACTGACCACGTATCGAGATTTCGAAAATGACATACAACATAAAACGAAAATATATAATACGTACCTGAGGATCGTCGATGATAGCTGATATCTGTTTTGCAAGGGGCTTGTCTTGTATTTGCCAACGGTGCATCCGAGGGATGCATGTATCCCCTCTCCTTGCATACTGATCAGCTAGGATGGGGCAGTCTCGTAGACCCATATCTGCAACAATTACGATTATTATATGTACAATTTAATAAAAAAAATAGATAACTCATTATGTTAAATATTTACCTACAAAGCTAACGGCATGCCATATACATTGTACTTATGCTCCGGCCTATCTCCCCTAGGCATCGAATGTCCCCTCTTGAAGACGCGTAAAGTATCAACAAAGCATATCTGCCCCTACGGATAGCTGTTGAACGTATTGATGTCATCAAAAACTTACAAATGAAAAACGTTAATCGACGTCTTCCTGTGATGACATCTCAGTACGCTCTCAAGTATAAACACCATCTCCAACTTTAACTTGTTGGACATCTGTGGCTGGCTCCGAAAAAATAAGAAAAGAAATTGTTAAGTAAATATATAGATGTGTCAGCATCTGCGGAATGTATTAATCCATAACGAATAATACAATACTTACCCAAGCGTAATTGCTCTCCACTTCGTCTCGAACGCTTTCCACTTGGCGTCCTTCCTAAATAAATTCGGGTGCGTGCCATCGACGACCCTCCTTCTCTTCGCCTCCGCGGTAAACGGAGAAACGACGTACTGTGATGGTGTCCTCGACCTCTTGCCAACCACCAGCTCCAGCACATCAACAGCACGCAACACCCTCCTGATCTCCAGTATTCCCTCACCTACCATCGGGACAACCTCCTTTGTCCCCTTCGACACAAAAACTACGTCCGACGAGTCTGGCTTCCAAGATAGTACCCTCTCCACCTCGAGTATCCCCTCCTCCTCCGACACCCTCACGACCTCTTCCTCCGGTACCCTTCCGAGCTCCTCCTTCGTCTCCATCGGGGCCCAATCCTCCATCTCCATATCCATCAGGCCACCGAGATATGAAGCTAATGCATCATTCGATACCCACAACGAGTCAACAGATCCCGTCTGACCCCCTCAACCCTGATAACCACCGACCCCTCCGTCACGATAGCCGCCTGTCCCTCCGTCCCGATAGCCGCTTGTCCATCCATCACCTCTCCGTCCTGATAGTCGTATGTCCCTCCACCACCCCCTCCATCCCGATACTCGCCAGTCCCACGCGGGCCTACTATGTCGTCCCGTATTACTATGATCTCAACATAAAGGTCTCCTAAACCGACCTGTACCATCCCGACATTACGTCGTAAGTCAGCTACTTCACCTCGTCAGTCAGCTACGTCGCCTTTGATCTCCATCATAAGTCGGAACATATCATTGATAGAAGTACTCTGACTACGTGCAGCCGATCCACGTGGGAGGTGTCCGAACGCAAGAAACGGTAATCTCATGTAAGGAGGTGACACTCTTGACGGACGTGATCACATATAAGGAGGTGATACCCTCAACGGATGTGATAATCGACGGCGCTCCTAAAAAAAATAAACATTACAAATGAATAACTTAATTAAAAAATTATAACGATAATCAACATATTATATTCAATTAACATACCGTGTCCCGATCGGCGATAGACTCAGGCTCTCTCAAGCAACACGATCTGTCAACAACTAACGGACATATAAGTCTGATCCTCCTCCTCGATCAATGGTATCAGCTCAGTGAGAACTTCAAGCTAACATATTGATATCTCATCTAATTACTGACCACGTATCGAGATTTCGAAAATGACATACAACATAAAACGAAAATATATAATACGTACCTGAGGATCGTCGATGATAGCTGATATCTGTTTTGCAAGGGGCTTGTCTTGTATTTGCCAACGGTGCATCCGAGGGATGCATGTATCCCCTCTCCTTGCATACTGATCAGCTAGGATGGGGCAGTCTCGTAGACCCATATCTGCAACAATTATGATTATTATATGTACAATTTAATAAAAAAAATAGATAACTCATTATGTTAAACATTTACCTACAAAGCTAACGGCATGCCATAAACATTGTACTTATGCTCCGGCCTATCTCCCCTAGGCATCGAATGTCCCCTCTTGAAGACGCGTAAAGTATCAACAAAGCATATCTGCCCCTACGGATAGCTGTTGAACGTATTGATGTCATCAAAAACTTACAAATGAAAAAAGTTAATCGACGTCTTCCTGTGATGACATCTCAGTACGCTCTCAAGTATAAACACCATCTCCAACTTTAACTTGTTGGACATCTGGTCGCATTTCCTGAATGCATCTCCTAATTGCGCCAGTGTCACTGTCGTGTGCCCATTAAAATACTCATTCAGCAGCCTCTTGTCTGTTGAAATACTGGCTCTCGCTGCCTCTTCGCACGTACATCTCAATCCAGCGTTGAGGGCAAACTCGAGTATGAAAAAGAAACGACGTACTGTGATGGTGTCCTCGACCTCTTGCCAACCACCAGCTCCAGCACATCAACAGCACGCAACACCCTCCTGATCTCCAGTATTCCCTCACCTACCATCGGGACAACCTCCTTTGTCCCCTTCGACACAAAAACTACGTCCGACGAGTCTGGCTTCCAAGATAGTACCCTCTCCACCTCGAGTATCCCCTCCTCCTCCGACACCCTCACGACCTCTTCCTCCGGTACCCTTCCGAGCTCCTCCTTCGTCTCCATCGGGGCCCAATCCTCCATCTCCATATCCATCAGGCCACCGAGATATGAAGCTAATGCATCATTCGATACCCACAACGAGTCAACAGATCCCGTCTGACCCCCTCAACCCTGATAACCACCGACCCCTCCGTCACGATAGCCGCCTGTCCCTCCGTCCCGATAGCCGCTTGTCCATCCATCACCTCTCCGTCCTGATAGTCGTATGTCCCTCCACCACCCCCTCCATCCCGATACTCGCCAGTCCCACGCGGGCCTACTATGTCGTCCCGTATTACTATGATCTCAACATAAAGGTCTCCTAAACCGACCTGTACCATCCCGACATTACGTCGTAAGTCAGCTACTTCACCTCGTCAGTCAGCTACGTCGCCTTTGATCTCCATCATAAGTCGGAACATATCATTGATAGAAGTACTCTGACTACGTGCAGCCGATCCACGTGGGAGGTGTCCGAACGCAAGAAACGGTAATCTCATGTAAGGAGGTGACACTCTTGACGGACGTGATCACATATAAGGAGGTGATACCCTCAACGGATGTGATAATCGACGGCGCTCCTAAAAAAAATAAACATTACAAATGAATAACTTAATTAAAAAATTATAACGATAATCAACATATTATATTCAATTAACATACCGTGTCCCGATCGGCGATAGACTCAGGCTCTCTCAAGCAACACGATCTGTCAACAACTAACGGACATATAAGTCTGATCCTCCTCCTCGATCAATGGTATCAGCTCAGTGAGAACTTCAAGCTAACATATTGATATCTCATCTAATTACTGACCACGTATCGAGATTTCGAAAATGACATACAACATAAAACGAAAATATATAATACGTACCTGAGGATCGTCGATGATAGCTGATATCTGTTTTGCAAGGGGCTTGTCTTGTATTTGCCAACGGTGCATCCGAGGGATGCATGTATCCCCTCTCCTTGCATACTGATCAGCTAGGATGGGGCAGTCTCGTAGACCCATATCTGCAACAATTATGATTATTATATGTACAATTTAATAAAAAAAATAGATAACTCATTATGTTAAACATTTACCTACAAAGCTAACGGCATGCCATAAACATTGTACTTATGCTCCGGCCTATCTCCCCTAGGCATCGAATGTCCCCTCTTGAAGACGCGTAAAGTATCAACAAAGCATATCTGCCCCTACGGATAGCTGTTGAACGTATTGATGTCATCAAAAACTTACAAATGAAAAAAGTTAATCGACGTCTTCCTGTGATGACATCTCAGTACGCTCTCAAGTATAAACACCATCTCCAACTTTAACTTGTTGGACATCTGGTCGCATTTCCTGAATGCATCTCCTAATTGCGCCAGTGTCACTGTCGTGTGCCCATTAAAATACTCATTCAGCAGCCTCTTGTCTGTTGAAATACTGGCTCTCGCTGCCTCTTCGCACGTACATCTCAATCCAGCGTTGAGGGCAAACTCGAGTATGAAAAATGTAGCAACCTTGTCCCCAAGATCAAAGTGGGGGGCATCTCAGTCAACTGACTTAAGCNATATTGGGCTTTCATTGTTTTTTTAGGTTTTTACAAATTTTTCATTTTTTTTAAACAGTAGTCAACGACCATTTTGAAAAATTGTCTCTTTTTTATGACTATCTGCCACCATTTCCTCCATGTTTATGAGTCATAGTCATAAACAAAAAATATAGGTGATTGGAGACACCTCAGGTTTAAATATCATCAATATTGATCTTCTATTTATACTGAGCGAGATATATTCTACCCATTATGGACAAAAAATAAGTCATATACATGTCACATAAAATTTCAGTCATATACACAAATGGTATAGAACACATGTCTTCATTTAAATTTTACCTAAATACTATATAGATCTCACCACTCATATTACATGGCCATTGACAAAATTGGATCAGTCAAGGCACCTAGAATCACATGATCCTCAATATCTTCTAGAGGAACTTTAGCTCTTCAAGTCATCGTAATAGGCGGGTCTTTTGACAAAGTCAAAAAGCAAATCTGCAGCAATTGCATTGGGAAGATGCAATCGGTTGCTTAAATGCACAATATGGGAGCTTTGACTATTTCCCAATTTTATAAAGACTTTTGTGTCTGATCTGAAACACTCGCCTCCCTCCCACAGTCTAAAGGCATAAAGTATCTCATGAAAGCCTAGAAAAACCCTTTTAGCCATTCTTTTTGAATTGTCAGTTGCAGAAAGAATTTATTGAAAACATGTATGCATGCCTTTTTTCCCCTTCAAAGTCTGCATCAACTTAACCCCGTTTGAACCTCATTATATTTCATTATAATATTGTGAATAGTATTTTATTTGAAAAATAAATGGTTGAAAGGTTTTTAATTTATGTGTAATATTATTCTATTGAAAATTGTGTGATTAAAAGTAGGAGAGAGAAAAATTTAATTTAATATAATGAGAAATAATGGGCCCCTAATATAAAGAAGGGAATTAATTTAAGAGGGAAAAAACGGTCGCAGTTTGCACTTGGAGAGGAAGCTTC
>NC_036254.1:27242452-27247113 GCF_002742605.1 Olea europaea var. sylvestris
CAATGCAAACTTGGATAATGTTGTAAGTGGTGAATTTATACAAAATCACAATGGAATCTATCAGGTGTCGGTATTCAAAGTCAAGTCCCAAGAATGGCCATGCATCTTCTCTCCCATATAGCATCTGCGCGATGACTGGCATGTCTGCATCCATTGGCACTGGCACAATATTACCTCAAGTGAGTTCGTAGTAGGCCTCAATCACTTCAGGAGAGAACATTATCCATTTGTCTCGAATCCATGTCTAATGCATGTGCTCAGTTCCCGGCGTGTCCAAATCTGCATTAAAATTGGCGTAGAACTCCTGCACCAAAGTAGGATAAACCTTCTGAGGAGAAGAATATGGCCCTTGGGTTCCTTTTATTGAAACTATGTTTCTATTTATTTTTGTTTCTAATTGGTCAGGAGCTCTTTTACCTTGGAAAATCATACAATTACCCCATGGAGAGTTAGCCGCATCCACGAATGATATAAATACTATCGTTGCTTTGGCTTTACTCACGTCAGTCGCCTGCAACTTTCTCCCACCCTACTAACCGAATTAACCGGTTCAATTCAAACCCCCAAAGTCTTCCAATATTATTTGGCATTCTGGCTAAACTTTCCATCTTGAGACCACGTTGTCAAATCTGGCTTTATGCCCAATTGTTAGAAACCTTCTCATACCCCCATCATCAGGTCGTGTTCAGGCTGTGCTAGAAGATTCTGTGACCTTTTCCTTGCCTTTGGAGGTGAAAGGAGCAATCTTTTATTTTGGGGCCATATCAGTCAGCATATTGGAAAAATCGAGTAATATGAGATAGTAAAACAAACATGAGGGAGCAACATAGGTTGGTGTTTAGTAGCCCTCATGCTTCAAGAAATCCCCACAAGATGAAAAGTGCAATGATGCGAAAGTGCTATTGTATATATGAAGTATATAAGGTATGAAAATAATGCCAAAATTCAAATAAAATGCTATAAGGCAATCAGTTGAACACCTTACGTGCATAAGTCTAGAAAGTGGTGAAGATTTCAATGTACTTATGTACAGTCCACATATTCCACAAGCAAATCATTCACCACCATATGACAACGCCCATATTTCAACAAAACTCAACAATCTCCAACAAAATGCAAGAGTGTAAAAATAGTTTGAAATGATAAAGATATAGCAAACTTGCTCTTGAAGAATATAGGTGGGTTAACAACACGAAAGTGATTATGTATATATATTTTATGTGTTATACAAAATTCATGTCAAAATTAAAACAACAATGCCTTAGGGACAATTTATCAAACACGTGATGGGTGAACTTCAAGACATGGTTGGACATGTTTGACATGGAAGCTATTAAGTCTCCAATTTCTCCAACATACTCAAGCAAACCAAGGTTTATCTAAGCCCACCTCCAAATTAATCGAGAATGGTTAGAAAGATGCAAGAATATAAGGCAAATAGCAAAACACACGAACCCTTGAAGATGTAGCAATTTACCTTGAATTCTCGAAAATTTGTAGATTAGATTGTGAAATATTCGACAAAGAGTGTTGTATGTTGCTAGAATGTATTGTGCCCACAAGAATTTGGGAAAAAATTAGGTGAAATTTTGTTGAAGCCGCTGAAATTGTCGAGAGAGAAGCGCCGACTCGTGTTGTCTATGTGTGGAAAGTGATGGGCTGGGTTTTAAAAACCCAACCCTCGAGCTGCTAGCTCGAGCGACTGGGGCATTTTAGCCCCTACTCGTTTGAGTAGTGGCCTCGCGCGCCCGAGGCCACAAGCTGGTGCTCGCGCGCCATCTTAATTTTTTTTTTTAAAAACACACGCTCAACACACAAAATAATAGAAAATTTAGACAGTTTCTCTTTCCCACCCCCAAACTTAAAATAAAAAAAAATTATCCTCAATGTGAAATTAAAAGAAATGAGGGAAAACTTCCCTAAACTATCTGAATTACCAGTGACGATTTGGTACAATCATGCTAAGTATAAATTGATCTTCCTTGAACCTTCCTCCAAACTCGAGGGTTACTTCGTTTTCTTTCTGTTATCGTTGGTTTGAGTATTTCGTGATGTAAAGTTCCTACATACAAAATTGTAAGTGTTGAATACCTGGAATAAGTGTTACTTAGCTCGAAAATATAACAACCAACTGAAGTACTATGAGATCTTAGGGCTATGGATCATGGTTCCTAAATACTATAGAATAAACTGAACTATCCTAGATTAAAACAATAATAATAAGAAAATAAATAAAAGAAAAATAAATAAAAGGGAAGAAAGCTTGGATTGCCTCCCAATAAGCGCTTCTTTTACTTCTTTAGCTGGACGTGGATGTGGATTTAAGTGGGTTCTTCGAGGATAGTTTATTCCACATCTCGGTTGTCCCCTCCATACTAATGCTTAAGGCGTTGTCCATTTGCCTGGAAGGTGGACCTATCCTTGCTCACTAGCTCTACTACACCATAAGAGAACACCTTACGAATCACAAACGGTCTCGACCACCGTGATTTAAGCTTGCCCAAAAAGAGAGAGAGTTAAATAAAAGGACTTATTCTCCTGGCTTGAATTCCCTCCTTAAGATTCTCTTGTCATGGCACATTTTTTTTCGTTCCTTGTATATTTTTGCATTCTCATAGGCATCATTCCGAAATTCCTCTAGTTGTAACAAGCGTTGTGGCCCGGCCAATTTCATGTCTAAATTCAACTTCTTCATAGTCCAATAAACTTTATAATCCAATTCCACCGGTAGATGACAAGCTTTTCTGAATACCAGACGGGAGGGTGACATTCTAATTGGTGTTTTAAAAGCAGTTTGGTATGCCCAAAGAGCATTATCTAGTTTGAAGGACAAGTCCTTACGGTTGGTGTTAACTGTCTTTTCCAAAATCTGCTTAATCTCTCTGTTGGATACCTATGCTTGCCCATTTGATTGTGGGTGATAACCAAGTGCCAATTTGTACTTGACATCGTATTTAGCCAAAAGAGAATTGAACAGCTTATTGCAAAAATGTGTACTTTCATCACTTACTATCTCCTTAGGCGTGCGAAATCGAGTGAAGATATGTTTCTGTAGAAACTTCAAAACTATCTTTGCGTCGTTTGTTGGCATGGCAATGGCTTCAACACATTTGGATACATAGTCTACTGCAAGAAGAATGTATACCTGACCGAAGGATGGCAGAAACGGACCCATGAAGTCTGTAACCCATACGCCAAATAACTCAACCTCAAGTATACTAGTTAGTGGTAGCTCATGATGTCTTGAAATGTTTCTAGTACGCTGACAGCGATCACGTCTTCACAAAAGCATAACTGTCTTTGAATAGGTTTGGCCAATAGAATCCAGATTATAACACTTTAGAAGTTGTGTGTGTAGGACCGAAATGACCTCCATAAGATGAGGAATGACGATGCTCCATAATAATTCGTGTCTCTTCCATAAGGACACATCGCCTGATTATTCTATCTGCTCAACTTTTGAAGAGTATTGAATCATCCCATAAATATGACTTGACATCGTGTAGGAATTTCTTCTTTTGATGGGAGGTCAGGTCGGTGGCAATCTTCTAGATACCAAATAGTTAACAAAACTAGCATACCATTAGATCTTTGATGACACCACTAACAAGATCTTGTTAGGAAAAGTCTCTCGAATTTGACTCTCATCCACCACATTTTCATTCTCTAATCGTGAGAGATGATCTGCAATAACATTCTCAGTACCGTTCTTATCCCGAATCTCTACATCAAACTCTTGTAGTAGTAGTAGTATCCATCGAATTAGGCGTAGCTTAGCATCTTTTTTCTTAAATAGATATTGAATTGCAACAAGGTCAGTGTAAATGATCACTTTGGTTCCAATGAGATAGGATCTGATTTTGTCACATGCAAAGACTACCGCTAACATCTCATTTTCTATTGTGGTGTAATTCAGTTGAGCTCCATTAAGGGTTTTACTAGCATAGTGGATTTCCCAAAATATCTTATCACACCTTTGTGCTAAAACCCCCTATTGCAGAGTCACTAGCATCGCACATAACTTCAAACAGCTGATCCCAAGCTGGTGTTACCATCACTGGAGCAGTAACTAATTTTTCCTTTATTGTTTCAAATGCCTTTAAGCAATCTTCATCAAACACGAATGTTGTGGCCTTCTCCAACAGGTTGCATAAAGGTTTACCTACTTTTCAGAAGTCCCGGATAAACCTCCTGTAGAATCCAGCGTGACCCAAGAAACTCTGAATGCCCTTGACATTGGTGGGTGGTGGTAGTTTTGCTATTGTATCAATTTTTGCTCTGTCAAATTCAAGCCTCTTTGCTGAAACATGGTGGCCTAGTACAATTCCTTCCTGTACCATGAAATGACATTTCTCCTAGTTAAAAACGAAGTTCTTTTCCTTACAACATTGCAACAATAACGAGAGATTGTGCAGGCAGTTATCAAAAGAAGTGCCAAACACAGAAAAATCATCCATAAATACCTCCATAATGTCCTCCACCATGTCTACAAAAATCGCCATCATGCACCTTTAACAAGTAGTCGGTGCATTGCATAGTCCAAATGGTATCCATCTTTAAGCAAAAGTTCCATAAGGGCAGGTGAATGTTGTCCTTTTCTGATCGTCTGGTGCTATTACAATTTGATTGTAGCCCGAGTACCCGTCAAGGAAACAATAGTG
>NC_036254.1:27247213-27248590 GCF_002742605.1 Olea europaea var. sylvestris
TTGAAGACATTAGGAAACTATTTCTTTTGTATTGAGTTATGTTGTCATTTATTGTTCTTTTAAAAAAAATTTCTTAAATTAAATTTTTATAATTTCCTCTAAAAGTTTAGTTATTTTTTTTAAGTATAAGGCTAAAAGTACAATTAATCTAGCGACGTTCCGGTCCTTGTGGGTTGGGGCATTACAGAAACCCTATCTCACTCTCTTCTTTTTTCGCCTCCTATGTCCCTCTCAACTGTCAATTAAATAATTTTTATCAATTTGAAGACAACCATTGACAAAATGGTGAAATTAAAAACCAAGATTGAAGGTCTTTTTGACCAAATTGAACTTTTTTAATTTGATGACCCAATTAAGACAAATGAAAGTAGTGGCCCACTACTTTCATTGAACTTTATTACCCTTTATTTTTATTTTTATGAATTTAAGCATATATATTTTAAAGTTAGCAGCAAAGCAAATGAGCACTGCACATTGGGTAAATAGATCTGTCATGAACTACAATTTCTAACGAACACCATCAAGTAAGAATTGATGCGAACATATTCCCTTCAAAGATGAAGTGAGAAGGGAATCTGCTTAACTTGAAGAAAATCTCTTTCTCATCTCTCCATCGGCACCAACAGCAACAAAGCCAGCACCTGGCGAGGGGGCATGACCGCGTGTGCTGACTTCTTCGAAATGTTCAGCACCGTCGGCTAGCAATTAGCAACAGACGATCATTGCAATTACTAACTTGCAAAGTCGACTCCGAGATGGAAGATGGAACGAAAGAGACGACCTTTTTATTTATTTATTTATTTTGGTTTGGGCTGATTGCTGAAGTGAGTAAATCAGAAGTTGGGCCCTTTTTTATTTATCCCAATTCCCAAATGAATGAATTAAAAAATATTCCAAATGACCAAAGCAATTCTATTTTGAAATCGATTCCAAATGACCAAATCGTGAAATTGCAAAGGCCAAACCATTTTCCTTCATTTTCCACTCTCTAGTCCAGACTCTGTTCTATAATTGCCATTCGAAATAGAAGAAGAGGCAGCTGCTACCGTTGCCATGAGGAGGAGGCGCCAACGACGTGTTTTGCTACTAATTGCCATCCATCGTTTCTGCCTTTTGGTCTCAGATTTCAGAATCTTCGAGCAACTGAGTGACTGGTGAGGGCACTACATCTCTCTCTCTCTCTTTTTGTTATTTTGTTTTTGTTCTATTTTGTTGACTTCTTGAATAATGAATGTTATAATTATTGATTTGAGAAATTATTTTACGAAATTATGTTTACGAATTGTAATTTATGATAAGTAATTTATGTTTTATGAGTTATGATTATTGGTTTGGAAATTTATGTTTACGAAATTAGGATATGTGAAAAAATTTACA
>NC_036254.1:27250839-27253789 GCF_002742605.1 Olea europaea var. sylvestris
CAACTGCAAGTGTTGAAAGAGTATTTTCTGCTATGAATTTAATCAAGAGTATCTTGCGCAACAAGATGGGAGATGACTGGTTGGATGACAATTTGGCTGTTTACGTGGAGAAATATATTTTTAAAAAGCTTGAGAATGAGGCAATATTGCAACGTTTTCAAAATATGAGACCTCGTAGAATGCACTGTCTAAGTTTACAGTTACAGAGTAAGGTTGTATCGTATATTTTTTTTAATATTTTGGGTTTATTGAATTATATTTTCATATCTATATAATTTTTACGTTTTAATTCATTTACATATATATTGAATAACTTTTAATATTATTTAATCAAATTTTAATAAACGACCAAGCTATTATGATCATTTATTATCGATGGTCAATGGTCAACCTCCGCCCTACTTGAACTTCGATGCTAGATTCACCCCTGGACAACAAGATCAACGGTTCAAGTAGAGTCGGCAAAAACTTCCCAAATAATGCAAGAATGTTTTTACTTCATATTTCCTCCCATATAACATGCCTTTTTTTGGAAGGATCACTAGACATTCGGCGCCTATCTAGAATAAATAATGCTATACATACATAAACTTCTTCACAAAAGCTCTACAGAAATTCAAAAAAGGTGATGTGTCGCTGTGTGGTGAAAGGAAAAAGGAGAGGAACTGTTGGCAGAAAAAGGAAAGGACGGCTAGAATTGTTTATAAATTCAATAAATTATTTATATTTTTATCTTAATTTTCAGGTTCGTTACAAAATATCAAACAAAGTTGAAATATTACATTTTTAATATCATTTTAAAGTGCTCACGGCCTAATATTTCACGTCGTTAACGGAGCACGAAACGGCCAATCGTAGCAAATGTTACGGGACGTCAAAGTAGGTCGTTTCAAACTAATATTTTGAGAATTTCGAAAAGAAGCTAACTTTAAAAATTCTTTTACGATTGTACGTTAGTCGAATCCATAAATTTTCTATATTCTGTTGAAGCTCATTCCGAGACTATATCATAAATATATCGAATGATCTAAACGAATATCGAAAATAGTTAAACGTACGTCAAATGTACGTGTCAAAAAAATACGCATAACTCGTCTTTTTTTAAAAGAAATCAATTATTTTATTAAGGTTTATTATTTTTACTCGATAAATTTTGCAATATAATTTACATCATTTTATTAAGAAATTTTATATGTGGTATGACGTCAAATTTTATTTTTTTTGACGTAAAAATTTCTAATAAAATTTTTATAATCATTAACGGTCAAACTTCTAATAAATGGTTTTTTTTTTTTTAACGTCAAATTTTACATCATTTTTATTTTGGACGTAAAAAATCTGTAATAATTTTTTTTTTTTTTTATGGAAGTCAAATTATTTTTTTTTCATCTTGATTATATAAAATTTATATATGGTATGACATCAAATTTTTTTTTTATGTAAAAATTCTTAATAAAATTTTTATAATCAAGATGAAAAAAAAAATTAGTTTGACATCCATAAAAAAAAAATTATTAGAAATTTTTCACGTCCAAAAAAACCATTTATTATAAATTTGATGTCCAAAAAACAAAGCAAAAAAATAAAATAAAATTAATGATTATAAAAATTTTTTTAAAAATTTTTACGTCCAAAAAACAAAGAAAAAAAAAAAAAAAAATTAACGATTATAAAAATTTTATTAGAAATTTTTACTTTCAAAAAAAAAAAATTGACGTCATACCACATATAAAATTTCTTAATAAAATGATGTAAATTAAATTGAGAAATTTATCGAGCAAAAATAATAAATATTAATAAAATAATTGATTTCTTTTAAAAAAAATACGAGTTATGCGTATCTTTTTGATACGTACGTTTGACATACGTTTAATTATTTTCAATATTCGTTTAGATCATTCGATATATTTATGATATAGTTCTCAGAATGAGCTTCAACGGAATATAGAAGATTTATGGATTCGACTAATGTACAATCATCGAAAAAAATTTAAAGTTAGCTTGTTATCGAAATTCTCGAAATATTAGTTTGGAACGATCTACTTTGACGCCCCGTAACATTTGCTACGATTGACCATTTTGTGCTCCGTTAACGACGTGAAATACTAAGGCATGAGTACTTTAAAATGATATTAAAAATGTAATATTTCAATTTCATTTGATATTTCGTAATGAGTTCGAAAATTAAGATAAAAATATAAATAATTTATTGAATTTATAAACAATTCCAGCCATCCCTTCATTTTTCTGCCAACAGTTCCTCTCCTTTTTCCTTTTACCACACAGCGACACGTCACCTTTTTTGAATTTCTGTAGAGCTTCTGTGAAGAAGCTTCTGTACGTATAGCATTATTGAAAAGGAAAAAGGAGAGGAACTGTTGGCAGAAAAAGGAAAGGACGGCTGGAATTGTTTATAAATTCAATAAATTATCTATATTTTTTTCTTAATTTTCAGGTTCGTTACGAAATATCAAATAAAGTCGAAATATTACATTTTTAATATCATTTTAAAGTACTTACGACCTAGTATTTCACGTCGTTAACAGGGCACGAAAGGCCAATCGTAACAAGTGTTATGGGACATCAAAGTAGGTCGTTCTAAACTAATATTTCGAGAATTTCGATAACAAGCTAATTTTAAAAATTATTCGATGATTGTACGTTAGTCGAATCCATAAATCTTCTATATTCCGTTGAAGCTCATTCCGAGAACTATATCATTGATATATCGAATAATCTAAACGAATATAGAAAATAGTGAAACGTACGTCAAAGTACGTGTCAAAAAGATACGCATAACTCGTTTTTTTTAAAAAGAAATCAATTATTCTATTAATGTTTATTATTTTTTGCTTGATAAATTTCTCAATATAATTTACATCATTTTATTAAAAAAATTTATATGTGGTATGACGTCAAATTTTTTTTTTTGGACTTAAAAATTTCTAAT
>NC_036254.1:27257144-27262835 GCF_002742605.1 Olea europaea var. sylvestris
TTTTTTATTTTTTATTTTTTTTATTTTTTTATTTTTATCAGAACATAATATATTTCAGCCCCCGTTTGGTGACTTTGGTCCCCATTCTTAAAACTCATATTCAACCACACATTTTATGGAATCCACAACTTTTATCAACTTTTCAACCACACATTTCACTAACTTCAAATCTAACTCTACTTTTTATCCAAACCAAACGAGGTTCAGGTGATAATGCTGAAGGCTTGTGAGAGTAATGAAGCATCAATGTATGTAAGAACAAAGGAATTGAAGACATCATACATGTAATATACATTAACTTGTCTTAACTATCTAGTATCCAACCTCTTTAAGAAGTTTGTTCATGGTATTTCCATCAGAATTTATGAAATCAACATCC
The DNA here is from genome assembly GCF_002742605.1 of Olea europaea var. sylvestris. Lineage (NCBI taxonomy): Eukaryota > Viridiplantae > Streptophyta > Magnoliopsida > Lamiales > Oleaceae > Olea > Olea europaea. Next base: position 27,257,524 of record NC_036254.1, read on the forward strand.
TCCATGGGCAACCCACAATCATGGAGTAGCCGAATCATTTGTTCCATAACAATGCAGACCTATGGAACATAAGAAAACAAAAACATGAATAGTTGACCCTAAGAAATATCAAAGCCTATTGAAAGAGGAACAGCATCTTGTTTCTTAAAAAGAGTACACAATGAATGAAAGAGGACATCTTAAAAAGAAAGCAGAACTTCCCATATCAGCAGAAAATAATAAAATCGCTAATGCTAAAGAAGTCATCTCTTTGCTTAAAAAAATAACGCTTGATTACCAATCACAACCTTCTAAAGAACTGTGAGAGCTTACCTTGCTATCAACTTTAACAACTGGCTTGTTCCCCATATAAAGTGCACCCATCAGCTGAAGCAAGGGAATCTCCAAAGGAAAATTGAAAGGAGTAATTATTGCCACCTGCACCAAAAAAAATTTCAATGGACTCGCATCAAACATTATCGTTAAATAGACAATTACTGCAGCATATTAGAAACGTAACTAAGCAAGCAGAGAGCTGCAAGAAGTCCAAAATTATTATTACATAATGCCGCAGGATACATGAAAAATGAAATCTGACTGCAGTTAATATTTATTAACAGAACAGTTAACATATTCTTTGCACGTGACTCCCACCATGAGCATTTCATTAATACTGTTTCAGGCATAATGGTAATATTCCAGATTAGGTCTCTAAAGCTTCAGGGCATAAATGTATATTATACCACAATATTGCATTATTTAAATGAGATCTTAAGGAAAAGGACAACAGTCCATCACCATGAACATGACTCATGAGAGAAGATGTGAGTATAGTCATTCTTGGTGAAGCTCTCCATTTTTACCGATAGGAGCTACTTACCCATTGCACACGACCACCAGTATTTTTCAAATATATCGATTAATTCTAAGCGGAGTTTTATCAATAATGACTTACAGGGCCATAAGGCCAGCGAAAACCATGGCTCTGCTGTCCCAAATGATTACCAGGTACTGCAAACGACCTGGCCAGAAATCGAACCTGCCAGAGGAATTCAAAGTCAAGACAATGAAATATTTGAAATCTAAAATGGGATAGGACTATTTACGAATATAAATCAAAAGAGACTTCCTAGCTAAACCCATTTGAGATGAGAGTATGTCTGATCTTGTAGAAGCTGTAGCATTATTAAATGAAAAGATCAAATGAGAGCAGACAAGGAAAATGAAACAGAGGAGTGATCATATGTGGTCAGTTATTTAAGTCTCTTAATAAACAAAACCAGTAACAAACTTTAGTAAGAAGCAATTAAATTGCAGACGTTGTAGTTAATGAGACTGTACTGCTATCTGTAGGTTGAATTAAAACCAAGCATAAAACAGGCCAAATTTCACGTACCTGATCACCACAGAAATTTTCGAGAAATTTCTGAGTGACATAAACTTCTCCAAGAGCCTGCTGGTAACTCTTTGGAGCCACTCTTTGTATCAACTTTGAAAAAAAATCAGAAACCTAGAAATGTAACTAAATGAAGTGAGAGTTTGACATTGATTTATTTATTTTTTCAGTGTTTAATTATCCAGGGTATTTAAGTATTTCACCTCAGGCAGAGAAAGCTGGTAAGCCGCCTTAGCTGATATGTCTCCAAACATGAGGTACCTGAGAAACATTGATCTTCCAGAAGTTATATCAATTTTCAGGAATATAACAGCAAAAATAAAAATAAAAACATTATAGTAATAATATAGGTAGGAGATCATGGTTCCTTAACTAGAGTTATTAAGAAAAGATATAGTAGTATAATAATTCATAGATTTAATTTGAAGAAAGAAAAAAATAAGTATTGTGTAAAAAAATAAGTATTGTGTCACAGAAAAATAAATAAAGCTAGACGAACCTCTCTGGTGCTTTGAATGGATTATGTAAACCATGTTTAGGGCACTTCGACAAGCTCTCTACAAATGGCTGCACAAGGTATGAACCGTAAAAGACTTTTCCAATAAAGAAACTTCTATAATTGAGAAATTTTGGTAAAAAGGGGAACATAAACATGAGTCTCCAATTGTTTGGAGGCCACAATTGATCAATTATTACATGTCTGGTAAAGCTTACAATTGCTTATAAGTTGATCAAACTCTATTTTTATCCACAAATTTCTTAAAACCCACAACATTTAGCTACTTTTACCCATTTATTATTCACATATTTCATAGGATCCACTGCTAATAAGCACTTAAAAGTAATACCAAACAAGCACTATATATCTACAAGCTCGATAAAAAAGGTTGGTTTTAACGAAATTCAGAGCAATCACTTTATGATGTGCTCATGTGGCTTACCTGTAACCCTGTTTCATCTACTTCTGCCACTTTGATGAATGGTTCCCCATTTAAAGGATCCACAATTATATTCCAATTAGAAGAACTCGTCCATTTTCCCTGCACTGTAACAGATAACAACCGTTTCATTCACACCATCGATTGTTCGAGTGTCACACATAATGCAAAATACTTGCTCAAATCTAGCAGTCCACATCACTTCATCACGTAAAAATGTTAGCAACACATAACTCATAGAATTATTTAGCTCATTTCTCAATAGAAACTACATGTAACTCGTACATAGTAGACAATAATAGCACATAATTTCCTTGTGTTAGTAACTGAGTCATTTTTGTAAATAAATGAGACTAGCTGCTACAATTGTATCTCATACCCAAATTTTGTACTTCAGTTGGTTGAGAACCTGATAGTTCCTCAGTTTTCACTGTGGCAAACGGTAGGGAATGGACAGATCTGCATTGTATATAAGATATAAGAAGTCATTTACAGTTACAATTAGCAACGTAAATAGGGGAAAAAAAGAGAGTGACAGTACTGCAAAGTGTAGCATGATGTGAACAACACACCAACGACAGCCTAATTCCCCCAAATATTTGAGGACAACTACATTAATCCTCAAGCCCCGATCCAGTTGAACAATCGCCACATCCGCAAAAAGATCTAGAACAACCATATTCTTTGCAACCACATTACACTACGTTAACTTTAGTCCTCCTCTCCCTTTTTTCATCCCTCTCTAGCAGCACTATTCATACACTAGTTATACATATTCGATCAAATGAAGCATACGTCACCACACAGAGAAATCAATACGTTTTAAGCTGAAATAGAGAAAAATCAAATATTTGCATTTATTTCGTTTATTTCAGGCTCGTTCGATAGTGATTATGAGAATTGATTTTTTGATCATTAAAAAGAAATGTGGGTCTTACATGTGAGTAAAGAAATCAAAAATGACGACTGAAATAGTGAAATTACGGTTTAAAAATTGATTTTTTGGGGGTGAAAAATCAGAACCAAACAGGGCTTCAAATCATCACTTAAGTTGAATACAAATAAAACTCTTTATAACAAACATCTGTAAACTTAAAAAAGTGTCGTGATATCCAGTATCCACCTGCCATTTTCCTTTTTCGCGCAAGCCTGCAAGGGACAATAAAATCTTTCGAATAACTATCCAAATTCCACTACAAGAGTCCCGGCTTGTGACAGTCCAAAAACGAGGTTGATGACATTCCCAAGAATCAGAATTCACATAAACCCGTTACTCCACGTTTTGTACACAGTATTGGATAGAACTCTATACTCAAGTGAACAAGAATTTTCTTTAAATTCTCCCTAAAGTTCCTCAATTCGTAGTATCTCAAAATTAAATCTTTGATTATGAAACAAACCCATTTCTTCAAATTGAGAAGAACCTAAAAAAATTCCACTTTTTATTATCATTTAAAAGCATAAATATAGAATACAGAGACAATTAATATAAGAAAGAAAAGGGGCATAAAATTGGTACCTTGATCGATTAAAAGAGATGAGCCAATTAAAAAGAGCATACCGGGCGCCCTTATTTTTCAACTGCGTGCAAGATTTTAATCTGTACATGATTATCCGCTAAATATTGGATTGATTTCTACTTTTTTTTTTCTTTTTTTTTTTTATGTTAAATTCTGAATTACAGAACCCAATTGAAAATTAAACTTGAAATTTTGCTGAGAAGATTTACGGAGTAACAGAAAGTGTGTCACCGTCAGCTTTGTTTGTTTTCGTTTTCGGGTTCTTCAATTGCAGCCGTCTCACTGCCCTCACTTCCCACCCAATAACACTATGATTCGCCCATATTTGGCTAAGCTTTTTATTGGGCGAGGGAGAGGTGGCGGTGGCTGAGCCACATTATTTTGATAATAATGTATTTTTGAATAATGTATTGATACAAAATATATGATTAAAAATAAGAAAAAAAATTTATCTGAGTTTAATATTATTTTATTAAAAAATGTGTGATTGAAATAATATCAAATCACAGTTTAAAAACGTATTTTTTTGGAATAATGTGGCTCAAACAAGCTCATTATTTGAAAAATAACTTCTTTTTGTTTCGCACGTTACCTTTTTCTAAATAAAATAAATAATAATTGTAGCGGCAATCCCAATTTTTTTTCCCAACTTTTTGGTATTACTCTACTTATAAGAAAGTATACAAGAGTCCCTCATATAAGCAGGCCCAGTCCTGGGGCGAGGCCAGTGAGGCTCGCGCCTTAGGCCCAAGACCATTAAGGGGCCTATTTTTGGCCCTAATTTTTTTTTTATTAACAATATGAGCCGGCCCAAAATTAAATATCCAACAATCCACAATCCATTTACCCTAAAATTTCAACCCAACTCATATATCCAAATCCAATATCACAACCTATTTACCCAAATTCCCAAAATCTGAAATATGAATTATACGATTTAGGGCTGCTGCTGCTCTTCTCGACGTCGACGTGCTCCGATGCTACTGCTCGTCTAAGTGTTTGTGTCAGTGTCTTCTCCATCCGTTCGTCGCGTCGTCTGGTCACTCGACTCACCACAGTCCACCTCCGCCTAGGTGATTTATGATCACTACAAGTGATCGAGCTGAATCTGTATAATGGAGGCACATATTTGCTCTGAATCCTTCCCTGTTCCTCACCTATCCCCTTTATATTTCTGGTAATAATTAAAATGTCTTGTGTGTGAAAATGAGTTTCTGCAATGAAGTATAAGATTTTTACAAACTTTATGTAAAATACTTTAAAAAGTTGTATATGGTTCTTTTTTCTATAATATCACAAAAGCTAATCCTCGGGCTTTCTAAGGACTTGGCAAATTTATGGACTGTGCACAAATATTTAAAATCCAAATATTCCTGTGACAGTTTGCCTTGAAGGGTAGTCAAAATGTGCACATCGTGTAATGTTTCTGGTAAGATTTCATTGTCAGACTTGTTGTGATTGTACGGAATATATCTTTAT
>NC_036254.1:27269146-27272224 GCF_002742605.1 Olea europaea var. sylvestris
CTTTAAAGAGAGAAAATGTGCCTAGCCAAGAGAAAATAATTAAAAAGAAAAAGAAATTTATAATATGAACAAAACAAACGTAAAAAAAATATTGTGTAATTAAACAAAAAAAAATTAAACAAATTAAAGTTAAAAAAATGAAACAAAGAATATATTAATATTATTTGATTAAAATTAAAAAAAATAATTTATCATAAAGAGAAAAGAATTAAAAAGAATTTTAAATTCAAAATAAAAAAATTATAATATGCGCAAAACAAATTTAAATAAAAAATAAAGAAAAAAAATATTCTCCAATCTCTTCATCCACGGAGAGGTTGTCTCTCTTTTTTAAAGGAGTGTTTCAATGGATGGAAATTTATTTTATTAATCTATTTAATTTTTAATTTTTTTGTTTATATTATAGATAAATTTTTTTCTATTTAAATTTTTTAAAATTCTTTTCTCATTGAACTTAATTTTTTTAGTTATTGTTTTTCTCTCCTTCAAAGGACAATTTTTTTTCTATTTAAAATTTTTTCAATATAAATTTGTTTAATGTAAAATTATTTCAATTTTTCTACTGGTGGAAATTACTGATTAATTTATTTTTTAAAATTTTTTATTCGTATAATAGATAATTTTTTTCTATTTAAATTTTTTAAAATTCTTTTCTCTTTATGTTTGAACTTAATTTTTTCAATTACTATTTTTCTCTCCTTCAAAGGAGAAATTTTATTCTATTCAAAATTTTTTCAATATAAATTTGTTTGATTTAAAATTATTTCAATTTTCTTCTACCGGTGAAAATTACTGTCTTTTTTTGCACAAAACTGAACTATTCATTTTTGTCATTGCTATATTGAATCATTCAATTTTAAAATTAATATCACAAATATCTTACCTCAAATGATTATTTTTATAACTAATTGAATCGCTTCTTCTTTAAACACTAAATTCATATCAACATTAAAAACGTTAATATGATGTTCAAAATAATCCTACGCGGTAGACTAGTTTACTCACAAGTAAACATTTTACTTTTTTAAGTAAAATTGTTCATATTACTTATAACTTCAATTACACGTGACAAATAGGAATATGGTCAAGACCAAGACTTAGTTCAAGTGATAAAAACAAAGAATTAATGTATCATTGACTTGGCTAACTCTCATTTGGGGAGGGTAAGAGTGAAATTCAGACATAAAAGTAAACAAATAATATGGTCTGCTAGCCAGATAAAAATGATCTAGGTAGTGTCAACACCAAACATCATATTAAGATCATTTTTATCCTATTCGAAATACCACTTGCACCCCAAATATTTCTGATAAGGTAAAATTTTTAATATGTTGAGCGTTTCTTGATATGACATAGCATTTGTTTGATGTAGCCAAAAGATAGATTTTTAGTAGATATTTGATAAAAATTGATTATATATATGTTTGAAAAGTTATGAACCTCATAAAATATATGATTAAAATTAATTATTGACTTTAATTTAAATTTTAATTTAGATTTAATTAACAGCAAACGGGCATACTATACATGCATCAAATTCTAGCTGAGACTTTATGCCCAAGATGTAATATGGGGAGGGAGGCTTTGACCCATGCCCTATTCCGATGTCGAGCATAAAATATATATGGGATCAGAGCTGTTTCACATACTAGTAAGAATTTCTAATTCGTCTAATGTTGGCTAAACAATTCTTTCTACTTGGAAGAAATTTCCAACTTGTGAGATGGAATTTTTTGTTAAAATTTTCTGAAATTGTTGGTGGGAAAGGAATGTTAATACTTGGGGTNCAATCCTTTATATATTGATCATTATTTCGATATTTTACCGATGTGGGATTATATTCCCTTAACAAGGAATGCACCTATCTTTAAAGACACGTTCCACTTCTCAAATGAGTTTCTATTTTAAGGAATACAAAAAGATTTGCCAGAAGTTGAATGTACGAAAGGTGTCAATCTATGGATCAGATAGCATATGGAGATCTCAGTTGCTTTATCAGCTAAAATTAAGTCCATTTTATAATGCTTTTGCTTATTGTAGAATAGTTTTTTAAGAAAGTTATCTGAATAGATGTTTGAAATTTAATTTGTAAAGAAATTCCCTCTCCCATAAGATCTTTTAGAGTAAGTCACATTAGTCAGCTTCCTCCTAAAATTCTCCTTACTAGAAGAAACGCTTCTATAAAATTAAGAATATGAGTAAGCACTTTTTGAATTTCAAAAGTGATGACAAATAGCTCTAAATGCCGACACAATCATTAAGCAGGTTGAGAATCATTATGAAGTGGGTAGAGCTAGCAAGACCACAATGGGACAATATGTTGAAATATTTGACAACACTATGTCCAAAAAGTTTTGTACTTCATTATCGAATACTTTTCTATTTGAGACTTGAGAAGAACTCAAACAACAAATTTTTTATCCATCTTTATAGCAGTATGAGCAGTTAATTATATCGTCTCTTCAGGCAAAGGAGAGTTCACTCGTACTAGGGAAAGGAGCCCAAAACTTGATGTTAGGATCGACTGAAATGATTGAAATTTAAGATGTTGTAAGCTCATGACATTCATGACAAAGAATTTGAGACATTCAATAAAGTAGAAGTATAGTTGTCCATCTTGAAATGTCTAACTAGATATTCGTAGCTTTCCTAGCGAAATAAAAATCAACACTTAACTAGAGATGCCAATGAGTAGAGTCAAACCGGCTCGCAAGTCGAAACTTGAGGTTCGGACTTGGTTCGAGTGAAATTAAGTCGGGCTTTTTTTACCTCAGCCAAGCCGAGCAAAAGTTCAGCCAAAAAATCAAGGTTTGACTCGAGCTTTCAGCTCGGGCCTCACCGAATCGGCTCAATTTATTTATTTATTTTTATTATAATACATAACGCCCCAAAATGGTGCTTGGCCCGAGCCTAACCAAGCCTCGAGCTAGGCTAGTTCAAGATTTTTTTTGGGCTAATCCACGAGCGATCCGAGCCAATGAGCCAAATTGCTATCACTATGCTTACCTTATAAAATATAAATTGACAGAAGCATGATCAGCATAAATAAATAATACATATCCACCAATGAAAAAAAAA
>NC_036254.1:27272743-27346201 GCF_002742605.1 Olea europaea var. sylvestris
AAAAAAAAGTACTTTTAAGCTTAGCCAAACACGTAGACTCTTACTTCTTTTGTAGCTCTAATCAATACAAATTATTTATTATAAAATTTACTTATATAATTATGAGTAAATTCAGGTAAATATGTATTAAATAAAGTACATAATTTGCTAATAAGTTATTTAGAAATTGTTCTCCTGTCCATAGTGGGCAGGATAAGACCGTTCACTTGTTGATATGGGAACAGAACCTTAAGTAAAATTCTCTTCAAAGTTCGTAAGATAAGACTTTTCATTGTGAACAGAGATCAAAGAGATAAGTTATTCTTCACGTTGCATAAAATGTCATGAATATAGTATTTAATAATTGAGAAGTCTAATTTGTAAATAATATAAACCAATTTGATAAATCAACCAAATGAGGAGAAGAAGATCTAAGAGACGAAGAACTAAGAGAAGAAAAAACAAAAAAGAACCAATTTTTGAGCCGCTGACGAAAATTAGGTTTCTATTGAGAGAATTATATTTTATGTACAAAAAGACAAAATCTAAAAGGAAACCTACTAAGAAAAGAAACTAATGACATTATGCATAAGTAAACTATATAATATAAGGCTAACATTTCACCTCAAACTTACAATGCGATAGAAAGAAGTAGCGAGAGTTTGTCCAGCAAGAAACAAAAACGATGAACCCAATGAGATTTTGTGAAGAAGTCAGAAAGCTGCAGCGATGAAAAAACAAAAGGTAAAAAAATGGTGCCAGTTTGTAGATAATGGCAGATTAGATTACAGTCGATCTCAATATGCCTTACGTGCTCATGAAATATAGAGTTGTAAAATATCTTAATAACACTTTTATTGTCAAAAGACATAGAGGTTGGAGAGGATAAAGAACACCCATGTTTGCAAGTAACCAACGCAACTATATAATCTCAGTAGTGGTGGATGCCATAGAAGAAACAACAACCTAAGTAGATGAAGAAGAAACAACAATCTGTTTCTTGCTTTTCCAAAAGATAAGGGAATCACTCAAAAAATATACAAAATTCAATAGTGGACTTACGATCAGTGGGATTACTAGCCCAATCAGCATTAGAGTAAGCATGAAGCATCAAAGGGTAGGTCAAGGAAAATAGAAGACTTCGAAAGCAAATACTATGAAGACAGCACAAAATACGAATAATAGTTACCCAATGAACTGTAGTAGGAGCCAAAACAAACTGACTAACAATGTGAACAACATAAACAATATCACGGCGTGTAATGGTGAGATAAACTAGACATTTAACAATGTTGTGATACAAAGTGGGATCAATCAAGAGTACACTGCCAGCAATAATGAGCATTGGACTCAACATAAGTATCAATAGTTTGAGCATCAGTTGGATGAGCACGATCAATTACATTTATAGCTGAGAGATAAGATATCCTCTAGGAGAAGAAGCAAATCTAATCCCCCAAAACTAAGAAAATACACATAAATCGTTCATTTCAAACAATTCTTCAAATCAACAATCTTATCAACATCATCACCAATAATAGTCATATCGTCAACAGACAGTAAAAGCAGAATGCAACCAGCTGAAGTGCGCCTAAAGAATAGTATAGAGTCATGATGACTAAATGTAAAGGCAAATGAGGTAACAACAGCGGAAAATTTCTCAAGCCAGGCATGTGGAGCTTGTTTGAGGCCATAAAGCGTCTCTTGAGCTTACAAACATAACTATGAATATGAGAAAGACTAAGAGGGGGAACTATACAAACCTTATTTTGATTTCCATTCAAAAAGGCATTTCTTGGCATCCAACTAAGAGAGATTCCATTGAAGAATAGATACAGCTACAATAAGCGTATGAAACAATGGTCCATCAATATCATCAAAAAATGGATCTATACGAATGAGTTAGTTTTAGTGACGTCATGAGTATTATCAAAAATAGAAAAGAATGGAATATAGTCAACAAACACAACATGACGGGAAACATATAATTTTTGATTAATGGATCAAAATAGTGATAACCCTTTTAGCCCTGCCCATATCCTAAGAAAACACATATAACAGAGCAAGATGTCAATTTACTACGTTCTATGTCAGGAAGAAGAACAAAGCGGTTACAACTAAAAGCTTTCAATCACGAGTAATCAGGCACATGTCCAAACAATATTTCAAAAGGTGATAAGCCTAACATGTGGGAAGATGAAATCATATTAATTAAAGAAACAATAGTGAGAATTGTTTTTCCTTAAAATTCACTAAGAACTTCTGTAGACAAGAGAAGGGAAAAAAATAGTTTTTACAATGTGTCTATACTTTCGTTCAACAATATCATTTGTTGTGTAGTGTTAGTATAGAAATTTGATGAATTGTGCCATCAAGTGAAAGCCATTCAAAGAATTTTATAGAAGTATACTCTTCACCCAAGTCGCATCGAAATCACTTAATTACAACAAAATGTTAAGTTTTAATAAGTACTCTTAAAGAACGATAAATAGAAAAGAGTCCGAACATCATTATATAAGATAAATCCAACAATAACAACTATAATAAATAATGAAAGACACATAACATCTAGACTCTTATTTTGTAGCAGTAGAAGTAGATGCCCACACATCAGAATGAACAAGATCAAATGGTGCAACAGAACAAGAAATACTTTGAGGAAAAGATAAAATAGAATATTTTGTTAATTTGAAACCACTACAATAAAAAATATTATCAGTTTGCAAATCTCCTAACTGACCCTTAGAAACTAAAAATTTTAACCTACTAGTGAAAACATGTCCAAGGCGAGAATGTCAAAAATAAAAGCTAGAAGAAGAAGAACTCGATGAGAAAGATGACAATTCAACACTAGATGCTGCAACATGTAGTCATCTTAGATTGTCCAATACATATAACCCTCATTGTCTATGACGTATCCCAATCAGCTTCTGAGAAAGATTATCCTGCACATGACAAGCAGTGGAAGAAAATTGAACTAAGTATCCAGAATCACATAATTAGCCAATAGAAATAAGATTCAAAGTAAGACTTGGAACATAATAGACGTCTAAAAGCGAAAAATTATGTGTGTTGAAAGAACCAACACTTACCAAGGGCAATATGTTGTCATCAGCAGTCATAACAGACATAGACAAGTTAGAGAGGCATAAGTCATTGAAGAATTTTGATTTCGATGACGTGTTCAGAATCACTTGAGTCAAAGATGCATGAGGAAGAAATACCTTAGGGATTTTGGGATGATAAATCTATGTGAGTAGATGCTGACATAACATGTGATTGTGTGGATTAAAACCTCTGAAATTGCTCTAAATAAATCAATCAACCTGGGACTGGAGGAAGGTGTTGCTCCAAGTCTAAACGAGTCACCAGGTGGCATAATGGTATCTGATAATTGTATTTATTACACTTATCTCAGTCGTTAAACTAGAGTAATTGTTATTATTTTAAATGAATTGAGGCTTAATTTTGTATATATTTCGTTTGTCAGGTACATCTTGATGAAAAAGATGGAAGTTAACAAAAGGAACGAACAATTGGTCAAAACAAACTGAATCCAAAGTTTAGGGACTAAATCACAAAGTGCTAATAGTTGATTGAAGAAGATATGGAGTCAATTAGATAGAATCGGAAGATAAAGGACCAGGAAATATCAAAAGAAGCAAAAATGAATGAAAATTGAAATTTAGGGACCAAAATGCTGCAAAACAAAAAAGTTTCAGATCAGCACCTTAGCTCTTGTCATAGGGGCCTGTCAAAGGCCTCTAAGCGCGCGACACCCTAAGTTCCAATTACCGAGAGGAAAAATGTCCTACAAAGTGTGTGAGGGCCAAATCTAGGCCCTAACAGCCCATTTTCATTTTTTGAGCTAAACTTATATGGAAATCAACTTTAACCTACTATTTAACCGAGTAGAGACAACTAAAATGTAGGGAGAACATTATCATACATAAATTTTCACTACAAGAAGGAGGCTAGCACGAGATTCTAAGGTGATTAACATGAGAGATTGAAAATTCAAAGTCCTGATTGAAGATTAACGAAGCAGAAATTGATTTTTCACTCATCAATCATTATTTTTAAATCTGGGTGATGTTTTTCAAATCTTTTTGTGTGATTTATTATTTAACATGCTATGCTACTTCTTTTCATATTGGATGAAGATGAAATCTTTTATTATTTATTTTTAAGTAGAGACACGTGGTTTAACTGAATTCTTGCAATTTTTAATTAATTTTGCATGCCTAATTTTATTATTTTATTGCTTAATCACCAATTAAATTTATATTTGCTTGTTGTAGTGCTGTGAGGCTTAAATAAATTTAGAACATTGCTTGATTAGCATGCGTGCAATAAATGTTAGTAATAATGTTTATCACGTATGCAATCTCTGAGATAATTTTGAAATTGAATGTATATATTCATTTGAATTCAAACTAGGAATAGATTCGGATCGTGACTAGAATATATTTAATTTGTTTTAGAAAAAAATTAATTACAAAAGAGTTATCGATTGTTAAGAATGCATGAATTAAATTAGCTACCTAGTTGAGAATTAGAATAAACAATAATATGCGGATTCATAATCCAGAATTTTACAAGCTTTCATAGATTAAGTTAGAATAATTAAAAATCACAAATCACTTTTGCTTATTCACTTTGAATCTAATTAAAGACTATTATATTCAATTGAATTTTATTCTTCATGGGACGATACATATTACTTATCACGTATTGCTTGTCAATGATTCTGTACACTTGTGGGTGTCACAAGAACAACTTTGTTCAGATTGGGACAATAGGATCTTTGTTGTGGTTGCCATTTCTTTAATAGTTTAGGACATTGAGACTTTCAATGTCCATTTTCTTTGCAAAAGTTACACTCATCACTATCAACTCTCATATAATGTTTGTTTTGATTCTATGTGGATGGTCGAAAGGGTACAACCAATTTTGAGATGGAGGAAGAGATATTTTTCCCATAGGGGTTTTCAAATGTGTTTCCTCAGCCACAAGTTCACTAACAATCGAATCAACTGAAGGAAGTGGAGTGCGATGCAAGATAGAGCCTCTAAGTCCCTCAAAATTATTGTGAAGTACCATAAAAAATTGAACCAATTGTTGTTTTTTTTTTCTAAAAGTAATATATTCTTCACATGCTTTTCAGTCCTACTTATTCTGTAAGAGTTTACTCATCCAAAATTGAATTTATTGTATTGTGAAACTCAATTGTTGCTTTTTTCTAAAAGTAATATATTCTTCACATGCTTTTCAGTCCTACTTATTCTATAAGAGTTTACTCATCCAAAATTGAATTTATTGTATTGTGAAACTCAAAAATACTCATATTCTTCTGTTGTAAAGCTCGTGTATCAATCTCCAACTGATACTGCTTTACAAAGTTAGATTTAGCGTATATCTTTTGAAAGTGATACCAACCTTCTTTTGCCGTTTCAAACTTCGTCAACTGTGTGACAATGGATTGCTCTACAGAATTATGAATCCAAGTAATTATTTTCGCATTGTTTTACTTCCATGTATCTAACTTTGTCGCATAATTGTCAACAGTGTTCTTAGGTTTCACAGCGGTTCCACTAACATAACCCCATAATCTTTTTCTCTTTAGGAAATTCCTCATCACGGTACTCCAATATGAATAATTTTTAACATTTTATTTGACGCTAATGGATTGAAGTGAATTACCCATTTCAATCGCCATCATAGAATCAACAAATAATCAACTAAGAATAAAAGAAATTACCAAATTCTAAGAAAACCAACTACAACAAACGCATAGCCTCTAACTACCCGTGGAATATACTGCATAGTATACTTACAATCAAACTAATACCACCAAATGATCAAAAACTTACTAAGGAAGAAGCTGCCTTTTAGAATTACCCTGAAATTCCACCTCATGCACCGTAACAGTCTCTACTTGTGACCCCACACGTCGTCGTCACGAGCATCCATTCGTTGTCACACACCCAATCGGAAGATTCTCTTTGATTTGTAGAGCACTAAAATGGTCTCAAATTCCTCAAATAGTGTCTAGTTTGGTTGGAAAACAAGAAAACAGGTTTGATTGACGAGCAATTTTTTTGGACAGAACTTTGTGTTGTGATTTCTACAGTTTTCGCCAATTTTTCTCCACAAATTTCAATTAACTATAGGCTCAGATACCATGGAAACATTATAAACTAGCTAGATGAATTAACCAAAGGAGAAGGAGAAGGAGAAGGAGAAGAACTAAGAGAAGAAGAAGAAGAACCAATTCTTAAGTTGCCAACGAAAACTAGGTTTCTATTGAGAGAGTTATGTTTATATATATAAGAAGACCAAAACTTACTACCAAAGAAAGGCAACTAATAATATTATACATAAATAATCTAATATAAAGCTAACATAACTAAAATTTGAACAATTGGACATTGAGCTTGAACTGGGGCTAAGGTTGGAGCTGAACTAAAATAACTTTTTGGGCCAAAAATTACATTTTTGTGGGTTGGAGTACCCCTGGGCCACCCCCTTAATCTGCCATGGTCTCTTACAAAAAATTTTTCTTCAATATTGTTGTCTTCTCTTTGTTAGTTTGTTCATTTATTAGATGGGATGCCAATCGGGTAGCCCATGATTCTTCACAGCATACTTTTGTTTTGCTTTCTGAAGTTACATATAAAGATAGCAGATTTATCTGATAAATAATATTCCTGAATTTTTTTTCCTTTTTGTTAATAAAACACCCCCGATTCCCCATCCATCCACTCCTACCAAAAAAATAATAATAAAAATAAATAATAATAATAACAATAAAGTTGAAAAATACATGAGTTTTGCTACAGGTACATCGGGATGGACCATGGTCTCTTACAAAAAATTTTTCTTCAATATTGTTGTCTTCTCTTTGTTAGTTTGTTCATTTATTAGATGGGATGCCAATCAGGTAGCCCATGATTCTTCACAGCATACTTTTGTTTTGCTTTCTGAAGTTACATATAAAGATAGCAGATTTATCTGATAAATAATATTCCTGAATTTTTTTTTCTTTTTGTTAATAAAACACCCCCGATTCCCCATCCATCCACTCCTACCAAAAAAATAAAAATAAAAATAAATAATAATAATAACAATAAAGTTGAAAAATACATGAGTTTTGCTATAGGTACATCGGGATGGATACTGCCCTAGGGGTGTCAAAAAAACTCGACGGCTGGCT
The DNA here is from genome assembly GCF_002742605.1 of Olea europaea var. sylvestris. Lineage (NCBI taxonomy): Eukaryota > Viridiplantae > Streptophyta > Magnoliopsida > Lamiales > Oleaceae > Olea > Olea europaea. The sequence continues at coordinate 27,279,939 of NC_036254.1, forward strand.
CGGGCCGAGCCCCATTTTGGGGATACGGGCCGAGCCAGCCGGCGAGCTTTATTATTTAAAAAGAGAGAGAGAGAGAGAGAGAGAGAGAGAGGATTATGTCAAGTTTGTTGCCTTTAAAAAGGCAATTTTAAAGAGAGAGAAAAAAAAAACCGAGCCTACTCGGCTCGGCCCGTAAAAGCCTGAGCCAAAAATTTTTGGTTGAGCAAAAGCTCGACTCAGCTCGAGCTCTTAAAAAAGCTCAACCATTTTAACCGAGCTGAGTTCGAGCCTAAAATATTAGATTCGGGTTCGGCTCGATTTGTTAACATCCCTACACTCCCCTCACATGGGGGATCCCAAGATTTTTTTATTGTTGTGGAGCCCATTCTCTCATGTGAGGGGAATGTGCATCGGAGTGTCAATCCCGATGTACAAATAACATTTTCCAAAATACAATTACTTTTTGAATAAATTCTGGCCATGAAGATCATTGACCTTGTTGAATATAAAATAGAAACTCGGCTTAAATTTCCAAGAATCAAAAGACCCTCCATATTTATGATATAAATATTATTTCCTAATCCATTATATATTATATGGGTTGTGTTGTGTGTACACACAACCTTACACCCCTCTCGATGTGAGGGGGGTGTAAGGTTGTGTGTACACCATAAGCATTTTCCATATTATATATGACCACCACCATACCCTTGATCCATCCTAACTCTGACTTAAAAACATATTTAATTTTAATTTCTTAGATCATATTGCGAAATAAAATACAATGATTGTGGAAATGTAGGTGATTGGATGGCATTAAGAGTATTAAAAGAATGCTTGTTGACCTAATCAAGATTTTGAAAATTAGATCAGCGCATTTAATTTGTTGCTTCCATGTTTTGTATAAATTTATACAACCATAACGTAGATAAATACTCAACTATCAATAATCCAGTTGAATCGCACGAAAACACAAGATTACTGATTGTTGAGTTCTTATACGCACATTGACAAAGTAAAGTATGTTGAGGGTTTACTTCTCACTGAATGAAAAATGTAAACATATCGATTTGCCGCCACTTTTAAAAGTAAAGAGAAAAAGAAAAGAATGAAGAACACAATTTTGGATCCGATCTCATAAAAGTGAAAATTTTAATTTTGGATAAGATAAATTGTGCTTTTCATGTACTATAAAAACCCCTTAATTAAACTAATCTAGTCCAAGATATCGTTTGCCATCCAAAACTGAGTTTTGACTTTCAATAGCTAAAAAAGCATCAAGTTAATTAATTTTCACAAAAATATTATTTTGCATCACAATATGTTGAAATCAACACTCATTCCTATTTTCAAATATTAATACGATCGAGTGTATAACTAAAAATTAAAAGACTAAAAGCCCCTGGAGCATAACCCAGTGGTGCAAAGGATATGAGTAAGGTAGTCTCAGCCTTTCTGGTAGCCGCAGCGTGAGGGTTCAATTCCTGAAATATGAAATTTGATTCTTTGTAAGCACCAGTGTACATGCAAACTCTTATTCCCTGACCTGTTGGGGTACATCTCGCGATTTACCTTCCTTACGATACTTCAAGGGTTGGGCGGTGCAGGCCCTCAAAGTTGGGGTTCAACCTTTTTAAAAAAAAATTACAAGACTGGAAGTCTGAAACTACACTCTAATACCCAAGTTAGCCCGATGGTCAGCTAAATAAGTAGTGAAACATATTAAGCCCCTGTTTAACAAGGTTTTTTAAGATTATAAGTTGATGGGTTCTATGAAATTTGTGATTAAAAAATGGGTAAAAATTATGAAATTAATGAAATGTGGGATTAAAAATGAAATATGAACTTAAAATCTCAAAAAAGTTTCGTCATATGGAAGCTTTAAGGGCCGTGCTACTTGGACAACTCCCTGTCCAAGAAGAAAAATTCAAGTTTTAAATTGATTATAAACAAGCCTTAGAGCATCAATCAACACACGATGTTACCTCGTTCCTACCTTTGAAAGCACTTCAGATTTTTCCAAAAATCCATGTATACGTGTATTTATTTTATATATGTAATGCTACGTAGTTAAGGGCAAGAGAAATTAAGGGTGCGATTGGTTTGCTATTTTCAGTTTTGAAAAACACTAAAAGAGTGTTCGATCTGGTATTTCTGAAAATGCATTTTCGAAAACAAGGATAAACTTATAACATAAAACTTAAAACGCATTTCTCCCGTTCTAATATTTTCATAAAAATTTTAAAACACTCAAAACACGCAAAACAAGCATTTGAATAAAATTTTAAAAATTCAAAAAACTAAAAAATAAAAATATAAAATTTTAACAAATAAAATTTAATTTAAAAAAATAAAAATCAAGAAAATAAATTCTAAAATTAAAAGTTATAAAAATAAAATTATAAGAATATATAAAAAAAAGTAAAATTTATAAAGAAAATTCAAAATTCAAAATTTAAAATAAAAATAGTTCAAGCATTTAATGATTATTTACATACAAATTTTTAAAAAGTATTTAATTGAATACAAATAAAATTTTCTTAATATACATCACTGATTTTCAATTTTATTTTTTGTATCTTGAACTCAATTTAATATTTTTTATTTTACTTTCGTACCGAAAAAATATTGTAAGATTCTTCTGCTTTAAAATATACATATTGGATGATAATAAATTAACATAAATTTGTTTTATTTTTTATTAAATAACACATTTTATTCAATAAAATGTCCCAAAATATTTTTTTTTTCAAAATTTCAAACCAAACGTGTTTTTTAATTTTCTGTTTTGAGAATTATTTTTCAAAATGACAAACTATACGCATTTTTAGCAATCTTAAAATAGACTATTGAAATAAAAAACTGAAAATAAATTCAAAACTCAAAATTGAAAATTGAAACATAAACGAAATTGTCCCTAAGCATTTTGTAAACAATATGTCAGAAATTAAGTAATTTGTAGACAATTTATGACATCTAAGAGTTAAGTGCAAAATTTAATTATATCAAAAAATACTAAAAGTCAAAGTGATTAGCAATCAGATATTTTTATTTGTTATTTTTTGACCATTTACTCATGAATAGTCAAAGAACAAAATCAACACAAAAATATCTTCTTCTTCTTTTTTTCTTCTTATCATTATTTTGTTTATAGGCTCGTTCAAGCCCTTCCCTTGTCTAATCTAAAGGAAATTCTTGATTTGAAGAAATTCTTGATTTGTATAGCTCTATTTGTTACATTTTGACTATCCACTCATGAATAGTTAATGGACGAGTAAGTTTTGAGAGCAAACATTTAATTGAATAATAATTATAAACAAGTAGCATAGTATAATAGGATAGATGAGAGTGTTAAATCAAAATTATTTCTCCTAGTTGACAATAACCTTTTAGCAGAATTTAAAAATAATTGATAAATAATTAAACTTCAATTTCAATCTCACATGCCAATGAATTTATAAGTAGTATCCACTACTCATTTTTATCATTTTATAAATTAAATCGTTTATACGTTACATACGTAAATTTGCTTATATTCAAAATTATTTCTCCCTAAATCTACCAAAGGAAATTAAAGTGTAGAACCATCTCCAATTCATTCTGTAGATTGACGTACAGCCAGACGATATGCAAGTTGAAAGATTGGTTTACACATGAAATTGACGACTAAGATCACCTCCAATACTTCCGCAAAGTGAAATTTTATATTTATAATATATTAAATATTACATGAAGTGAGAATAATTTTTTGAATGATTCTAGCCCTACTACAATTCAATTATTTCAATAATGCCTTACTTTTTGTTTTTCAATATGTATTTAACATTTAATTATGCATTTTCATTATTTACGTGTATGTATAATAATTAACATTTATATTTTGGGACTTGCATTTCTCCCATATGTAGATCAAAATGATACGATTTTATTCATCAATTTCATGTACACTATATCTCATATTTAAGCCACATTCTAAGAAAAAAATGCAAGATTCATGTCAAATCAATGAGAAATGTGTGGTTAAAAAATAATGAAAAGTTTTAGATTTGCTTGTAATATTATTTTATTGAAAAATGTGTTATTGAAATGATGTCAAATCAATGTTGAAAAATGTATTTTTTGAAAATAATGTGGCTCAAACAAACCCATATATTTTGGGAGCCATTCAATTACTCTGGGAATAAATAAATTATTCATGTTTATATACACTTATTTATTTTCAAAATTATTAATTTAATTTGTAATATAAATTTATTCTCCAAGTTTACATACACACACTTTTGTCTAAGTTAATTCTCAATATCATGTGTATATAAATTATTTTCAATAATACTTTACTTTTTATTTTTCAATATATATTTAACGTTCAATTATGTATTCTATTTACATGAATGTATAATAATTAACATTTATTTTTAGGAATTTGCATTCCTCTCATATTTAGATTAAAACGATGCAAATTTATTCTTCAAGTTCATGTACACTTATTTTTACAGCACTTATAAAGTATTTTAGAAAATTATGTAATATAAGTTCACCCATGACAAGTCATAAGTAAAAGTTCCCGTGTTTATTTTTATTTATTTTTATTATTATTTTTAATTTGTCTCCAATGCAAATTAACACTCTGTCAAACTGATGTAATAGAGAAAAAATAAATATTATCTAGTTTAGAAGTTTTTAGACATGCCGACTCAATATAGTTTTTATTTTTTTATATACGTATTTACATTTTCTATCCTATTTAGATGTAATTTTGTTCTAATTTTGATATAAATAGAAGATACAGACAATCTTTCAACGTGTATGTCACCTAGATAGCAATCCACGAAATGTATTTGAGATGCGCCAATGAATAGTAAGTCAATCTCAAAAATTGATCTCCAATGGCTTGTTCTAATACTTTTGTCTAGTTGTCTTTTATTTTCTTAAAATAAAAAAAATAAAAAAATATAATAATGCATACAAATGTTGAATCATTTTATTTAATAGAGCTTCTAAATCTAGACGAAACCCTTCACAGTACTTTGTTTATTTCTATGCCATATCAGTCAATATCAGATTAAATTGAAAATGAATTTTGTGAACACTTATTATTATTTTACTTATCTGATAATATATTTTTAACTGTACAATGGAGATGTTCTAAATATTAGTTGCATGTATTTTTTATTTTTTTTTTAATCTTCGACTTTTTACCATAATGTTCATGATCGAAATTAAAATACACTTTGATAAAGTTCTCTCCATACTTTCAAACTTTTTCTTAGCCATAATGGTAAGTCACGTCTCAAGAAATTGTGTGGTACAAATATTTGTTATAGTCTAAATATAGATTAAAAATGTTTTGTGTACTATCTAGTCTAACAATATCACCAAATAGAAACAGAAATCAAGTAAAGAACATAAGATATTAAGTCCTGTTTGGCTTTATTTTTTTAAATCTCATTTTTTTCCGAATTTTTTTAAGAACATATTTTATGAAATTCAAAATTTTTAATTTTTATTAAAATTTACTAAAAATCTAATTTTTAGCCGAAGCCAAATAGGGGTTAAGTGTTGTTATTCATATTCTCAACGTAGGCAATCACCGGTCAATTAATTTACCATTAGAATTAATAATCATCTAATAGATCAATGAACTTAGTTCTAACGATACAACAAATTAACGAACCAACCACAATATTAAAATATCACAGTAATAGTAAATTTAGACAATAAATAAGTAATCACATAATGTGGTAAATCCTTAAGAAAAACACTCACAAACCCAATGTCAATGGTAAATAATTCACCATACACCATCTCAAGAAATTTTGGATTACAAATATAAAAAAATCAAGAACAACTAATAATTTCACTCCTTTTTAAATTTCTTGATTTGTTGCGGATTGAACCAAGCAAAAGAATTGTTCTGCATTCGCTCGTACGACTGCACCCAAAATTTTTCACAATTTGAAATAAGATCCCGTTCTTCTTTAACGTCGAAATTCAACTTCTATGAGTCGATTCAACAAAGCACTAAAGTTTCAAGACTTCATCAATTTTTCGATTTTTTTTCTTTTTGGGCAATAAAAGCTCTTAAAAATGTCCAGCAGGCCACTACTTTAACAGGACCAATATTTCTTAATGCTTACACAAGAATATTTTCCGTGTGTTAGTTTGCTAAAGAATTTCTAGGAAAATGTTAATACTTACCATAATCACAATGATAAGAGAGTAAATGAATAATATCAAATATAAGGAAAGTTTTTACTCTCTCTCTAAGTATGGAAAAATTTGATTATAATGCAATTAAATTAATATTGCTTTACTAGGTAAATTAAACAGTACATTTATAAATTTATTCGGTCAAACAATGGCCCCATGTTGTCACTCATAATCAACTGGTTATTATAAATGGCCATAAAACGTTGAAATTTGATTTGTGTAACATGGTACAATTTTCTAATGGTAAACTTTAGGCTTTATTTCGTATGAAGACTTGCCGACTATTTCAGCCCACCCTTTTCAACTGAATAAAAGTTGCCACGCCATCCAAACACACTATTTATTTTGGATCTTGGCTATATATGGTTAATTAATCAATCTTGTTAGTGGTACACAACCGTGTACTTAAGGGTGTACCTAATGGACACCCGGTGCCTCGACATTGGCCGAGGCTCCGGCCATGTCGGGGCCCACAAGCGCCTCGACCAATACCAAGGCATCGGGTGTACATTAGGTACACCCTTAAGTACACGATTATGTACCTTTAGCATAATTCTTAATTAATTAATGGTGGCTTAGGTATTGATTGGACTTTTATATTTTGAGTGACGTTGATTAATCTATTATATATTTGTGAAAATAACGTGTATATTGTCACTATGTTTGATATAAATACAAAAATATGTATTAAATTAAACTCTTACATGGATTGAATTCACTATCCATCAAAACTTAAACTTGTATTCATTCTTATGTCTAATAGTTAGACTTAAATTTACAATATTTTATAAATCATTTTGTTTAATAATTTACACTACACACACATGGGGGCGAAAAAAGGGAAAAGAGGGATGGGGTTTCTCTCACTTTTGGGTCTATAAAAAGTAGAATTTATGCTTGTGGAAATTATCGAGAATAAGAAGAAGAGAAATTTGTGCAAGAAAATTAGGGATGGGCTCTCAAACCTTTGAATTATTATGGTTTTCTATCTCAACCTTCAAAAGTAAGATTCTAAATCCCCAACCTATTTAAATATATGAAATTGTAGATTATGAAATAGAATGTCAATGTGGATATTGAAATTGTATATAGATTTTGCTGTAACTTAAAATTGTAGTCAAAAACCGTAAAACTACTAAACATCTAGTTTTAAGTCACGCGAGATTTTAACTTTCACATTACGAACATCATTTCTGAAAGTAAAGGATCAAAAACCACACTACCTGGAAGTGGATCCTGAAAATTTTAAAAGGGGGGTGTTTTGCAATTTACCCCTTCTCCAGTAAGCTTTTAAAATAAAATAAAATATTTTAAATCACGGAGTTGAAGATCAATATTATGATTAATCTTTCAAATGAATGAAATTAAGGAAGAATAATTTAGAAAATTAAGGGAGAATAATTTAGAATGACCAAAAGTCAAATTCAGCAACAAAACTTTGGGGGAAAAGGGGAAGACAAGGTAAGGTATGCATTTGTAAAAAATTGGCATCGTTGATAATGGTATTCATATTTTCTCTCTTATTTGGTTTAAGAAATAGACTTGTAAAGGTTACATTTTGTGACGGATTATGCTGCTTGTATATAAAAATGGTATATGAGAGATTACATAAAATGACTGTATTTTAAATTGACAAATGATAAAGCGAAATATGATATTATGTAACATATTATGTAAAACTTAATTTATATGTAGCAAGATGACTTCTATTCGTAATAATAAAAGATGCAAAATAAGTCTCTCTCTCTCTCTCTCTCTCTCTCTCTTAATGATGGCTAAATATATCTCATAGAGAAGTAAAAAATTGAGATTATTGATTGATTTCCCCTATATCCTTTATATTATTATTTAAAGAATTTGATTTTTGAGATTGGTAATATGTTTCTTCTTTTGTTGCAAAGTTTCTTGAAATTTGAATCACATCAATAATCAGATGTCAACGTTTAATAATCTTGGATGTGCTGCCTAAATCACACGTTTAATTACCAGTTGATTATATTTTAATTAATTAAGCTATTAGTGCGATTTAGAAATGAGAAATTATATTTAGTTGACCGCTTAATACTAGGTTTTCGGTGCGAGTAATCAATCAGTTTATAGTTTTTGGAGCTCAACTATATTCTAATTAATCAAATTTCAAGGCTTAGGTCAATTAATTAATCATATAGTCCCTGCCCACACTTCAGCTTGCTAACTCCAGCTGCACATTAATTGCATTTCGCAAGTGATTTACCTAAAAAGATGAAGAGGGAGAAGAGTTATGGGGGAAGCAGGGAATCAGAACTCAAACACGGATTATTGTTCGACAAATTCGGGAATCCAGATTTTATTATGATCTAAAACTTCAGAGTATATTCTCCCATGGATCAAAGCAAAAAAGATAATTCGAATATTTTTTAATATATATTATTATAACATTTACGAGTCTTTGCCTCCTAAACCACATTTAGGAGTCATTCCATGTACTTGTTTGATTTTGATTATTGTGACGTATTTTCCTTTGATTAAAAATTAGTAGGAAAAACTATGAGAAAACGTGAAAAATGATTTCATTTGATAATATGTAGTTAAACATTGTGTCGCAAAAAAGTGATTCTCAAATAATCAAAGTCAAACAAATAATTTATTTAATTTGAGAAAGACTAAAATTTAAAATGCATACAATCAGCAGTTTAGATAGGCATTATTATTTGTCTATTAAATTTTTAAATTTAATTCAAGACGTGGAAAGTTTTAATCTGATGTTACGGGAGAGAGGAATAGTTTATGGAACTTCACAAACGTCAACCCTATGTATATAAGACAATAAATGACGTACCAATTTATCATAAATGATTCGTTCGTCGACCATATAAGGTGAAATTATCTTGTACAACGAGATAAGCAATTTGATTTATTTATATATACATGCATTTTATTTTATGTACAAACTAATGGGGACGGTGCTGCAGGTACAATGTTTGTTTTATAGACACGTGCCATACCGCACATGTACGGGCCTTGGTGTAATTTTTTTTTTTCTCCCATGTGGGGCCGCCCCTATAGTGAGGGGTCGGTAAGACCCTTGTAGGAAATGTCCTGTACACATGGCATTTTCCAACTAATGGAATATTGAAGACTTGGTGATTGTTATGGTTGTTGTTGAAATTCTAACTTTGAATTTGTTAGCTATCTTTTGTTTGAATAGACTCGATTAAGAGAATAATTTATTTCAAATCTTTTAAATTTACTGCTGTATTCTTTGAATAAGAATTTTTTCAAATGCGCAGTAATATTGCAATTTATAAAGAAGATCAAATCCATTGTCAGCAAAAGAAATCTCAGTAAAACCCTGGCCAAGTCAAAAGCTGATTAGACAAGAAGACAAGCGGATGAACCGGTATTCGGATTGTCACAGGACCACGAAGACCAAGCTTCCAGCGTCCCATCATTGGATTAGCGGCCAAGTTTGACCAATAGCCAGTCTTACCATGTGACTTTAGCCATATGAGTTTTGCTACGTGTATGAATTAATTTGACAATTCATGAGTTAACAGACAATTTGACCAGTAATTAGCCAAGATATTTACATCTCATGGATTATCAAACTAGGAGCCTGTTTGGGAGTGATTTTGAGAATTTATTTTTTGATCGTTAGTAGAAAAGTGGGATCCACTTGTGAGAGAAGAAATCAAATATGACGATTGAAATAGTGAAATAACAGTCAAAAAATCAATTTTTTTGGTGAAAAAATCGGGCCCAAACAGGCCCTAGTTGTACAAAATCATTGTACAAGTAGTTAAACTCTAGCTATATATTATCTTAGACTATGCACCTGGTGAACTCTATTATTCAAAAAATATTTTTAGTTCAATTCATTTTTAATTATGGGGTTTTCAAATAAAATAATTTTATAAATAATTCAAAAATTCTTCTCCAAAAAAATCACTTTCTACGAAATCAATTCTAAAAAAGGAGCTCAAATAGTAACAATATATTTTTCTCAAAATAAACCGATATTAATAGTGGGGGCCGAGCATTGCAGCTAACCTCATCGCACCCACCACTGTTTATTTAGCCTCCGTTTGACAATCATTAAAAAGAATTATTTTATTATTATTATTTTTTTTTTTGAGAAAAATGAGTTTTGTAATAGTGATTTTTTTTGGATAATATGTGATAAAAAATAAGAAATTTTTTTTGAGTTTACATGTAAAATATTTTATTATGAAAATGTGAATGAAAATGAGTTTAAAAAAAAATAAAATTGTTCTATTTTAATGGTTGTCAGACAAGGGGCTTACATTACATAGGGTATATTGTCTCAAAGACTTAAAACGTTGAAGTTTATTTCTTCTTCTTCAAGTTGTTCCTTATATGTAAGTTGAGCCCCCAGGGCATATCTCCCAGTGGCAAAGGGGAGGGCGGATAGGGCTCAGCGCGGCAGTGTGCAGAGTTCGATTCCCCGCAAAGGTGGAATTGGCTTTGTTGCAAGCGGGAGTTACCATATGGGTTAACAGCCTTGGTCTATCCATGTGCTCTCCACCCTGGCTCCTGGGAGGCACATCCTGCGATTTACCTCCTCCACGATGGCCCAGGGCAGGGTCGGTGGGGGCCCCTAAGGTTGGGGTTCAACCTTTTTTTTTATGAATATGACAGTGAATGTATTATTTTATGAGTATTCGCAATTCAGCCATTGACATTTTGTGCAAGTGTGCTGTATGAAGCCATTGAGTTTGAATTTCTTTAAACCAGTCAAATAGTGCTGGCTCCTTCTCATTATAAGAATACCCTGCAGTTAACAGAGTAGGAAAAAAAATCTTAGAGGAGAGAGAGTATAACTTTTATAGAACCTACTATGAGAAAATCAGTCACCGGAGGTAAAGTCAAAGAAGAAAATAAAGCAGAAACAAGTTCTGAAGATAAAGGATGTAAAGAAGATGTTCTTCAGGTAGGTATACTTCTTTCTTTTCATCTATGATATGCAGTTATATGAGTTTCGGATTCCATGAATTATAGCAAGAAGAAAATAATATTTTTTAGTATAATTTTCATTGAAGTATGTGAGAATTTTCAGAGAACCATTTCCTAAATTGATCTCATCACACACAAAAAACAACTTGAATTTGATTAATTAGTTGACGATATCACATTCAAGAAAGAACAGTTTCGAGTTTTGGGATTTAAGGGAGAAAAAAGAATTTGCTGGAATTTTCCTTTTGGTGCATATAGATTGAATATACAGTGAGAAAGATACACACACACATACACGTATACATATGTATATATATACATATGTATACATACATGTTGGCATCAGGGAAAGTAGAGGATTGGCTGTGCGGTGACGTAAATATATAAATTGAAACAAAGAAAATACACGACTAATAACTTCAGAGAGTGAATTTAAAAGTCATTCACTAGTAAATAGCTATAAAACAGCTTTGCAGGCAGCTCTTCTACACCATTGACCTTTAATTAACTAGCAACTGCCAGATTAATTAGAATTTTCAAACATCATATGCAACTTGTTACAACTTAAAAACCTTGCAAGTCCAAATTTATAGCTGCTGAGTAAATAGTTTTTAATTTGAAAATGTCATTCCATTAATACTATTTATTTATACTTATTTTACAATATACAATTAGTTTTGTATTTTTGTTAATACTGTAATGTGAATAAAATCTTTTTGAAACCCTTCAATTCTAGTTATATTTATCAAAGGAAAAGTTTATTTCTAACAAGAAACATTTTTACAGGGACCTATTTTAACTAAGATTGAGATAACATCAGCTGAAACTGACTCAATGGCATCTTCTTCTGCCAAAAAGGATCAGGTTAGCTCCTTATCTTTCTCTTTTGAAACGATATATAGAAATAACGTCTCGAATTTTAAGGGAAATTATGAAGAAAAAATCTTGTTTAAAACTTCTGTGTATCTATCTATATGAGAGATATTTCAAGATGAATATTTCATGAACTTGAAATGATATTGTGTGGATTAATTGCAGGATGATCATCAACTTGAATTGGCAAAAGCCGAGATCGGTGAAGTGATTGGAGAAAATCAAAGGCTAAGGATGTGTTTAGATCGAATTCTAAAGGATTATCGGAACCTTCAAATGCAATACCAAGATGTTGTTCGACAAGATGCTGCTAAAAAATCAACAAGTTCAGTTCAAGATACAGAAGAAGAATCTGCAGAACTTATCTCCCTCAGCCTGGGAATGAGTTCAAGTGACCACTTTGCAAAAAGAGATGGGTTCTCTAAAATGTCAAAAAAAGAAAAAGTGGGTGAAAAATTAGAGAAACAAGGAATCTTGGATCTGGGAATGGACTGCAAACTTGAAGTACCACCAGTCGAACCTTCTCCGGTTGTTAGCCCAGGGACTAGCGTAGAAGGAATCAAGGAAGAAACTGCAGGTGAGAATTTTCCACCCCATAGCATGCAGAAGAGTATTGTTAGAAATGGTGATGATGAACTCTCACAGCAGAACCCCGCTAAAAGAGCTAGGGTATCAGTTCGAGTCAGATGTGACACCCCAACAGTAAGATTATTACATCTGTATTATCTTGAAATTGGTTTAATTTTCTTGTTCAATTAAATACATAAGCTGAATTATAATGTGATATATTTTTGGTGTGATTGCATAGATGAATGATGGATGTCAATGGAGGAAATATGGGCAGAAGATTGCAAAAGGAAACCCTTGCCCTCGAGCATATTATCGTTGCACTGTTGCACCGTCCTGCCCAGTTAGAAAGCAGGTAACATTATACTCCATAAAAATGTTTGATCCCGATTAAACATCATGGTATACTCTTGTCACACTTTATAAGTTAGACTGAATTGTGCACAAAAAAATGATGGGTAGAAGTTGTGATAGAATATCACTTTTCACTCAAATAAACAATTTTCATAAATCTCACAACATATATTTCATATAATAGAGCTATTTTCTCTCAACAACTCTCTTATACAGACCTTACAATTTATTTTCTACCCAATAGTTTACAATAAAAATAATACATCTATTTATAAGGAAAAAACTAACAAGAGTTCAAGTTGATCAAGTAAGTTTCCTTAACCTCCTTTAGTAAAAGAAGTCAATTGAGGCAAGTAACTTTATCCCATATCTTTTGATAGAAGGAGAGTTCAAGATATTCAAGTAACTTCTACCTCCTTTAGAAGAAGAGTTCAAAATGGTTACGTAACTTTTTTAAAAACTCTCGGCCAATGACAAGCTTTTCCTTCACCGTCTAAAACTCTTCTATCCAATAAAATTTTTTGCTTAATCAAGTTACATTTTGACTAAGTCATTATCTTGATATCTTTGAACTTCGTTTTATTTCTAGAGTTCATTTGGTCAAGTTTACATTACTTTCAACAAAAAAATACTTTAGAATGTGCAAGTATATGCACGTTTTCTCACTACATTCTTGTTCTTGAACTCGAAGGTGCAAAGATGTGCAGATGACATGTCCCTCTTGGTCACTACATATGAAGGAACACATAATCATCCACTTTCTGTCTCCGCCACTGCCATGGCTTCCACCACTTCTGCAGCTGCCTCCATGCTAATGTCCGACTCATCAACCTCGGGATCATCAGGTGCAACATCATCGTCTCCTCTTACCACAAACTGTGTGAATCTCAATGGACACAATTTCCATCTCTCTGATAACTCGAGATCAAAGCCATTTTACCCACCAAATTCATCGCATTCATCCTCCACTTCCTATCCAACTCTCACTCTTGATCTCACTTCAAACACAGCCTCAGCTCGACTAGGCAACTTTCCTCCAAGGTATTCTACCACAAATCTCAACTTCAGTTCTTTGGAATCAAATGCTTTACCAATCTCTTGGAGTAATGGGTTTCTTAGTTATGGAAATCCACCATACAACAAAAACCAAACTGGTCCATTGAGCTTTGGATCACATCCTCAAGAAATCCTATACCAATCTTACTTGCAAAAGAATCTAAATCCTACACAACAGTCTCTTCCACCAGATACTATTGCAGCTGCCACAAAAGCAATTACTTCAGACCCAAGTTTCCAATCTGCATTAGCAGCTGCTCTTACATCAATCATTGGCTCTGGTGGTGCTACTTCCAGTACTGCAGGAAATCAAACTGTAGGTGATAAGTCCAGCCAAAATATAAAGTCCAGTACAGAACCTAATTTTCCTATTCTTTCCAGCTTTCCATCAACTTCAAATGCCAACAAATGTGCTCCAAGTTTTATGAACAAATCCCCACCCTCGTCTAGTTCTTAACCAGCTGGCTTGACGTTTCTTTCGAATTCATTCCCCTTTTCCACCTCGAAGAGCAAATCTAACTCTCCAGGTGACAAATAGGATTCATCACATCATATTAGTACATTGCTTTTTGCATGCTTAACCATTAATTTTTAATTTAATCCACAAAGATAGAGGCTGGTGGAACTCTTAGCACGGCGCAATTTTCGCATGGATTTTTTCTTGTTCTAAATTCATCTGGCAAAGGGATGATGTGAGATGAAGAAAAATTGTGCACACAGACACTGACTGGTGGTAAAGAAACTTGAATAAATGCCAGTATTTTATCTTTATGTGGCCAACTTTTGTTAACAACTGTGGATAGTTTTATGTAATTTGTTGACTTTATGAATTATGTCGTTTGTTTTCTGTTTACTTGTAATTAGGAATATGATAATGATTTCTCTATTGTCAACTAATAAAAACAACCAAGATTTATTGTAAAAGAATTTTTAATATACTCTTATATTTGTTTTCTTGTTTCTTGCCTTAATTAGTCAAATTTCGATGTTGCTAAATACTTGGCCTCTAAAGATAAATTTGAAGGCTGCTTAATGTAATTCTTCACGAGGCAGGAATTTGGGACATTAAAGCCGGACAGTGCTTGAAGAAAACTCCTAGTCTGTGACAATAATATATCTATACCTTACTGTTGAGTTTTGATACCCAATAATCCGAGTGATGACATTAAACCGATGTTGAATAAATTAAGTGGAAATTACATGGGAACAGGTGTTTAAAATTTACAATTCCTATACTAGGTATGAAGTTTACTTGTTCAAATATCAGGTATTAATTTAATTATAAAACCACCCACCCCCATCCGCTCCAACCCCAACCCCAAACCCAAACCCTAATTATTCTGATTTCTTTCTCGCTCTGCACTCTCTTTGTCCTTTCTCTACACTACGTCCTCTCTCTCTTCCTTTTATTGTACACCACCTAATCATCGTCGGCGATGACGTCGCGCCAACGGCCTCCAGCATGACAGCACAATTCGTACGCGCGATCTGAGTTCGTACAGCACGACAAGACCCAGCCATTTGTCATCCAATTTTCGACTTGTACCTTTGACGCCCAGTTCGCAAGACGATCTAAGTGTTGTAGTGAAGATCTAAGTGGCGGTTTTTGTGGTGTTGGTAGTGAGGCGGTGGTTTGACCATTGAGGTGGGGACGGCGATTGTGGTGGTGTAGTGGTTGGTTTCTACGATTGTATGTTTTTGTTGAGTTTTGATAGTCCCGATCTGTGGAAATGTGGTCACAAACTGGTGCTAGAAATTTGGGACAAGTCTGTGTAGTTGATTGTGGTGGTGCAAGCTAGATGGCTGCGTCATGGAGGTGGTGGTAGTAGTGCAGGTTGTGAGGTATTAGTGATATTGGTGGTTGTCTAATGGTGGTGGTGTAATGGTAGTGGTGCAGGTTGTTGTTAGTGGTGGCGAAGGCGACTGTGGTGTTGGCAGTAGCGGTGCGTTTCTATTTGTGCTGGAGGTGGTTGTGGTAGTGGTGGGGTGAGGGTGGTCGCAAGTAGTCGTAATGGCAGTGGCGATGATGGTGTTAGCGATGTTGTGGTGGGGTGTGTAGTGCTTGTGACAAAGTATTGACGGTGGATCGGGATCGGGGTTGGGTATTTGATGTGTGTGACTAAATATTTGGTTCTATGACTAATTATTAAACTATGACCTTAAAATTTGATATCTGTGACCAACAAATTTGAAAATATGTGACTGATAGATTAATTGTAACTTATAATTTTTTTGATTTAACCAATGAAATAAACTGTGATCTATAAATTTTTTGATTTATGATGTTGACATAATTCGTGACCAAATAATTTGATAATATGTGACCAATAAATAAATTGTGGCCTATAATTATGTTTATGTGACCATTAATAATATAATTGTGATTTTATTATATTTAATTAATGAATGTTTTTAATTAATTACCTCATACCCGAGTTTTGCATTTTTCAAATTATACACTTACCTTGTGATTTGGTGTAAACTAAATTACTGAGTTATAATTTTTCCCATAAATTAAATATCAACACCCAAGATTGATGACCCAATCCTAAAACTATTTGGACCATTGGAAGCAACCTAATTAATTAATGTTGCTCATGACCCGATTTCGACACTCATTGGATGACTTATATATGTTGGCCCACTTAGGGTATTTGTATTGGGCTCGGCCCCATCACCTTAACCTAGCCTAACCTATATAAGTTGGCCTCTTTGTCTTTGGTAAAAAACGTGTGTTTGCCTTTGTATTGAAGAAAGAAAGAGCCCCTGCCTCTTACTTTGTGCACTTGCTTGGCCAGTTTCTTCTTGTTCTTCTCTAGCCTTTGTGGTACTGTTTTTGTGGCTGCATGACACACCCCGCCCCATGTAACACCACTAGATTCGGACGTGGCATGCGCCAATGATAGATACCAACTAAAAATCGGACCCACCATCAAAGCTATTACAAATATAATATATCACTTTTTATACATCATTTTTCTAACAGAATTTCGACATTATCTCCCCTATAAACAGGACTAACCAACCTGTGATCAATTTCACACAAATCCCAAATTATAGCACAACACAATAAATATAAGCTGAAATCTCAACCTTCACCAAGAAATAAAATGAAATATACATACGGATAAAAAATACATACTGAGCTCCATAATTATCTATAAGTGATGCAAAATCACATTTAGACATCAACACGCGTCCCAAACACTGACTACATATTCTATGAAGTGATTCATACTAACAAACTCTGTCGTGTGACTCTGACTTCAAAATCAAGGCTCAACTCCAAAAGATGTCCAGATTCTCAACTGCTGCCTGATAAAGAAAAACATGAAAAAATATATGAGTTGATAGCTCAGTGAGTAGAGAAGTTCAAAATAAATATACTTTTTCATTTATACATTTTTATTGAAAATCAAATTCATATCATTTGATAATTCACAAGCTAACATCATGTAATTATAGCCAAAAAGTGAAATATTCACATAAGGTCATAAAATATCATCTTAAAATCATGATATAATATCAGCAGATAACCATGCTCTAATCTCATCATATCAAACGTGCTGAAAAATCCACAAAAAATGTACTCTCTAACTGAAATATGTAATCTGCCTCTCGTGCTAAGAACATTCGCCACGGGCCTTTGGCCCCTGTGAACGAAAATCGGTCTCAAAGATCTCTCATAATCAATTTTAGAACACGGTCAATGCCCCTCTGTGAACTATATGTACACGATCAAGACCAATGTCAGGTCAAGACCCTTCGTGTAGGATAGAACACGGTCAATACCCCTCTGTGAACTAGAAGAAGTATATAATCATGAGTACTTTTCTGGCCGACCTCAATATTGTATGTCTCATATACCAAACAAATCTCAATATCACATGTCTCATATACCAAGTTACAAATGTACAATAAATAATCCTTAAAATTCCACATGTATCATACTAAAAGAGATTTATATAATAATCATAAAATCGAACACATAATTGTACATACCTTGATAATATATTTAATTTATAAATACTTTAAAAATATTTATATTTTCCACTCACAGAACTATGTACGCCAAAATCAACTCGATTGGTACGCTGCCCCGATATTCGTATCGTCGCTTGAAATATGATATCATTTTTAAATCAATAATTAACTATTTTAAGAAATTTCATTAATTAAATAGACTATACTCAAACTTAATTATTTCACGTTTAGGCGATTTTTAAAGTCCCTTTAATTACTAAAACTAATTTTTTTTTTCATTTTACTGAATTTCATAGTTTATTATACTTAACCCCTTCGACAAAATTAAATTTAATCTAACAATCTAACAACTATAAAATCAAACATAACATTTCAATAAGTAACTTTTTACTTACCTTTCAAAATTGAGGAATTCAAGTCTAATAGGGTAGAACACTTAATTCCTAACACGTTAGCAAATTTTTTTTATTTTTTTTCTTCTCTTCCTCTTTTTTTTCCTTTCTCTTTTCTTCTTTCCCTCTGGTTTGTTTTCTTCGTGTGTGTAATGTGTGTGTTTGCTTTTAATTTGGTTTTGGGTTATGTGTGTCTGTATATATATATATATATATATATATTCAATTGGAATGATTTGTTTTGGGCATCAACTGCCTGCCACTTTTGTCTTTTGTCCCTTTTTTTTTCTTCATTTGATGTTTGACTTTTTTTTTAAAAAACTTAATGTATTACAAAACTCACACAGTTAAAAGAGTTTCGTCCTTGAAATTCAATTGATCATGTATGAAAAAGTCGTGGATACTGAGAACGCGTCTGCTCTTCACTTTCTCATATCGCTTCTTCTACAGTATGATTTCTCCGCAAAACTTTAACCAAAGGAATAGTCTTACTACGCAAGGCATGTTCCTTCCTGTCCAATATCTGAACTGATTCTTCTTTATAGGTAAGATTTTCTTGCAGTTTTACTGGTTGTGATTCCAAAACATGAGATGGATCTGAAATATATTTACGAAGCATGGAAACATGGAATACATCATGAATTCTGGACAATTCTGTTGTCAAAGCCAATCGATACGCAACTAGACCGATGCGTTCAACAATCTCATATGGGCTAATATGCCTCGGACTCAATTTACCTGGTTTACCAAATCTGATAACACCTTTCCATGGCAACAATCACAGGAAAACTCTATCTCCACATCAAATTTTCAAGGTTTCTTCTGCGTCTATCTACATAGTTCTTTTGTCTATCTTGGCTGTCTTTAACTTTTCTTTAATTATTTTTACTTTCTCAGCAGTAATCTAGACATATTCAGGACCCAATAACTTTCTTTTGCCAACTTTATCTCAATATACTAGAGTTCTGCATTTCCTACCATACAGTGCTTCAAAAGGAGCCATTTCTATATTCGAATGATAACTGTTATTATAAGCAAACTCCATCAAAGGAATATGAGTATCCCAATTCCCTTTAAATTGTAGTACACAAGCTCGTAACATGTCTTCTAAAGTCTGAATAGTTCTTTCTAACTGACCATCTGTCTGTGGATGAAAAGTTGTACTAAATGAAGTTTAGTACCAATAGCTTTCTGCAAGCTGTGCCAAAATTTAGAAGTGAAACGAAAATCTCTATCTGAAACAATAGAAACTGGTGTCCCATATAAACTGATTATCTCATCAACATATATTTTTGCCAATTTATCTAACGAGTAAGTGACTTTAATAGGCAAAAATCTAGTAGTCTTCGTCAATCTGTCTACAATGATCCATATGCCATCATGTCCACTCTAAGTCCGTGGAAGTCCAAATAGAAAATCTAAAGTAATGTGTTCCCATTTCCACTCAGGAATAGGCAACATTTGTAACAATCCTTCTATTTTCTGACGATCTGGTTTCACTTGCTGGCAGATGAGACATCTGGATACAAACTCAGCTATTTCTCTCTTCATTCCATGCCACCAATAGTGTTCTTTGAGTACACGATACATTTTTGTACTACCTGAATGCATCGCGTAAGCTAAACTATGTGCCTCTTCTAGAATTTCTCCCTTCAATTTCGAATCATCTGCAACACATAATCTGTTTCCCACAATTAAAGCTCCATCAGCTCGAATGGTATAATATTACTGTATGCTTTCCTTTATTAACTTCGTCTTTCAATTTGTTCAACACTGGATCTTGAGTTTGAGTTTTTCTAACTGTGTCAATCAAAGTAGGCCTCACTTAGAAGTTGGCAAACAATGTTCCTACATTGGTAACTGATAATTGGACATGAGAAGCTCTGAACTCACCAAAAAAAGATGAACATACTGCATTAGTTTGGGTCATAGGACTCGATATTTTCCGACTGAGAGCATTAACAACTACATTACCCTTCCCTGGATGATAATCAATCTTGCAATCGTAATCTTTTATCAGCTTGAACCAACTTCTTTGACTTAAGTTTAACTTTTTCTGATCGAAAATATACTTTAAGCTTTTATGATCTGTATATATTTGGCATCTCTCACTATACAAGTAATGTCTCCAAATTTTCAAGGCTAGGACAACTACAACTAGCTCTAAGTCATGTGTAGGATAACTCAGTTCATATTTCTTCAACTGCCTGGAAGCATACACTATAACTTTCCCATTCTACATCAAAATACAACCAAGACCCTGACGTGAAGCATCATTATATATCACAAACTCTTCACCGGGAGATGAAAGGGTAAGAACTGGAGCTGACACTAATCTATTCTTCAATTCGAGGAAACTTCTTTTGCAATTTTCATTTCAAACAAATTTAGCATTCTTCCTAGTCAAACTGGTCAAAGGAAGAGCAATTTTAGAAAATTCCTCTACAAAACTACAGTAATAACCTTCTAAGCCAAGAAAACTTCGGATTTCTGTCACATTAGTAGGCCTTTCCCATTTTACCACTACCTCTGTTTTTTGCGGGTCAACATAAATTCCCTCTGCTGATATGACATGTCCCAAAATACAACTTTATCAAGCCAGAATTCACATTTACTGAATTTAGCATACAACTGCTCACCACGTAGAGTTTGCAAGATGATTCTGAGATGCTCTCTGTGCTCATCATGATCTCGAGAGTATACTAAAATATCATCAATGAATACAATCACGAATTTGCCTAAATACGAGCGAAGAGATTCATCATATCCATAAATGCTGCTGGTGCGTTGGTCAACCTAAATGGTATCATAAGAAATTCAAAATGACCATATCTTGTCCTGAAAGTAGTTTTTGGCCCATCACTGTCCCTGATTTTAAGTTGATGATATCTAGAACACAAATCAATCTTTGAAAATACTGCAGCACCGCGAAGCTGATCGAACAGATCATCAATACGTGGCAAAGGATATTTATTGCAAATTGTCGCCTTGTTCAATTGTCTGTAATCTATGCACAGTCGCATGGTGCCATCTTTCTTTTTCACAAACGAAATTGGTGCTCTCCACGGAGATATACTAGGTGTGATGAAACTCTTGTCTACCAACCCTTGCAATTGAACCTTTAGCTCTTTCAATTCTGCTGGTGCCATTCTATAGGGTGTCCGTGAAATAGGTGCAGTTCTTGGAATCAGATCTATAGTGAATTCTATATCTCTGTCTGATAGTAAGCCTGGTAATTCTTCTGGAAATACATCAGGAAAGTCCTTGACCATTGGGATATCTTCAAGTTTTAGTTTGCTAACATCTGTATCAATTACATGAGCCAAATATGCATGGCAGCCCTTGTTGAGTAATCTTCTAGCATCAATAGCAGATATCACACAAGACGGTAAAATTCTGCACTGTCCATTGAATATAACTTCAGGTTGTCCTGGTTGTCTAAATACAACCTCTTTTCGAAAGCAATAAACTGAAGGTCGATTTGTTGCCAGAAAGTCCGTACCCAAGATAATATCGAAATCATGTATGTTAAGAGGTATTAAATTTTCCTTGAGCTCGTTCTCCTTTACCTTAATCCCACAATCTCAATATATATTATTTGCTAATAGTGATTCTCCTACTGGTGTATTCACTACCAAACAACTGCCTAAAAGTTCTAGCTTTTGATTCGCATATAAAGCAAATGCAAATGACATAAAGGAATGTGTAGATCTAGGATCAATCAAAATACGAGCATTTTTATCAAAAATAGACAACATACCCATGATAACATCTGGTGACTCCTCTACCGCCCGTTGAGTCATAGCAAAAACTTTGCCCTGGGTCTTCGGTCATCCTGCCTGCCCTTTTGATTTTGTACTACTACCGCTTGCGATATTAGACTGGGCCACACTGTTTGTACCTGCTCTGTTAGCTGAATCATCTCTCTAAGTCAGATTCTATCTTGTACTACCAGCACTCTGCTAAAGAAACATCCTTTGTGCCATGCCACCCACCTGGAATACAACTGGGCAATTCCTTTTTAGATGCCCTTCTTGGCCACAGCGATAGCAAACACCAAATTCCTTGAACTTTAAATACTCTCCAGGATGAAATCTTCCACATAATTGGCAAGAAGAAAATCTAGCACTAGTAGAACTCTCTCCCTATCTCGGAGTAAATGATCTCTGGAAAGAACCCTGAGTATAATTACGACTAGCCAATGGCTGCTGTATATTATTGGGACTGAATCTAGGACCCTGACTTTCTTGGAATCGAGATTTGAATTGACCTGAACTGGACACACCAAGTCGAAATCCTCTATTGTCCCTCCGTGGTGGTCTATAGCTAGAAGCACTTGCCATTCTCTGACTACCACTTGCTCTGAACATTGTTTGTTCTCTACCACTTGACCTATCAGAAATGCTCTTTTCTACTCTCAAAGCTGATTCCACTAATTTGTCAAAACATTTTAGCCTGCAGCTGTTACTACTGATCGGATCTCTTCCCTTAACCCATTTTCAATCCATTTGCATTTATCAATTTCGTTGCTTACCAGAACTTGGGCATACTTTGAAAGCTCAATAAATTTCACCCGATATTCTGCAACTGTCATCTGCCCTTGTACTAGTTTCAAAAATTCCTCCTGTCTTGCATCTTTATTAGACCGAGGATACTAGGCATCGTAAAAAATACGACGAAAATTTGTCCAAATAATGATGGAAGGGTCTAGCTATGTGCTCCATACCGACTGCCACCAATCATACGCACCCTCTTCTAATAAGAAGGTGGCAAGACACAGCTTCCAATTGTCTGAGTAGCCCATAATTGTCTGAGTAGCCCATAACGTCAAATACCCTCTCTATTTTGGTCTCTTTATCTTGGTCATCCATGCCTGCGCAACTGCAGGATCGACTGTGCCAGCGAACACTTTAGCCCCTAACTTTGTAGCCCTTTCAATACTAAAATCTCTGTCAGTATTATGTATAGCAGATGCAACGACAATAGCAATTCTTTCAACAACAATAGGATCAGTTTCAATCACATTTCCCTATCCTCGTTGTTCAGGAGGCTGGTGAACTGATTCATCTACTCTCTCGGGCTCTCTTAGTTCATCTTTTTCAGGAGCAATATGAGGTTGGGGCAACATATCTTGGAGCCTTCGAGTTTTGCCACCACGAGGCATGACTCACCTACAGTTATGCATGATATGCTAAACATCAGAATGTATGCATTTACAGTGCAAACCTATGAACTCTAATGCATGCTCTGATACCAATCTGACACACCCCGCCCCGTGTAACACCACTAGATCTGGACGTAGCATGCGTCGATGATAGATACCAACTAAAAGTCGAACCCACCATCAAGGCTACTACATATACAATATATCACTTTTTATATATCATTTTTCTAACAGAATTTCGGCATTATCTCCCCTGTAAACAGGACTAACCAACCTGTGATCAATTTCACACAAATTCCAAACTATAGCACAGCACAATAAAGAAAATCTGAAATCTCAACCTTTACCAAGAAATAAAATGAAATATACATATGGATACAAAATACATAGTCAGCCCCATAACTATCTATAAGTGATGCAAAATCACATCTAGACATCAACACGCGTCCCAAAACACTGACTACATGTTCTATGAAGTGAGTCATACTAACAAACTCTGTCGTATGACTCTGACTCCAAAATCAAGGCTCAACTCCAAAAGATGTCCAGATTCTCAACTGCTGCCTGATAAGGAAAAATATGAAAAAAATATATGAGTTGATAGCTCAGTGAGTGGAGAAATTCAAAATAAATATACTTTTTCATTTATACATTTTTATTGAAAATCAAATTCATATCATTTGATAATTCACAAGCTACCATCATATAATTATAGCAAAAAAGTGAAATATTCACATAATGTCATAAAATATCATCTTAAAATCATGATATAACATCATCTAATAACCATGCTATAATCTCATCACATCAAACGTGCTGAAAAATCCACAAAAAATGTACCATCTGACTGAAATATGTAATCCGCCTCTCGAGCTAAGAACTCTCGCCACGGGCCTTTGGCCCCCTTCGTGAACGAAAGTCGGTATCAAAGATCTCTCATAATCAATTCTAGAACATGACTAAAGTCCCTCTATGAACTATATGTACACAATCAAGACCAATGTCAGGTCAAGACTCTCCGTGTAGGATAGAACACAGCCAAGGCCCTTATGTGAACTAGAAGAAGTATATAGTCATGGGTACTTTTCTGGCCGATCTCAATATTACATGTCTCACATATCAAATAAATCTCAATATCACATGTCTTATATACCAAGTCACAAATGTACAATAAATAATCCTTGAAATTCCACATGTGTCATACTAAAAGAGATTTATGTAATAATCATAAAATTGAACACATAATTGCACATACCTTGATAATATATTTAATTTATAAATACTTTAAAAATATTTATATTTTTCCATTCACAGAACTATATACGCCAAAATCAACTCGATTGGTACGCTCTCCCGATATCCGTATCGCCGCCTGAAATATGATATCATTTTTAAATCAATAATTAACTATTTTAAGAAATATCATTAATTAAATAGGCTAGACCAAAACTTAATTATTTCACGTTTAGGCGATTTCTAAAGTCTCTTTAATTACTAAAACTAATTTTTCTTTCATTTTACCCAATTTCATAGTTTATTATACTTAACCTCTTCTACAAAATTAAATTAAATTTAATCTAACAATCTAACAACTATAAAATCAAACATAACTTTTCAATAAGTAACTTTTTATTTACCTTTCAAAATTGAGGAATTCAAGTCTAATAGGATAGAGTACTTAATTCCTATCACGTTGGCAAATTTTTTTTTTATTTTTTTCTTCTCTTCCTCTATTTTTTTTCCTTTCTCTTTTCTCTCTTCTTCTTTCTCTCTGGTTTGTTTCCTTCGTGTGTGTAATGCATGTGTTTGCTTTTAATTTGGTTTTGGGTTGTGTGTGTGTGTGTGTGCATGTGTGTATATATATATATATATATTTGTTTTGGGCATCCACCGCTTGCCGCTTTTGTCTTTTGTCCCCTTTTTTTTCTTTGTTTGATGTTTGACTTTTCTTTCTTTTTTTTTTTATTTTAAAGAAAACTTAATGTATTGCACTGCAAACACCTTCCCTTTGTGTTCTAAGTGGGTACAAATCTTGAGCAATCGGAGTGTGGAAAGAGTTTAAAGGTTTTGGGTCGTGATTGCTTGAGTGTACTGATAAGGTTGAGATTGGTATCCTGAACTCGAAATTCACTAATTGGATGTCGATTGTTCAACATTTGGTATCAGAGCGAGGTTGGGGTGGAATTTCTGACCAAAATCTGATTAGAAACGAAGCAGAAACTTTCCAAAAAAATCTGTTCGAATTTTTTTCAAAAAGGGACAAACCTGCAACCTCAATTTTTGGCCAATCCAGACGTCTTTTGGTAAAACAGAGGCTGGATTTGTGATCTGCAGTTAGAGGCTGTACTGGGTGGCTAACACGTAGGACTATTTCAGGCGACAACTTCTTCAGACATAATTTTTCTAACATGTTTTCTAATGATTTTGTGTTGTTAGTTTTCAGTTTCAGGATACGCAGAAAAAGTTGGACGATTTTGCCCTTGGATACTTGGCTATTGGTTGCTGGACATTCGTGTTAGCACATCTGCTGAACTTTATGATGAATAGTGGTGACCCTGAAGTAGCAGATTCGTATCTCTCGTAATTACGGACTCAGATAGGCCTGCTCTGATAAATTGACTGAAACCTTTACATTATCGTATTAGCAGATCATTATGTGGGGTGATCATTAGGATTGGGGGTTGTCATTACTTGACAACCATTGCTTGTGGTAGAAAATTCAGGAATTATCTACCCTATTTGAAGTGTTGAAGTTGATTGCAAGTTGGTAATTGATTTTGTGTTGCAATTGTCATATAGTCATTAGACTCGTTACGTGAGACTGCATTGTGTAAAAAATTGAATTTTTATTAATATACGTGTTGTATTGATTATCTTGTTAGAACGCCTGGATTTGACCCGTTCAAAAATTTTCTTAATCTAAGATCGCGAATCTCATGAAACCTTGTGAATGTAGAAAGGTGTATATTGCGGCCGTATGATTACTTTGTGTGACCTATCTGAGCATTTAGTTGTTCTATTTTTCCAAAAATGTCTTCACATTTCGAAATTGGTGTTTTCAATGGGAAAGAAGATTTTTCAATTTGGAAACAAAAGATGAAAGGGATTTTAGTTCAATAAAAAGTTTCAAAGGCCATAGATGGCAAATTTCTCGCAAATTTGACGAAAACACAAAAAGAGTAATACGATGAACTTGCTTACACTTCGATTATCTTCCATTTATCTGACACTGTTTTGAGAAAAGTTGGAAAACTGGATTTTACAAAAGAACTTTGAAAAAAGTTAAAGTATTTATATTTGTTTAAGTCCATTCCTAATAAGCTGTACTTGTTTGAAAGATTTTTCAGTTTTAAAATGGATCATTCAAAGGATTTTGATGACAATTTGGATATTTTAACAAACTTTTTCAAGACATTGTTAACTGTAATGAAAAGGTGTCTGAAACATATAAAGCAATTATCTTACTTAATTCCATGACTGGTTCATATAGAGAAGCTAAGAATGCAATTAAGTACGGCAGGGATACCCTAACACCCGAGATTGTCATAAACTCACTTAGGAGTAATGAAATGGAAATTAAGGCCTAAAATGAAGATAAGAGAAGTGGTGAGTTACACCTGATAAGGAGTAGGATGAAGTTTAAGTAAATGAACTTGGGTAGAGCTCAAAATAGTGGTGATTCAAGTAGTGACTCGAGTGATGAAGGTAATAAGAAGAAGGGCAATGAATGAGACAAATCTAGTGGTAGAAGGTGTTACAGTTGTGGTAAGTCTGTGCACTTTATTAGAGACTGTCCCAAGAAGAAGGATAAGTAGAAGAGTAATGTGAGAGGTAAGACGAATGTGGTTGAGGGGTTGAGTTATGACCCTAGTGAGGTTTATACATCTATGTGTCATCCTTTCTGCATGTATGTGATTGCCTAATTCTGTTGCATAATTATATGTTACATTTCAATTTTGTTTGATATGTGTGATTGCATGAATTTAAGGTAATTTGAATATTTGATGTAATTGTTTGCACGCATAGTGGGTCAGGATGCATTAGCAGTGTTGGATGTCTTTTGGTTAGGTGGAGTTTAGGTGCCTAAGGGTACATTGTGGTTTGTACTAGGGATGTGAGGTATGATATTTGGATCACAAGTGGAGATGTGATCAAATATCTAGAATCCTTTATCTGTGAAATAAACCCTGTACAGGTGGAGTGCGAGAGAGACACTTCTATCACTTCGGTAAGGTGGAGACCCATTATCCACGTAGGTTGGAAGAAGTGATGTGGTGACAGAGGATCATGCCAAGAGCTTAGATTCTATTGTGACTTGTCAGATAGACATGAGTTGAGTGATTATCTAGAGAGCATGGTGTGCGATGAGAAGAGATATGTGTTCTCGAGGTGGGAGTAACACGGAATGGGATAGGATAAGTGTAGTGAAATCTTCGTGGGGTCATTTATGCATTTGTTACATATGTGTTTGACCATGTACTGATTAACTTGGTATTAATCTTTCGGCTCTATGTGAACGAAATTTTTGAAAAGATTTGTGTATTATCTTATATAATTCTTCATCGCATGATTATTTGTTCACTGTGAATACTTGTTCCTACTTGGACGTTTCTTTGGACCTTAGCCTTGGTAAGTATATGGAGCAGGTATGATATGTGTTTTAGGTTCGAAACACGAGGTAAAGTCTGTGATACCAATTTTATTGGATTACCTTGATTGCGTAAGTATAAACTGTGTGTTTTATTTGCTTGCAAATTATTGGGCATTAAGGTGAAGATTGTTAGGTCTTGATATCCAATAATCCGAACGATGATGTTAAATCGATGTTGGATAAATTAAATATCAACACCCAAGATTAATGACTCGACCCTAAAATTATTTGGGTCATTGGAAGCAACCTAATTAATTAGTGTTGCTCATGGCCCAATTTCTACACACATTGGATGACTTATATATGTTGGCCCACTTAGGGTATTTGTATTGGGCTTGGCCCCATCACCTTAACATAACCTAACCTATATAAGTTGGCCTCTTTGTCTTTGGGTATCTTCTTGTTCTTTTCTAGCCTTTGTGGTACTATCTTTGTGGCTGCAAACACCTTCCCTTTGTGTCCTAAGTTGTACAAATCTTGAGCAATCGAAATGAGGAAAAGTTTAAAGGTTTTGGGTCGTGATTGCTTGTGTGTATTGATAAGGTTGAGATTGGTATCCTGAGCTTGAAATTTCACCAATTGGAAGTCGATTATTCGACACTTTCAATGCATTCCCCCCATGTAACTTTTTTTTCACTTTCATTCCTTGCTCCTTGAGCATGTCTTATTTTTTCAAATTCTTAACTTGAAAGGTAAGGATTTAATTTTGCTGTAATTACAAACTTTTGTTAATATTCGTGACATATTTGTTGAATTGAGATCAAGTCACACCAATTTCAAGTTTATAGTGAAATTCTATCTCAAGTTTGATGAATGTGCAATTTTTTATTTTTTTTTATTTTTTTTTGGTGATTGACAAGTTCAATGGTACTGAATATATCAAATTAATTGTTTGCAATATATAGAATCACATCCCCTTGAAGTTCCACTTCAATTGACACAACAAGGCATCATGGTATTTCTTTCGTATGCCTTAGTTTGACTCAGGTGTCGCTATCGCTTTATGGTGATTGACAAGTTCAATAGTACTGAATATATCAAATTAATTGTTTGCAATATATAGAATCACATCCCCTTGAAGTTCCACTTCAATTGACACAACAAGGCATCATGGTATTTCTTTCGTATGCCTTAGTTCGACTCAAGTGTCGCTATCGCTTTATGGTGGCACCATGCAAAGGTCACATTCATCACGCATCCATTGGGGTCTGTAACTCAATTTTCGTGTCTATAGAGATGCCTTCAAATACCAAGGGGTAGTGATTTGTATATAACTTTGAATCCTCTCTGATGGAGGTCTGCGACAAACACTAGGGAGAACCCATCATAGGAAGTTCCTCAGAAGCCGGACGTTAGGTTATATCGAGTAACAAAAATGAGAATTACAAAATAACTAAATGAGAGTGTTTAAATAGATTTCCATTGATTTTAATCTTGTTTTAGAACTAAAGCCATGAATCCAAGCTACATTGAAGAAATTGGGAAGGAAACAAGAAGATATTGATTCGAAGTTGATGTGGAACATATTGTTGAATGGATCGAAAAAGAATTGGATCAAAATGGGAAATATGTAGTAGTGCAGAGAGATTATCAGAGTTCCGGTTTGGACCTATAATACCATTCAGGAAAGAGAACGATGAAACGAATAGAACTTACGATTTTGCAGAGGCATGCGATGGATTTTGACCATCCGAATTTGTTTAGGACTTGAAAACACCTTAGTTTTGAAAAGGAGAAATCCTCATTTCGCGTTGCATAAGAAGTGAACGTGGAAGAGTTGAGAATCAACGGGCGGAATTGAAAAGGAGAATAAAAAGAGACAAAAAAGTACGGAATGAATACGGGAACACATGTGGGAACTAGAATTCCAAAATTGGTATCTGTGGTTGTAGTGGTACATAAGAGTGTACCTAAGCGTGTATACCCCTCTCACATGAGGTGTGGGATCCACCCGAATAAAAAACACTTATTCGGGTGGACCCCACATCCCATGTGAGGGGGTGTACTGTGTACACCCTTACGTACACCTCATTGTGTACCACTAGATTAATTCAATTGATATAGAGCATTCTCCTAGGGACATAATATACCATTAGAAAGGTTACCGAATCATGAGCAATATCGGATTCACATGGATGTGGTCAACAACTGACGCTAAATAAATTTGTTAATTTTTATTTTTTTCGCTTTTCCTCTATTCACACATGAAGCTTTTCCTTCAAAATTTGCCTTCCAATTTCCTATTATTTAGCCTTAATTCATTATTGCATTATTTTAACCCCCCCCTCTCTCTCTCTCTCTCTCTCCTGTGGCTGTTGCCTAAGGGGGGTATATTTAATTGAGATTTTTAAAGACTTTTGGAAATTTTTTTAAGTGGGTGACTTTTGTGGACTTTGTGAAATTTTAAGTAATTTTTATGGATTTGGTAGGAATTAGTAAAAGTTTTTCCTGGATTTGTGGAGACTTTTACTAAAAACTTTTAAAGACTTTTGAGGATTTTTTTTTAAAAAGGAAATATGCTTTTCACAGTGTTAAATGTGAGATATCGAGGAATATTTATGAGAATTCACAACATTCACTTAAAAACGAATCTTTGAAATTAGAGGGAGAGATAGAGATCAACTAGTGAAAATTTACCATAACCCGATTTAAAGAAAACTCATAGCAAAGATTCAAAGAATACCTAATTGGAAGAGATAGAGGAAAAACCTAGAGGGAAATAAGAATAGCATACTCTTTTTAGAAATCTCTCTATGAATGAGAGATTTTGGGAGAAAAATCCTATTTATATTTTCTATTAAAAAGTCTCTGAAAATCCAAGAAATTTTAAATTCCCTGAAAGTCCTTCTAAATTGAATACCCCAAAACTTGTAGAGACATCTAAAAAGTTTCAATTGAATACCCCGAAACTTTTTAAAAGTCTATAAAAGTCTCTATTGAATACACCCAAACTTTTAGAGAGTTTCTAAAAGTTTCAATTGAATACACCCAAACTTTTTAAATCTCTAAAAGTCTTTAAAAGTCTCGATTAAATACACCCCCCTAAAATTCCAGTACCAGAATAAACTAACTATCAACCGCGACCAGGGCATTATAGTCATTCAAAAAAGGTCCTTCCAAGAAATTCTGTAGCAAATGAAAAGGGCAACTCCGGCAATCTAACTCGAGAATTCATATTTAACGATAAAGAATGCAAATCGCAGAACTGTATGAATGAAAACGCAAAAGTGTGAAATCTCTGAATTGAAAAAGAATCTCCATTCAAAATGTAGTTCTTCAATTAGATGCACGCGCGCGAAAATTACAGTTGAAAAAATTGGACCTCCGAGTTTTTTGAAGCAGGCGGATGCTTTTTGAGGAAGAATTTGACTTTTCAAGTATGTTTTCTTTTGCAATGTGTGTTTTTTCCCCTTTTTAGGGTTTCTACTTGACGGGTGTTGTACCTTTAATTCAAATTTGGAAACTATTGATTTATGCTTTTGTTATGTTTTTATTGGAAGTACTGATTTGCTACTTTTGCATTTGTTCTCGAATACATTGTACAATTTTATTTTATTTTTTTTTATTTTTTTTTGGGGGTCTTTCGCGGGAATTCTGAAGGTGGGAAAAAATTACTAAGTGCATGTCCAATCTATACGATTAGACATGAGTGAACAATGCAGTGAATTTCAAACTTCTATTTGTTTCCGAATATTGCCCTAGTACATAACTTTGTAAATATTACAAGCATATAATGTTGGCTAGAAAAGGAATGATACATCCTATGTTTATACAAAGATACAAGGGGAAAAAAAAAATTGTTTCTCAACACCATTTCTAATTATTGTGTACACTAAATATCCTACTAGTAACATTTCAACAAAGATCACATATTTGAATTGGTGATTTGGTCAGGGTCAATTACAATTCCATGAATTTGCTGTCTTCGGCCCAAAATACTTATGCCAGATGTGGGAGCAGATGTTGCTCTTAGTTGTACATGAGGGGGGATTGGCGTATCATCTGAGTGACCGGAAATGCAGAGTGCTCCGGCATCATCTTGTTCCCAATATACCTCTACCATAATTCCTCTTGGATTTTCTGTAGATTCAGTTCCTGGAACCCCAACAAACCTCGCACCTACAGGTACCTGCGCATTAAGATAAAATTTACTTTCAAAATAATTAACTTACTTCTTTCATGGAAGCTCTGGTGGAAATTTAGGGCACAAACTCCGTTCGGGATACTAAATCTAGTTATAGTCAAAATTATCATCCTTGTCAAGTTCAAACTAAGGTGCAAGACTTGTCTGTTTGGAAGAGACTTCTAGCCGTTAGGGAAGCAGCAGAACCACGTATTTTGGAAACTGAGGCTGGGAAATATTTCCTTTTGGTTTGACAGTCGGAGCACTAACTCATAACTGTTCAACTTATGAAAGAGGGCAGCTTTGGATGTAGGTACGCTCAATACTTTACAGCTTAATTGTATGATCGAAGATATAATAAGAATTTCTCCTTATATTAAAGGCCATGACATAATCTACTGCAAACTAATTAGCAATGGAGCCCCTAGTGCTCTATGTTGGAAGTACTTGGGCAAAGGATAAATATCAAATCCTTGGACAAATAAATATGGAAGAAATATATGACTTTAAAGGACTCATTTTTCACATGGAGAACATGGCACGACTTATTGACATTAGATAGAAGAGGTGCAAATTATGATGAAAATTAGCATAACTTGTAAGTTCCGGTGGCAAAGTATGAATTAGTTGAACAAGTGCTATTATATGGCATTGTTGCTAAGGAAGTATGGAGGTTCTTTCCAAGGCCTCTATTAAATTAATTTGCAAACAATCTATATGGCCGTGCAGAGTACAATACCAGTTGGAGGAAATTCAATATTAGCAGAAGAATGATAGTTTCAAAGCAATGCTGTTGCCTTTTGGAGAGAAAGTAATGGGGTCACTGATTGGTGGCTAATACTGAGTATAAAGAAAGGCAGTTCAAGCTACTGTGCCCTCAAGAGCTAACTGGTTAAATCAAAAGAATTTTGCGCCCAGATATAAGGGGCTCCCAAGTTTAAGAGTGTAAATAATCGCCAAGGACACAAAGGGAGATTCAAGATTGCACAAGCACTGGAGCTCAAGGGTGAGGTTGTAGGTTTGTTAGTCTGCTCACTTAATTCGTTGTTGAATTTAGTAGTTTAGCTGATCTAAACTCATTTGTTCAACTAGGAGGTAAGGTCCACGTCCCCCTCTATGTAATAATCCTTTCTATCAATATCTGGGCAGGAGGGCAACCACTTGGCTTAGTTGAGTCAACCTAAAACTCGCCCAAGTTCAAGTGGATTTTCGGGCAAAAAAAAAATTAAAATTGTACCAACAAGAAAATTATTTATTTATTAAGTATTTTTTAGGCTTAGCTGGACACACTTACACTAGTATGAACTGAGTAATGCAAATATGCTTTACCTGAACTGAAATTCCTGAGTTTAGAGTCATAGTTGCAAAGCTTCCCTCAGACGCAGCACTTTCCAATTCAGCCTGTTTTACTATATTCAGAAAAACTTCTTCCAAAGTTGTAAGACCAAGTTGGATGTCTGCTATGCCGTATTCTTTCACTTTCTCTTGGAGCTCCTCAAAAAATTTCTGATAGAATTTTTATCCAAATAAGTACGTTAGTACGATAAATTTTTAAAACCCATTTTAATTGTGTCTCTTTTTATTTTTGAACCCTTTTTGCATTATTAACCTTTGAATTTTTCATTAAAATCATACATTAACGATTGAAATAAGGAACAGTTGACAAAGTGAGGGTTTTGTACCGTCAATAGCTTCTCTTTTTCATGAGGAATAACAAAAGTCAGGAAAGACTTGCTTTCCTCCTTAGGCATAACATTCAAATACTGCAAATAAAATTACATGTAAGAAACAGTTTATATGCTTCCGGGAATATTATAACTAGCTAATATTTGACTTACTGATTTAAAGAACTGTTTAACAGCTTCATGTTGAGTGGTATCAAACGCATCCCCTCTGTTTGGGGTACCATTAACATCCCCGGAAAAGCTTATAGTAGCAATGAAACCAGTTCCAAACCGCGACTTCAACCTTATTGAAGTTCCAATGCAGCGAAGCCTACCCTTTGCCATAATTCCTATCCTGTCACTTAAG
Source organism: Olea europaea var. sylvestris (assembly GCF_002742605.1). Taxonomy (NCBI): domain Eukaryota; kingdom Viridiplantae; phylum Streptophyta; class Magnoliopsida; order Lamiales; family Oleaceae; genus Olea; species Olea europaea. The sequence continues at coordinate 27,314,276 of NC_036254.1, forward strand.
ATGTCAGCTTCTTCCATCGAATGAGTAGTTAGAATAATGGCACGCCCTTTTTTAGCCTCTTCAATTACATCCCACACGTGTCTTCTAGTTATTGGATCCATCCCAGTGGTCTACAGGTTCAAAGTAAAAACTCATATAAAATTGCAAGCAGAGAACCAATTAAAAATTATAAAAGAAGAATGAGAAATATTCTGTCTACCAACCGGTTCATCCAAAATGACCAACTTTGGTTCACCAATAAGGGCAATAGCAACACTAAGACGACGTCTCATTCCGCCACTATAGCTACCAGCTCTCATCTTGGCTGCCTCAGTAAGTTTTACTTCTGCTATTAATTTCTGCACAACCTATTATTTTGACAAAAAAACCCATATCTCAGACTTTTCACAAGTAAAAAGTTGTTTATTTTGTAAAGATCACTTAGGTTTGTACAGAACGTACCGACACAATGGAAGCAGGCGTCAGACCTTTGATACTGGCAAACAAGTGTAGGTGCTCTTGACCAGACAATGCATCCCAAAGAATATCAAACTGTCACCAAAAAGGAGTTCATCTCTGTTAATCGATCCAAATTATTCGATAGTGCATAAAGGATTTTCAAATCTCCCCTTCCCTTCATTTTGCACACTTTCTGACAAAGAATCTACATCTACATCTGACCATTAAAAAGTGAAAACTAAAGTATAGTTATAACATACAAAGACGGGATGGGGGGTTGGGAGTCACCTGAGGACAAACCCCTATCATCCTGCGAATGTTTGACATACCAGTGGAGCTTCGGATGGAATATCCATAAATTAATGCTGTTAAAAAAAAAAAAAAAAACATACTCCCGATTTTTTGTGACGTCATCCCAAAAAATTCAAAGGAAATTTATAAACCAAAAAAAAGATCTTTCCCTCTCCCCTAGTTTCTGGGGTTACTTGCGTACTTAAATAGACACACAAACACACAATTTTGTGTGTGAATTCTGTTCCGTACACAGATCTCAAATAAAGCAACTGGTTGCCTTTTTAAAGAAATTTTATGATAGAAAGGAGCCTTCACACTTATGTTATATGCACTATTGATCTATATTAACTCGGAGATTCAGTTCCCCAAAACTACTCTTACGGTACCATATTCCACAAGGTTTATTTTACCTTGAGAGCATGGTAAGGAGAGGTCCTCTTACATTTGCAGCACCCGATCTTTGTTGCTCCAGCGTAAGTTTTCACGAGACCACGTATTTGGACTGCAATTCGTGAATCTACACTACCGTCTGAAGCTTGCTGTTTCACTATGTTTTCCTCTTCAAGTACATCCTCGTCCTCTGGAATGGTGCTGTCCACGAGTGGTACTGAACTAAAGCAACTACATATGCTTCCTTCTCAAAGGAAAAAGGGCATGCCTAAGATATTAGCAGTTGGCAGTATCAACCAAATAACAGGATGAAATGACAGAAAATTATTGTATCGGATTTCAATACCTTCCACCTTGTTTCCCCCATTTCCGGTCCAGTACCCAGGACTCAGAAAATATAACACCGACTTTCTCACCCCAGATGTATTTGGAAAAATATTGTCAAAGTAGATGGCCAAAACAAACCAGAGAAAGGATACAGCTAAAAGCCATATGTAAATCTTGTTCTGTCAATCAACATAAAAAGTTTTGGAAGCAATTTAGTAAGAGGCAGTTGAATACTTAAGATAATCATCGAACAAATTTTAAGACAAAGATGCCATATTAAATAAGTTGGATTAGATGGTACTCAGCAGTATTAAAAGAGAAAAGGTTCACTATCCAATCTTGTTGAGAAATGTGTATCAGACATGCTTTGAGTTAATTTCTAAGACTAGTTAACTCGTAATGCATAAAAGGGAAATAGAATAGAAGCTTGATGGTTTGACGTACAATTGTTATGATGCAATCAGTATCATTTGGTGAACATTTTGTCCTCCCATTCCAGCTGACACCGGGATCTTGAGGAGTTGCAGTTGCATCAGAGAGCAATTCGAGACCTTTAGCAAAAAGATTTGGAGGAAAAAGTGACCACACAATTCGGTACGTGTTCGAGAAGTCATCGCTGTAAGGAAATCCAAATGCTGTCACGATCTGGAATAGTATGAAGAGAGATCTGTTATTATGAGTGGCATTCAGTACTTTGTAATTAAACATTTTTTGAAAAGAGAAACTTGCCTGAGTCATGGAACCAATAATAAAGCAAAAGAAACCTAACGTGCTGGACGAATCAGACTTGCTAATAAACGTAGACAGCATAAAGGCAAATGCAGTCTGATAACAGAAGCAAGAAACAAACCTCGTTATAATGACAATAACTGAATATGACGTACGTTTCATACTGGAGTAAGGAAACCTACCATACTCAATTGAAAGAGAAAGAACAAGAAGAACACAACAGCAAAACTGTTGTGCAAGAAAAAGTCAAACTGGAACATCATTCCAAATAAAACTGTGAAAAGTGAGGAAAGCAATGTGAGGATTCCCTCCCAAGTGAGCCACGATAACCAATAGGCAGTATCATAAAGACCCATCATTGTCATTGCCTGTTATCAAACATGTAAGTGAATAATTATTCAGGATTTTGCAATATGCTGGAACCATAGGAGTACTTATCTTCATTTTGAAATGGAGATTATTCTATACCTGGCGAAGTTTTAATTCTTTCTCCGTGGTCAAAGCAGAAATTTGAAGGACAAAAGCAAACATAGCAATTGCCAGGAAAAAGGTCGGTCCTGCTCTTTGCACAGCCGAAAAGATTTCAATAGCAGGATGGGCAAATTCCTTAAGACTGACAACCCAACTAAAGCTTGCATCTGAAGTGTATGCAGCCACAAAAAAGAGGGTGCATTGTAAGGAAACTCTCATCATGCTTTATATGATCCATCAGATCAGAGCATGTTGCGCTAAGCTTAAAAAGTTCACTTATAAGTTAATAAGTAAGTTTTAAAATAAATACTTTTATTGTTGAAACCTGAAGAAATTAATTTATCTAATATAAAATTATAGCTATCTGAAATTATAATGTGACAAAAATGAGGGGTGGGATAAGTGGGTAGTAGTTGTACGTCCTCCAAAATGTGTGATTAAAATTAATGTTTGAGTTTGAACATTAAAATATAAGAAAATTACAATGTTTTCCAAATATGGACAAGGTAAGAGTTGCTTTCAAAAAAGTAACTTTTTACTTAAATGTACAAAAAATATAAATTATCCGAACATGTTTGAAGACAAAAATTAACTTCATTTTTTTTTATAAGTGATGCAAAACATGCTCTAAAAGAAGAATTTCGGATGTCATACCTCCAATCAGAAATCTTGCGATTTCACGTTCTGCAGCAAGTTGAAGTGGAATTTGAAATTTAAAAGTAGGATCTTCAAAATTTCCTCGCTTAGCAAGTGGAGTAGAATTAGTCTGCAATCCATAGCTAATTACGGTAGCGTTTCTGTCCACTAAATGCAGAGCTCCAGGACAATGCATAGAATGGTTGGCAAGCCAATCATCAACTTCATTTCGCGTTTTGAATGACTGAACCTGCTCAAGGCATGATCATTTCCCATTCTTTCAGCAATACAGTTTTTTTATATTACAAGTTTTTACTTAGATAAAATGCTACTAACTTTATTCCTAAAAAAGGCATTGTCGAAAATTACAGATTTAGCTCCGATCAAAAAAGTAAACAACCAAATTTGTAATCACATAGAATTCCAAATATCTTCAGAAAAGTCTGAGTCCCATATTATATTTCTTATCCCCAGTTCGTTATTTTCTGCCATTATGATTGATTCATCATAATAATCAAAGAAAGGATATTGCATCATTTTACCTTTATACATCCAAACTGGAAACTGTAACTAGCCTTAAGTGGAACTTCAATAATGTTGCAGACCGGGGAAAGAAATATATAACAAAAACATAAGAAGGTAATTACCAAGTGACTGTACATAGTGGTGAATCAGCCTAAACAACTTAATTAAGCAATTTAATTTTGAGTAGAAAACATGAGTTTATGAAATGGAACTAATCAAGTTTCTCTGTGAACTACAGAAATTTTGGAATCAACAAATTCATTTTAAATACTAATATAATATTCTATAATTTATAAAACATTACCCTAACCAGATTCTGATTTTTGATTACTTCATTTACTATTTTTAATGGTTTCTACCCGTTGACTTCAAAATTCAATAGATTAAAATCAACAAGGAATTTAATTCCAACAGTAAAGCTATATTTACATTTTCTGCTTCATGTACTGCAGACAAAATATATAAGTCAATGCGTTTGCATGCAAACTGAACAATATAATGAACAAGATTGTACTTTTTTTTTCTTTTTTGCCCTTATCATGTGCTATGTAATCCTCCCTAACAAATATGCATAAGGCCCCGTTTGATTGCGAAGGAGGAAAAGGAAAAGGAATTCCATCTAAGTTGGAAAACAAATTATCACCATACCCATAAGAATTCGTTTTTCATGGAATTGGCCAAAAACGTGCTTTAAATGGTTGTACATAAGAATTTAAATTCCATTTCCACATACGAATCAAACAGTCAAAGTGGAAATTATTTTCGTTGGATGTGACATTTTCCATGAAAAATGTTGCGTTTCTCTGTGAACTACAGAAATTTTGGAATCAACAAATTCATTTTAAATACTAATATAATATTCTATAATTTATAAAACATTATCCTAACCAGATTCTGACTTTTGATTACTTCCTTTACTATTTTTAATGGTTTCTACCCGTTGACTTCAAAATTCAATAGATGAAAATCAACAAGGAATTTAATTCCAACAGTAAAGCTATATTTACATTTTCTGCTTCATGTACTGCAGACAAAATATATAAGTCAATGCGTTTGCATGCAAACTGGACAATATAATGAACAAGATTGTACTTTTTTTTTCTTTTTTGCCCTTATCATGTGCTATGTAATCCTCCCTAACAAATATACATAAGGCCCCGTTTGATTGCGAAGGAGGAAAAGGAAAAGGAATTCCATCTAAGTTGGAAAACAAATTATCACCATACCCATAAGAATTCGTTTTTCATGGAATTGGCCAAAAACGTGCTTTAAATGGTTGTACATAAGAATTTAAATTCCATTTCCACATAAGAATCAAACAGTCAAAGTGGAAATTATTTTCGTTGGATGTGACATTTTCCATGAAAAATGTTGTAATCAAATAGAGCCTAAGAGATTTTGCATCAAAACAAAGATAACACACATTAGGGCACACCCTTCTAACTCTCATCCAATCCTTTTTTAATTCAATTTGCTGTAATCAAAATTAAGTGAAAACTTCTTCAGAAAACTGCATTTTACTTACAAAACAAGAAAACAAAATTAAAAAATAGGGAAAAATTAAACCTTGTCAGAAGGAATACTCCGGCCGGGATTATTCTCTCGAATCCTTCTAACAATCTCCCCAATTCTAGCACTGTCATTCCCACTCCAAACAAAATCAAAGCATGGCAATTTAGAGTAGAATTTTTCCTCACAAGGTGGGATTGCGGGAAAGATCAACGGTTCAGGATCATTGATACTTTTGAAAGAAGAAGACGAGGAGTATCTCGAGTCGAATGCTTTTTGAATGCAGAAGATGATGAAGATGAAGAAGAGGGATGAGAAAAGCTGGAGAAATGTGGATCGCCTATTTCGCCATGAGAGGAGAAGATTCTTAAAGAGTAAAGCTTTGTACTGTTGGATTAAGAGAGGAAATCCTCTCCGCAATTCCATTTTGTTTAAGGTTTGGATTTGAGTTTTAAGAAATTTTTACTGTTTTGATATTGTTTTTTGTGAATTGCAGAGGTTTTTATAGGCAAAAATGGTGGGAGGCGCGGGTAATAAGATTTTGCAATTTGCCCCCTGGGGTTTTCTTAAATGGCAAAGGTGGCCACATTTTTGAATCTCGTTGTTTCTCGGAAATTTCCATGAGGGTTTGAGGAAGTTAACAAGAAAGTAGTTGTCAAATAAAATTATTTTTGGCATGGCAATTTAGAGTAGAATTTTTCCTCACAAGGTGGGATTGCGGGAAAGATCAACGGTTCAGGATCATTGATACTTTTGAAAGAAGAAGACGAGGAGTATCTCGAGTCGAATGCTTTTTGAATGCAGAAGATGATGAAGATGAAGAAGAGGGATGAGAAAAGCTGGAGAAATGTAGACCGCCTATTTCGCCATGAGAGGAGAAGATTCTTAAAGAGTAAAGCTTTGTACTGTTGGATTAAGAGAGGAAATCCTCTCCGCAATTCCATTTTGTTTAAGGTTCGGATTTGAGTTTTAAGAAAGTTTACTGTTTTGATATTGTTTTTTGTAAATTGCAGAGGTTTTTATAAGCAAAAATGGTGGGAGGCGCGGGTAATAAGATTTTGCAATTTGCCCCTGGGGTTTTGTTAAATGGCAAAGGTGGCCACAGTTTTGAATCTCGTTGTTTCTTGGAAATTTCCATGAGGGTTTGAGGAAGTTAACAAGCAAGTAGTTGTCAAATAAAATTATTTTTACACATGAATTCATAATTTTTTTCGAATAAAATAATTTTATACATGGATTTACTATTTCTTTCATACTTTTTAACATACATTTTTAAAAAATTATTTTTCATTTAAAATAATCTATCCCAAACAAACACTCAATACCTTAGTATTGTTTCGACTCTTAATCCTGTATCCTTTTTTGAGTAGACATTCACATCATTTTTCAGAATATCTTAGATACACATTTTACTAGACTAATATATTGCCACTATTTGGTTCCTATAAAAGTCAGATTATGATTAAAAAATGATAAAATGTATAATTAAAAAGTAGCTAAAAGTTGTGAATCATATAAAATGTGTTGTTAAAAAATAAATTTAAGAAAAAATTATTTTAAATAAATGAGGGCCAAATAGGGTTGATATGTCTTTTTGGCTTTAAGAATATTTTTTGGACCATCCGAAATTGATGAGTAGCATGTTAGATTATGCGTGGCTAAAAAGCAAAGTATATTTTGAAGTTACATATGCATTTCAATGGTCAAATGACAAATTGGTTATTTTATTTGGAAAATCTCATTTGTACAATATTTTCTTACAACATTGTTGACAATATGAGTAGGTGGCGAAAAGTGTTGGATGGAAAGAGAAACTACTTTTTTAAACTGTACTATGACAACGTGTCATATGTCACATTGTCAAAAATATTGTACATCGAACATGATTGATTTTATTTGGATTCGGTCAAGGGCAAATTTGACATTTTGATTTGGGTCAGCGGCGGTTATATTACCCCATGATTTTTATAGATGGCTATATAATTGAAAAGGGTTGGAGTGATTTCTTAATGAAGTGTGATAGATTAATTGATTTAATGACTTAATTCTAAGAAATTCTCAATCTTCGATATACAATAATATATAGGCATTGAAAACAACTTATATCTTAAAAAATGATCCCAATAAAGAAAAGTTTATTTCACTTTCACTTATATCTTAAAAAATGGACCCAATAAACAACTTATATCTTAAAAAATGATTTAATTTCACTTTCTTACCCAACGTTTCCGCAATTATTCTCTAAGAATCCATTAGCCGCTTACTCTCATTTGAAAACCCCCTAATAGTCATGGTCAGAAGTTAAATACTTTAAATTATTCTCATATTTTTCTTCATTTTTGTTGGCTTTTCCCCTCATTTTGTTTATTTTTCCATTTATTTAGTCAAATTTTTTTTGTTAAAAAAAAAAAAAAACTCAGCTTAGATTTGATTTAGCTAAAAAATTAAGTTGACGTCAACAGTTAATTTGAATCCCATAATATTGGGATTCACAAGTTTTTCACTCCATATATTTACCAACTTTTATCAAAATGTACTAAAAATTAAAACTTTAACAAAACTAAACACGAGCTTATATTGCTTTACTCCCCCCGTTTTCTCTTTATATCTTCTTTAGTTGGTGTGAGCATACCCACAGAAAAAAATGAATTAATCTATTTGTATAATGTTTATGTACAACATTGTTGACAATTTTGATTGTGAAAAAAGTGTTGGTTGAAAAGATGATTTTTTTTAAACTGACCAATGTTGTCAAAATTATTATACATCAAACATTGTTCTTAGTGAATAGATAATAATTGCAAAAGGATTGTGATGTATTAAAAAATAGTTTTACGTGTATGTATATAATGGGGTGCATAAAATAAAAATAATTGGTGACAATATATTATTGCAACAAATCGAGCTTCACTTGATTTCAATAGTCAACCAATGTAAATAATCAAGTAAATTTGACTTTTATTTATAAAGTTTTTAAATTCACATATTTATAATCATGTTGACATCATATGCTTTAAACTTGCTAAGGAAGTAACAATTTATTCCCCCAAAAAAAAAAAAAAATTGTTGAAGATTTTTGAGAAGAAAATCTTAAAAAATGAAGGAAGTTTTACGAGGAAAATCCTATGATTTAACATTTTGCCCTTGTTTGGTTTGGATAAAATTTTGTTTTCAATAGAATATGATAAAAGTTGATAAAATGTGTGGTTGAAAAATTGACAAAAGTTGTTAATCACATAAAATATATGGTAAAAACGAATTTATAAAAAATTTTGGATAAAAGTTTGTTTTCAATAGATTATGATAAAAATTGATAAAATGTGTATGGTTGAAAAATTGATAAAAGTTGTTAATCCCATAAAATACATGGTTAAAAATGAATTTATAAAAAAATGAGTTTTAAAAAATGAATACAAAACAAGGACTTCAACAGTCTTTTCATTGTATTTTCTCTCATATAAAACGAATTGAAATTGTTCATAACTGATAGTAGAATACGTTGTCATTTTAATAGTTACTTCATTGAATTTTCTCTCATACGAAACGAATTGAAACTGTTCATAACTGAAAGTAGAATACGCACACAATAATAGGGAAATTGAGTAATCAATTTAGTAGATTTTACAAGGGGATAAATTGACATGAATATGAAAGTGAGCAAATCTATGTTTGATCGTATGTCAATTGTATTTGATCAAAAGAACATTGGACGGACGAGTTCCACCTTCGTGTAAAATAGAGTCCTTTATTTTATACGTGAATTGTTTGACTTTAAACATTACAAACTGAGGGCTGATGGTGCGAGCGCATTTGCAGAAATGTACTAAAAATTTAATTTTTAACAAAATTAAACGCGAGCTTATATTGCTGTACGCCCCCCGCCCCCTCCTTTCTCTTTATATCTCCTTCAGTTGGTGTGAGCGCATTTGCAGAAAAATATGAATCAATCTATTTGTACAATATTTTTGTACAACATTATTGACAATTTTGATTGTGACAAAAAAAATGTTGGTTGAAAAAGATGAATTGTTCTTTAAACTGTGCAATGACAACATGTGGCATATTGTTAATAATATTGTCAAAATTATTGTATATCAAGTTCTTAGTGAATAGATAATATTTGCAAGAGGATTGTGATGTATTAAAAAATAGTTTTACATGTCTGTATATAATGGGGTGCGTAAAATAAAAATAATTGGTGACAATATATTACTGCAACAAATCATGCTTCACTTGATTTCAATAGTCATCCAATATAAATAATCAAATAAATTTGACTTTTATTCATATAATTTTTTTAATTCAAATATGTATAAACATGTTGACATCATATGCTTTAAACTTGCTAATGAAGTAACAATTTATTCAAAAAAAAAAAATTAAAAAAATGTAAATTTTGGAAAAGAAAATCTTAAAAAATGAAGGAAGTCTTACGTGGAAAATCCTAGGATTTAACATTTTGTCCTTGTTTGGTTTGGATGAAAATTTGTTTTCCAGTAGATTTTGATAAAAAATAATAAAATGTATGTGATTGAAAAATTAATAAAAGTTGTTAGTCCCATAAAATATATGATTAAAGTCTTTTCATTGTATTTTCTCTCTTACGAAACGAATTGAAACTATTCATAACGAAAAGTAGAACACGCGTACAATAATAGGAAAATTGAATAATCAATTTAGTAAATTTTACAAGGGGATATAAGTTGACATGAATATAAAAGCGATCAAAATCTATGTTTTGTTGTATGTCAATTGTATTTGACTAAAAGAACGTTGGACGGACGAGTTCCTCCTTCGTGTAAAATAGAGTCCTATATTTTATACGTGAATTGTTTGACTTTAAACATTACAAACTAATGGCTAATGGCATAGAAATTTGAAAATCAAGTGTAACATATTTTGATACGAATTTGTGATGACAAATAACATGGGCCCTAATTGTGAATTCTAATTTATTTTTCCTTTGACTAAATTAATTATTAATTGACTTCTAAATCGAAGATTGAAGGAAACTGTAAGTGTGACATTTTGATACAAATATGTGATGACAAATAACATGGGGCCCTAATTGTGAATTCTAATTTATTTTTCCTTTGACTAAATTAATTATTAATTGAGTTCTAAATCGAATATTGAAGGAAACTGTGAACTCTTTTCTAGGAAATAGATGCACACGACGTGCGCGCACACATATATATATTTTTAAGAGGTAGAATATGCTTCAACATCTTCCTTAAAAAGATTATTAAATGTCAAATTGATTTGTAGATAATAAATATATACACCATTCTAAGGAGAAAAACAAAATAGATGAAGAGAGGAAAGAAATCCTTTAATTTTAAATCTGTAATTCCTTTTATGATTATTTCTTTCATGTGGAGTGACAAAGAAAAAAATACCATAATATTAATATATAATAAGAATTCATAGAGGTTAGACAAATGAATTAACAAAAACTTGATTAAATAAATATTAGTTTTGATCCAGTTCAATAACAACGACAATTTATTCTCAATAAATTTGAGATCGATGACAAGAATTTTTAAAGTAAAATTAAATGCACATAGTTCTTCATGGAGTAATTTTCTTGAGTTTCTTTCTTGCTAAGTAAGCTCGTTCGTTCATAGTTGATAATACTTTTTTTTTAAGTATTTTGAATTTTATATCTTTGTTCCACATCCATTTTTTAGCTTCTTCTTTGACTAAACTATAGTTTAGTGTTAATTAAAGCACAAATACGTGTGATTGATCATTTGACTAATTTATTATATTCATTAAGCATTGACCAAATTTGAGGGATTAAAACCCACCAAGATAACCCAATTTTGAAATTATTGTTGTAATTTCTTCTTACGTTGGAATGGATAACTAACTGGATGGATACGGTGACATGATGTCACGAGGAATAAATAATGGTTGTTCCTCTGATTTACCGTGTAAACTTAAAAATCATTGAAAATTTTATTAAGTAAACGTTAAAGAGAAAGCTCAACCACATGAGTTAAAGGGATTAGTTAATTCTACTTAATACTAAGTTAGCACTTCATATCTAGAATAAATTTAATCAAATAAGCAACAATTACATTGTACAAGGAGAAAATGTAGAGAGAGAGAGAGAGAGAGAGAGAGAGAGAGAGAGAGAGGGTGAATGACCTTACCCATAGGGGATGCACCCTTAAGTTAGGAGGACAATCAATTGCCATATTTTAATGGTGTGCCATAAGTGAAATTTGGATCAATTCAACTTTGACCAAGTTTTTACAAGAGTTCAACAATTTTACTATTATTTTAAATCAGTGGTGATTTCCTGTACATAGTGGACATGAGCTTTTATGCCAACTGTGGGTGATGTTACCACGTCAGCAATAGAGATATGATGTGACAAGACCTAGTTTTGCCACATCCTCTTAACTCAATATTATTCAGTGGATCGATCCCATTTACTTTTCTTTTTCATATTTAACACTATGTTGTCTCATGTTTGTAAATATTCAAGCTATTTTTGATTCACATATTTTAAGAAAAGTATAAATATTATCCACTTATTTATAATATTTCCCAAACGTGTCTTTTCCCATGTCTTGAATCAAGGACCTTGATTAGTCCACGGAGTACCAGATTAAACTAATCTAACTCGTGAAGGGCATTTTAGTCATTTTACGCGATCCTTCCATGAAATTGCGCAGCAAATGAAAGGTTATTTTTGTCAACTCCTCTTCCCGGCTGTTCCGTTACACCCTTTCACCCCCAAGCCCCCCCACCCCCACCCCCACGAGATCCCATATAAAACTGTGAAAAAAATGCAAATCGCTGAACTGTCTTGAGTGAAAACGAGAAAATGAAATCTCTTCTTTGAAATTGAAGTTTCATTCAACCTGTTCATTAAATTACACGCACAAATCATAGAGAGAGAGAATGGCGGATGCATCAAATGGGCCGGCGAGCTTTTGGACGCAGGCAGATGCTTTGTTAAGGAAGAATTTAACTTTTCAGGCATGTTTCTTTCTACACCCTGTTTTTCTGTGTGATTTGTCCCTTTGGTTTTTCTACCTTATGGGTGTTTTGTATCTTAAGATCAAATTCTCTGGCTTATAGTTCTATGCTATTGCTGCTTCTTTATTAATAATACTGATTTGCTACTTTTGCCTTTTCGTCATTAAATTATTTGGTATTGTGTAACTTTTAGAAGGTCGGGTTAATTTTTCTGTTTATTGTTTAACAGATTCTGGATTATTTGAAGGGAATATCTGTTTCATATTTAGTAATAACTGATAGTATCATATCACTTTTATGACAGTGAGAATTGTATTGTATTATTCCTTCTACTAGTTCATTTGAATTCATTAATACAATTCTAATTTTTGTTGATTCTGAATTTACAATTACGTGGGTTGATTTTTAATGCAAATACATGGATTATTTCAATTTTAGTAACATAATGCTGATTCAAGGTTACTGATAGGCTGATATTTCCATATTGTCACATCTATTCTGCACTTATGATCTTTATTTGGTATTGTTATGATTATTTTCTGATTTTTATTCCTTTGTTTCGACTCAATTTATCTAATTATCTTAGATAATGCGATTCACATCACTAGTTCCAAGGTTATGGATTGCAAAATTAGAATTTTCTCTTAAAGAATCATTTTTTATTCCTTTTAATGCTTGTGATGATGGTGTTTCATTTTTCCTCTTTCAATCGCAGAAACGAAATTTGAGAACTAATATTCGACTCGTCATATTTCCATTTTTCCTCTGTCTGTTGCTGGTTCTGATTCAAAGTCTGGTCAACAAAGAATTAGATAAACCCTCAAACAGGTGTGGTTGCACTTGTGTTGATACTAATGGTGATGGTCAATGTGAGAAGAAGTGCGGGATTGAATACTCAACTCTGGACCAAGTGGGCACCTGTCCCATTCCTCACCCACCAGAATGGCCACCTCTATTACAAATACCAGCACAACGTTATCGTGCAGTAAGAACTGATTTTATTTCATATTCAGACTTGTCTGATGAATCATGCAAGACAACGGGTTCATGTCCTGTAACCATGCTTATGACTGGAAATAATCAAACACTTGGACTAAGTATGGCATTCCTTCATTCTAAGTTCTTTGATTTATTGGGACAGTTAAATACTTGTCTTCAGCAAGTGAAAGATCAAGTTAATTCATGTACGACTACATTCTGATAGGTGTGGCGGCAAATATGTTTGCAAGGAGACCTCTTAATGTAGATTCCTCTGATATTCTGTTCAGCCTAGCAGATTATCCATTGGTTAGTTGTATTTCTTATTCTTTTTGTCCCTTCTCCCTTTGAGTTCTTTTTAAATCTGTGATGAGGTGCTCTCACCAACACTGCTTATTGCCTAGATGTGATATGTATATACACTGTCTTTATTGTGACCTCTTGATTAATCCAGGGTTCCGAATCGAAGACTCAGTTTTCCAGTTTTCTTGAGCCAGCCTTCTTTTCAAATCTTCCAGTCTATTATGTTCAATCTCAATGTGCTCCAAACTCTGAATTTCCTGTTTCACTTCAAATTGGTTCTGACACATTTCAACAAGGTAATATTTACAAATTTTGTATTATTCTCTAGATTTTACTGACTTCCAGAAACAGTAATCAGATAATGACATAGTCAATTATTTCGTTGTATTTTTAAACGGTCTTGGTATGAATGGTCTATAGTTTGAGATTATTGTAAAATTTTTCACTCTCCTGCTACTAAACGTCATTAACTATACGCACTCTGTTTGTGTGTCCTACATGCTTGCTCTTGCATAACCATGCATTCGAGCATAACTAATATAGACACACATAACTAGTTGAAAATCTCTCTGATGTTCGTCTCTGAAACATTTACATTTTTCTTTCATTTCTCCCGTCTAAAATTCTTTCATCTAAAATTCAGATGTAAGTTGTGTTCCTGGTTTACAATTGTGGCGTAATAGTTCTTCAGAGATTAATGATGAGCTATACAAGGGTTATCGTAAAGGAAATAAAGAAAGGAAGATTAATGAGATTTTGGCAGGTTTGTGCACTAAATATATGACTGTGCATATAAAATTACCATTTTATTGTGTGAATTTACCTCACTCTTTGCTTTTGTTTAACAGCCTATGATTTTTTAAACTCAAATGCAAATAATTTCAATGTGAGCATATGGTACAATTCTACATATAAGAATGATTCAGGCGATCAGCCTCTTGGATTGACGCGGGTGCCTCGCTCAGTAAATTTGGTACCTAGTTCCTGTCTCCTTGTTTGCATTTATTGTACATGTTCTTGGTTTGTGTAAAATTTGGAAATTTTCAATTTGACTTAGCCTGAATTTGTGAACTGTCTGGATAAGTGCACTTCTGTAGAAATGTTTAAACTCTTGATGAGATTATGAAATATATATTATTTGTATCAGATGCTTTAGCTTAAACAATCTCACCTAACTTAATATGGAGAAGTGAAAACAAAAGGTTTAGTTACAATTTCATCTGGCTACGTGTATCAAATATTTTAGCTTAAACAATCTCATCTGACTTAATACAGGAGAAGAGAAAACACAGGGTTCAGTTAAATGACCGTGAACTGTTGATCTTAAATTCTTAATGAAGTATTAAGTTGTGTTATTTTCACTATCAAGCGAAATTAGGTATTAAAGCATGCTAATATTGGCATATGCATATGCAGATATCTAACGCCTACCTCCAGTTTTTGCTTGGACCATCAGTGCAAATGCTTTTTGAGTTTGTGAAAGAAATGCCAAAGCCTGAAACAGAACTTAGACTGGAATTCTCATCTCTGCTTGGACCACTATTTTTTTCGTGGGTTATCTTTCAGTTGTTCCCTGTAAGTTCATTATATTTGTTCCCTCATGATGAGTTCTATATTTGAATCAATCTTTTCATGCATGCAATTTTCCCACTATCTTGCAGTTACTATTCTTATTTTAGTTATATCTTTTCTTGATAAAATAACACAGTATAGAAACTTTTATTCAAACCTGTGTTAACTTTTTCTATCTTCAGAAAATTCATCCGCTAAATCTGTTTAGTTTAATGCTATATTTTTATATGATAGTTTTAAAATTCTGAACCTAATGATAACTTACTGTACTGGTTTGTGAGGGAACCACGTAGCTCCCTCTGTTTGGTTCCTGTTGCTGAAAGACTTGCAAACAGTTTTGGATGGATGAAGGGGGCTTACCCTTACCTTATTTAATAGTATATTATTGTTTAATCTAGCTTTATGCTACATTATAAATTGTTAATATTTTTTCTTGCAGATTGTATTGATATCTTTGGTCTATGAGAAGCAACAAAGACTAAGAATCATGATGAAAATGCATGGACTTGGAGACTGGCCTTATTGGATGATTTCTTATGCTTATTTCCTTTTAATATCTTCAATCTACATGTTATGCTTTGTTATTTTTGGTTCACTTATAGGTAATAATACAGCCTATAAAGTTCTAAAACATTGTTACTTCACTTTTGATATCCATTCGAGTTACTTAGACAAAAGTTATTTTCAGGGCTAAAGTTCTTCACTCTGAATGATTATAGCATCCAGTTCGTGTTTTATTTCATCTACATAAATTTGCAAGTGTCAGCGGCTTTTCTGGTTGCTAATTTGTTTTCTAATGTGAAGACTACTACAGGTTTGACCCTAGCTACTCTACATTATCTATTATGTTGAGTATACCTGTTTTATTTTATGTGATAAATCATCTTGCATACTTATCTGTTACACATAATTCCTACAGTTGTGGGGTATATGATGGTTTTCGGTTCTGGACTCTTGGGTGGATTTCTTTTCCAATTCTTTCTCCAAGACACTTCATTCCCAAGTAAGTCAAAAATCCATAAACTATAATAGTTACGCTTCATTGATACATGCCCAGTTTTTGTTCTTCATCCTTTGGACAGGACTAATCACTAACCTAATGCGAATTATAATGAAAATGGAAAGTTTTATACAATGTGCTAATTTATTTCCAAATCACATGCTAAAATTATGGATTCCTATTGATATACATGGAGAATGGCAGCACATTTGTCTATATATTTTCACTGTTGTGGGGCTGAAGACTTGAAGGTTTGCTTTCTTCTTATATTTTTTCGTGCAATAAGCTTTTCAATTCCCTACCTTCAGTGCCCTCAAAAAAAAAAATCTCGAGTTTTCTAGAGCTAAAAATGCCACATTCATCTTGCCAAAATATGGTATTTAAACTAAAATTCTTTGAACCACCTACCCATTAATGTACTTCGATCTTTGGCACATCACAATGCCATGGACTAGATATTTTTCCATATTCTCATTCCAATTTCAGGACTAAAGGCATTTTTCCATATCCTTTCTCTTTGCAATTGATCGCTAGAATCTGAAACCAATTAGTAGACTGATTGACAATGAACTTTGATCTGTTAATCGTTCAATCTATTATGTTTTGACTTTGTTATTTTCAGTGTAGTATCTCATAACACTACTACACTTCTGTTTTGAATAATTTGTCTTCTCTTTTCATCACAAGATTGATCTTGTAATATTGCAGGAGCTGGGATTATTGCTATGGAGTTATATCCAGGATTTTCACTTTATCGTGGATTGTACGAGTTTGCACAATACTCGTTTACTGGAAATTATATGGGAACTGATGGGATGAGATGGAAAGATTTAAATGATAGCAAAAATGGGATGAGAGAAGTCTTAATTATTATGTCAGTGCAATGGTTGGTTTTACTTGGTGTAGCATATTATGCAGATCAAGTCGCATCATCAGGAAGAAATCCTTTGTTTTTCTTGTGGAAGCATCGAAATAAGCGCTCAACATCCTTCCGGAAACCTAGCTTTCAAAAGCAGGGTTCTAAAGTTTTTGTTGAGATGGAGAAACTTGATGTTGTCCAGGAGGTAATATGATGTGTCATGTTAAGCTTATCCATCTAAAAGCATTAGTTATTAAAAAGGGTACACATTAATTTATCTAATTATTTCTTGAACATTGCCTCCTCATGTGCAAACAAGATTTATGTTCTATCAAGTGCAGACGTGCATAATTTTATATAAGAAGATATGTGGGACTTGCACTCAAGATTTCTAGCTTATCTAAAAATTTAAGTTTTTAGAGATTAAACATATTAATTTATTTAAATTTTACCTTCAACATACCCATAAAATAATAATAATAATAAATAAATAAATAAATAAATAAATTTACCTTCAACACGTCACATTAGTTATAATACTTAAAGATACCTGACATTGAGATGTTTGTCATTATTAATGTATCGAAGATATATGTTGTGCAAATTTCTCTAGTTTTTTATTTTTTATTTCTATCCTCGTGAACTTTGTTGTTTTTCTTTCAGAGGGAGAAGGTGGAACAGTTACTACTAGAATCAAGTACTAGTCATACGATTATTTGTGATGACCTCAAAAAGGTATATTCAGGGAAGGATGGGAACCCGGAAAAATTTGCAGTAAGGGGGTTATCACTTGCTCTGCCACAAGGGGAATGCTTTGGCATGCTTGGTCCTAATGGTGCTGGCAAGACTTCATTTATTAATATGGTCAGTTAACAGTCTTAATTCTTTTACTATTTATTCATATCCGTGAAGCCTTGTATTTTTCATTTTGTTAAAAGATCAACTTCTGACTAAGATAGGTTTGTTGACAGATGATTGGGCTCATAAAGCCAAGCTCGGGTGCTGCATATGTTCATGGACTTGATATACGGACAGATATGGATCAAATATACACCAGCATGGGCGTATGTCCTCAGCATGAGTAAGCATCAATATTGCGAAGATGGCAATTTTTTTTTTTTTTCTTATCCTCAATTTTATGCATTTGGATATCACTTCATGCACATTCTATGTACTTATTTGCGAACGATGCACAGTCTACTCTGGGAAACACTAACAGGAAGGGAGCATCTACTTTTCTACGGAAGGCTTAAAAATCTTAAAGGGGCTGCTTTAAACCAAGTAAGTCTATATCATCTTCAATCTAACATTGAGTTAGCTAAGCTAATCAAGTAAGTGGTATGAAACAAATTACATATGTATATGTACTATAATCATCGTAAAACTTGGATTAATAAATTGCTCATGTATATTTACTTGGTGTAAAACACAACTGAACAATAATGGGATTGAGAAAGAAAGAGGAAGAGAGGGAGAAAGAGAGAAGAATGGGGGGAGAACATAGAGAATTCAGAGGGAGAAAGTATGAGCTCATTCACTAATCAAGTCTAACTATTACAATGTCTAAGTTCCCTTTATATAGGGTTTAAACTAATTTAAGTACGAAAGGACTAATAAAATAATAGAAAACTTAATAAATAAATCCTCGTAACTTTTCCTAAAATAAGAATCTAAACATGGAAAGTATTTATATAGTATATCTAATAGGATCTCTATCAGTACCATAATGCGATGGATTTCTCTATTATGATGTAGGCAGTCGAAGAATCTCTGAGGAGTGTGAACCTATTTCATGGTGGTGTTGCGGACAAACAAGCTGGGAAATATAGTGGAGGTATGAAGAGGAGGCTTAGTGTCGCAATTTCACTTATTGGAGATCCCAAAGTATGTGTACATACTTGTCCTTCTCTTCTTGTTTGTCATTCAGATATTAGTCCTCTATAACACTTTGGTAAAGATAATTCTTGAATGTTTTTGAAGGTGGTGTATATGGATGAGCCAAGTACTGGATTGGATCCCGCATCAAGAAAAATGTTGTGGAATGTTGTAAAGCGAGCAAAGCAAAATAGAGCAATAATTCTCACAAGTACACACTCTCATACTCTCTTTTCCCCATGCAAACCTATGCACATGCTATCTTCCCCCAATCCCGCCCTCCATCTGCGTAAACGCTCATGCACGTACCCTCAAACATGCAAACTGATACACGTTTTCGTAATATTTCAGCACATTCAATGGAAGAGGCAGAGCATTTATGTGATCGTCTGGGTATTTTCGTTGATGGCAGCTTGCAGTGTGTTGGAAACCCCAAAGAGGTCATTTTTATAGTTTTAGCCAACACATCAGCAATGCTATGTGTTTATATGCATTTTCTGAACTAGTATGCTATGGAAGGTTTGAGACTGATATTTGCTCCAACTTGAGCATTTACGTTTATGCTATTTTTTGATTTTCAGTTAAAAGCTAGATATGGAGGATCATACGTGTTTACAATGACTACATCCTCAAATCAGGAGGAAGAAGTAGAAAATTTGGTACGGCATCTCTCTCCAAGTGCCAACAAGATATACCAAATCTCCGGGACACAAAAGTTTGAGTTGCCGAAGCAGGAGATAATAATTTCTGAAGTGTTCAAAGCTGTTGAGAATGCAAAGAGTCGATTCACAGTTCATGCGTGGGGTTTGGCTGATACAACCCTAGAAGACGTGTTTATCAAGGTCGCACGAGGGGCTCAGGATTTCAATGTTTTATCGTGATAAAACCAATATGCCTATACAACTTTGTCTCATATGTATTTTATTTGGACTTTAGCTTCAGATTTTGTAAAGAAGGGAAATAAATTTAGAAACTGGTCCTCTATATATTGCTTGTATTGACTTCAACTGATATGCATTATGGTTATACTTCATGATAAATTTATATATTTCTTTTGTGTACTTCATTTTTTATATTCACCACAGACGTTAAACTTATAAGTAATGTTATGACTTGAAAAACTCGCTCAATCCCGTTTCATTTCTCCGATGCAAGCGCGTTGATAAGTGAGCAATTACATAATCTTAAATCTTTCAATGGCGGTTGCTTTGAAGCAAACATGTTGGCTTTTAACATATTTAGCTCTGTTTGATAGCCATTAATTTGCAAAATGTATTTTTTCTATAACATAATGCGGGGTCGGTGCAATATTATATTCTCCATTTCAAATTCAAAATTTGCAAAAACCCAAATTTGCCCTTCCTGTCATCACTTGTCAATTTCCACGTACCACTTAAGCAAGTGGGCCCTGTCGGAAAGAAGACGTGAAGCAAGATTTTTGACCGGCACACATTCCGAAAATTTGACAGTCCACACCAAGGAATAATGAAATTGGGAACGGACACATGACTTACCCCACCTGCCCACGACCCCGCGTGAAACTTGTGCCCCAATTATTTGCACAATTGCAGTGTGGTCATTTGAATCCCGTTTGACGTACATTGTTCGGTAAAAATACATTTTTCTAAATACATTCATCAATAAAATAATATTACACGCAAAAAGCTAATTTTTCGTTACCTTTTTAAACATACGAATCCAATGAAAATAGCATTATTCACCACAATAACGTGGCTCAAACATGGACTTCTTCGCTCGTTTTCGCTTCGTAAGAATTTTTTCCTTCGCATGGGAATTTCAGCCGCACAATTGCACTAGGTTCATTAAGCAGATACCATTTATTAGGAGACCATCAACTTGGATCCCAATCATGGTTGTTGCACCAGGTAATCCCGCAGTCTGTCCCACTCGCTCCTCTGTAGTTCAGGTGCGTGCATTTCGGCATGCATCTCGTCTTCCGCGCTGGGTAGCTCTACCTCGGCATCGTCATCATCCTTCTCCGCTCTCCTGAAGGCCTCTTCCACCACTCTCGATTGTCGTAGGAAATTATGTATCCCCATCGTTGCCACATCAACTGCAACTTGCGTCCTGTAAGGGTAGCTAGGCATACGGTCCAAGCTTTTTCATCTTTGTTTCCACACCCCGAAAGCACATTCTATGATGTTCCTGCAAGACGAGTGTCTGAAGTTAAACTTCTCCCGAGCATTTCGAAAGTGACGACACCGTCCCATTTGATTGTCGCGAAATTGTTGGAAGTGATAGAGGATGTCGGACCCTTTGTAAGGTGCCATATATCTGGGCCGATGCGCAAATTCGAAGTCCACCAAATAATACTTTCCTTGGGCAGGCAATGGTAAATGAATGTCTGACGAGTGAATGGCATGCGCGAGGAGTCTAGCATCGTGGGTATTTCCAGTGTGGCCTGCCAGGACAAACGTGAAACATAAATTGAAATTGCATGTGACCAACACATTCTGCGTTGGCTCGCCTTTCCATCCAATAAAGTGAATACGCTCGTTCCGCGGTAGGACTGCTTTGACATGTGTTCCGTCAATAGCACCGATGCAGTCCTCGAACAGTGGATGCTTGTTCAAATCGGGTCGGTGCGGGTCCAAACCTTTGTTGTAGTTCAGACTCTGCCGAATCATACGCGCGGATAGCGAAACAACTACACGTAGAACTCTTTCACGTAGTGACACACGGTTTGTAGCGAATGGTTGAAGAGAGTTGTCACTTGCCGATATCCCTTTCCGTGCGCGAATATGCACAGGAACATTCCAACTTGCTGGTAGATGTCTGCATCCTGATTACTTCGCAATCCATGCTTGTCCTGCAAAACATGTGCCAAATGACGCAGCATGGGGGGGATACATACGAAATTCTTGAAAGCACATCTGGCCGTTCTCGCTCATTGCCTCCATCATGAACATGTGACTGTTTCTTGCGAATGGAAATCAGTGGATACGACGACGTTGTCTCCGATAGTATTGATGTGCGCCGCTCTCCTCGAGTCTACAGTACGTAGCCCATGCTGTTACATCTCGACTGCCAAATTGTTGAGGAATTGTCCTTCGTCAACGTCGTCGTCATCATCGGATCCCCGCAGCAGAACGAAGTTGAAGTTAAGATCATGTATGTTACAAAACATTTTGACTGCCCAGGGTAGGAGAACCTGTGTGTGTTAGGAACTTGCAAATATATGGGACTGTGACGGAATGACAATGCCTTGCATGTAAACTCGTTGCCTCTCTCCACACTAATTTATAGAACTTGTGTATGTGTGGGTACCACATCACATGCACATATTTCCTAGCGCCTGCAGTTTCTGCAATCTGTGGCCTCACAGTGTGCAAACATATCCTTTTATGGCTCGTGAAGACTAGGCCTATGGTCGCAGGTACCCTGCCACTAAAAAGTACTACTTTTTTTGGAGTAACTCAACAAGCTAATAACTACTTCAAAAAATTTGAATTTGACAAACTTGTCCCTCCTTTCACTGTGGCCTCATAGTGTTCACACAGATCCTTTTATGACCTATGAAGACTATGCCTATGGTCGTACCTTGATACTAAAAAGTACTATTTTTTTTGGAGTGACCTAACAAACGAGTTAATTGTTTCAACACTTACCAAACTTTGGGTAACATCACGTTCCACTTACTGAACTTTAACTTCCACTCGATCACTCACTGAACTTTACAACGTTGCACTCCATTGCTCACCCCGTTAAATTCCTCACTGACGGCTGCACAGGTGGACGACGAAATGGACATGTGGCCGTTAAATGCCAACATGTCCGATTGATTTCACCAACCTATGGAGAAAAAAAAGAGAAGGAATTGAAAAGTACAGTGAACAGTGAATCTATTCTACCCACGTGCTTCACGAGAATCACTTGTTTTTAATGTTGTAGTCATGTAAGATTTAGTAGACTTTAGGTTCAATTGTTGTAATGTTTCTTCATGTAATGATTGGAGTTGTAATGTCGGATGATCATAGTAGATGTTAGTGTAATTTTCAGCTTCTTTGGACTTTTTTTTTTTAATGTTGACTTCATATGTATACATGTGTGTTGGTTATTTTTAAGAGAGTGCTTATGCACATCATGCAGCAATGTGTCTTACCAATCAACTTTGCATGATTTCATAGTTATCTTTTTATCCAGTCCATGCATTAAAGCAGTCCATGCATCAAAGTAGAAGTAACATCCTACATAGTTGTCTTTTTATCCCCTTCTGAAATTGTTTAGAAATGAACAAACTAGAAGTGACTAAACAAGCCGATGAGTTAATTAAATCACTGCCTACTAAACTTTCCCCATGGTTACTACTTACTCACTGAAATATAAAAGGTTACTCAATGTTCACTGAACTATTCATTAGTTTACCCATCAATCACTAAAGTCAATTCTGTCTCTATAGCTAGACAAAAAGGTCTATGTGACGGATGATATGGCAGACAAAATATAAATAATATACACATTATTTAAAAACAAATATGAATCTGAAATTAAGTGGAAAACGTGTACAAACCTACCCGTGTTTCTTCTTCAATTCCAAATCACAGTGTGCTGTGTGCTTGAAAATCCCATTTCATCCAAAATCCGTCTTCCCCAAATTGCGGTATTGTTGTGCTTCCCAATATACGTATCGAAAAGGAAAAATAAATTTAGACACTCCGCGCTGCGCAGAGTGTTGTGTTTGTGTCCAACACTCAGCGCAACATGGAGTATCTAATTTATTTATTTATTTTTTTGGTATATTTAATTTAATTAACTCACAAGTCGATCATTCAAGAAATTAACTTTATGCAGTAATGGGTCTTTAGCCAATCAACTTTGCATGATTTCATAGGACTGCATTGCACTCGTCAATGCGAGTGTCTATACGTCCAAACATGAGAAGTAGGTTGGCAAAAGACATTGTATACAGTAAGCATGCCTGCAAAATAAATAGATCAAGAAAAAGAAAGGGATCCTCAAACAAAGTGTAATGAACAAGAAACAAATAGTTCCATTCTGCTAGTTGATCTCACACAAAACTCCTTCAATAAATACAACATATCTTACGCACTATCCATCATACAACTTATGCCTCAAAAACAAAGAACAGTGCCTACATGTTGATTTAGTTAGATGTAAGAGGCACTTTCCATCTTACATTTAGCTACATGTATGTGCTAGCTAAATCGTCAAAAACAAAAACACCAAATAACAAAAAAAGTCGGAGCCTGCACGCTGATTTTCCTTTAAGGCCTCTGTCTATATCTACCCCGATCAACCCTAAGCGAAGTGGTTTACACAAATCTTTTTTGTCGATAAGCTCAAACCAATCAATCGAATCGCACGTACAGCTTTCCCATATCCATTTTTCTACAAATAATTTGTTCAAAAATTTATTTCAAGAAAATATAGTGTCTCTATGGCGTAAGGCAAACTTAACTTTGAAAATGACATTTCAATCGGAAATGATATTTCAAGACAGCCAGGATTATCTTCCATTATTTATATATTTCACAAGCCAAAGAATTGACTTTCCCAATAACTTTTGCAACAAAAAGTGTGTTGTCATTTCAAATAGCTTTTAGGCTTTCAAAACCTCTCCCAAACTAACAATAATTTACACAAATTTATTTTCATGTTTTATAGCTACGAACTTATATTATATTAGTAATGTTCTTGAAAATTACGAATTATTTATCACCATTTTAAGGGAAAAAATTGTGTAATTAATTATTTATCAATAATCTTCCATTTGAAAACAAAATGCCGATGTCTTATCCATATATGATACTATAGTTCTTATAAAAAAAAAGACCAAAATGGATGTAATTCTTCTACCAATTTTGACCAGAGAAACTAAGAAAATAATTTTTTTTGAAAAAAATGTTGAAAATTAACCAATTTTTTTTGAAAAAAAAAGGTTGAAAATTAACCCAACAAAAAGAATTCTTGGCTGCCTGGTTTCTTTATTAGAAGTAGATCAGCTTCTCCTGGTGAGAGACATGCATTGACGTATTATGTTAGTAGTTTTGCAATTTCTTTCAGAAAAACACAAGCTAATGTTCCTTAATAATTAGTTAAATATGTTCAAAATACTTTTTTCTTAGCAGCCTGATTTCTCGATGCGATCAATTTCTCCTGGTGAAAGGAAAGCATTGGCTTATTCTCCAAGATATAATTTTGAGTTTGAGGAATTAGAAAAACTTGGTAAGCAGTTACATTCAATATTCAAACTCTATATATGTCTGCTTTAGAATCTAAAGAAAATATTGAATTTTGTAGCACGTAATTTGACCACGATAGCAATAATTCCCACAAATGATTAAATAAAAACATGTAACTTTATTCTCACAAAATGAACAAACCATAGTAGGCCTGAAAAGGAAATACTACAAAAAACTACAAAACGAACAAACCATCGCCAACAATTCCCACAAAACGAAAAAACTACAAAAACACATTAATCATTAATGTAATGTGTTTTTGTCATTTTTTCATAACAAAAGCTGGACCAAATATCTTCATTCCCCCTCAAGCTTATAACTTCATATAAATTTAATTATATACAAGCTTGAGCTTCAAGCCAGGTCCCAAGATAAACCTGTCAATGACAACATATTTCTTATCCGAAGGTGAAGGTGGAGTTGGACGCGGAGGTGCCGAAGGCTGTTGAACCGGTAGAAGATGTCGCTGCTTTCTCAAAGTGTGCAAAAGAGATGAAATCAGGACAATGGAGATCATGAAGACCACCAAAATCAATTATCCGTACCCCATTGTCAGCTAACAAAAAAAAGACACATATCAGAAAGAAGAAGAAGAAGAAGAAAGAAAGAAAAAAATCAGCAAGAAGAAGAAGAAGAGAAAAAAAAGAAAAAAAAAGGAAACAAAAGAAACTTACCAAAAAAAGGAAACAAAAGAAACTTATCAAATCGAAAGGCGTCCTGCAGAGAAGTAACAAAGCTAAATGCTTCGTTTTAACCATTCTGATACAAATAGCTCCTTTTTACTAAAGCCTGACAGTGATTTGACCTGCAAGAATCGCACGTATGGTTCTCTATTTTCCTTTTCTTAAAATTTTTATTTCAAGATGAAACCGTTCTGGCTCACATTTTTGAGTTCGAAGAAACAAAGCAATTGGACTAACCGTGGCATTCCGAACTATATGCTTGGACTCAACATGTTCTTAAAATATTTATTTCAAGACAAGTGTTGTAGCTCACATTTTTGGATTCGAAGAAACAAAGCATTTGATTCCTATTAAATGTTTCCGTAACATTTTTCTATTTCCTAATCTATAAATGATATCATATTTGAGTAAATTATCTTAAAAAACCAAAAATATGTGATTTATGAGATGTCACAAAATAATACTATTAGCACACCAGAGATATGTAATATTTAACAAACTATTGTGTCAAAAGGTTAGAAAAAGAAATGATTTTTTGGTTTGATGCATGGAATTGGTTAAGCATTTCATTTGAACAAATTTATGATCAGAATAGATGGGTTTATGTCAATTACTTGTTCTTCCACTTGAATTGAAACAGGTTGTGTAATATATTTCAATGCTTTCGCTTGAGTTGAGATGGGTTGTGCACAATATTAGTCCGACTTTTCCTTGAAGGTTGAGATTGGTGATTCAGATAGAGGGAAATGAACCAATGAGTTTTAGGATTGTGAACGGATTTTGAGTGCAGTTATTAATCGCAAACAATCATAATACTGAAGAAAAACTATACTATTTTAACTACAATGTAATGTCACCAGAAAACCTATATAATATTTAAAAGTTCTACATTTCAATTCTGAATGAAGCATGGCTGCTTGTCTTTTCTTTCTCTTCTGCTTTTCTGAAGAAACGCCGAATGTGAAGAAAATATCACCACCTCCAGTGAGGCAAAGATAAAAATGGGGCAGCAAAGATTTCACTGTCAACCATGAACATAGTAAAGAACAACTAGCACTGGATTATTTTTTTAGTTATCGAGTGCAAATCCCAATAGAAACAAGCGAGGGGAAAGAAGGGAGTTGTAGGCATGGAGCTAGACCACAAACTATAGAAGGAAAATTTGAGTTAGGAAGAGATTTAAACAGCACTTCTTTAAATGTGCAGCAAAGGAGGAAAAATTAAACAAAGCTAACTTGAACAAACAAATAAGCCTCAAATGGAACAACTATGAAATCGACATACCTCAGTTCATTGATCTCTCATCCAGGTTACATGATGATTTTGTAGAAATTCTTTCAAACTCTTCTCCAGAAGGGAAAGCACAAAATGAAGTTAGAGTTGAAGCAAAAGGTATCGATAGCAAACCGTTAAAATCATAAAGCTGCTATAGTAAGCTATCTTTTCTGATAAGACACGATTTAAACTTTCGTCCCTGTATCTTACCATCTGGATTTCTTCTCGTTTAATTTCTCTTACTAATATAGGAAAGCACCTTCCACGATATATAACAGCAAGTATTATTAAAACAACCAAGCAAGTGCCAGCTTCTTGTCAATAAGTTGTTAAAATAATTAAGAAAGGGTATATGAATTTCAGCAGGTGTGCATTCATTTTTCTCTTTTATACCAGACTAGTTAAGTGTTTCATTTTTCAGAAAACAACCAAGCAAGTGCCAGCTTCTTGTCAATAAGTTGTCAAAATAATTAAGCAAGGGTATATGAACTTTAGTAGGTGTGCATTCATTTTTCTCTTTTAAACCAGACTAGTTAAGTGTTTCATTTTCTAGAAGAAAGTATAACCCGAACCAGCAGTATCAAGACTAGCCACAATGGCTCAAAGATGATCTGGCCTTTCTGGATGGAGATGAGACTTCATTTCAACCTTCCCGAGCAAAACACCAGTACTAGAATTAAAATATTAACAACAAAGAACTACTTTTGAAAGGCTTCTCTGTCTTTTGTGGACTGTTGAAAATTACACTACTAAACTCACACTCAATGTAAAACCACATAGTGCATGTGGAAAAATCTATCAGTTGACAATAAACTACAATAATAATGATGTAATTCAAATAAAATAATAAATACGGACATGAGGCTAATAGGAAGAGATTTAAACAGCACTTCTTAAAATGTGCAGCAAAGCACATTTAGTGAAAACAGAAGCTTAGATATCCAGCACACACACAAACACATTACGCTAATTTTTTTTTTAGATTGTCCCAAATCATAAAGATTGACGAAATTAGAACATATATGTATATCCAAAACCATTGGGCTGCATTGCTTCTGGATAATCCAAAACCAGAGAAGTTTAAAAAAATTACGAGATAAAAGATGACAGCATAATTGCTATATGAAATATTTCTTAATTTTGAAATGGAGTGTATCTCTTGTTAAGACGGCCCACTGTGATGATTTCATGAAGAATGGTGATGGAGCCTAATGTAAAGGAAGTAACATCTGGATTTTCAAATGCCAATGATTTCTCTAATTGATAACTGTGAAATGGCATTAGAATTTCGATAATGGGTCGGATTAACAGTAGCACGCACAGATAATAGGATCATCCTACAATAAGTGGTGACTGTAGGAATTAAAAAGAAAGAAGGAAAAAAGAGAGTGCAGTGAGACTAATTGAATTTGTGTTGATGATGTTCTTGCATATAGCAGAGAATAGATTTCACCCCACATGCCAAATGAAGCAGTTTTAAATAGAGATAAATGGTAAAGTGTATTATAAAATAAAATAAAAAAGAAGTGTTTAACTTATAAATGTGTCAGGAGCATATTTAAAATCTTGGATCTGGCTTAACATGTATTATGTAAATGGTATAAATTGTCATCAATAGACATCAATAAAAATAAAAAATAAAAAAAATAAAAAACTAGGCATATCGTTGTGAGCTTACCGATTTGTTTTTCTCAAATATTTCTTGGGTCCCATTTCCATGGTGTACATCCTACAAGTAACATGGAAGATAAAGATCTGCTGATTGAGAATATAGTTATAAATGTGTCATAAATATAATTACAATCTTGGATCTGGCTCAACATGTATAATGTAAATGGTATAAATTGTCATCAATAGACATCAATAAAACAGAAAAAACTAGGCATATCGTTGTAAGCTTACCGATTTGTTTTTCTCAAATATTTCTAGGTTGTCATTTCCATGGTGTACATCCTGTAAGTAACATGGAAGATAAAGATCTGCTGATTGAGAATATAATGTGCACACACAATAGACAGTATACACAAAATATTTACAATTTTGTCATAAAAATTTGACGCAATGGTAGTAATCTTGGGAATTAATGTCATTACCCAATCAATAATTAAGACCTTAACTCCTGCAACCTGAGGCGCACATGCAGCAATGACGGCATTACTGTGAAGGCAGAAACCCATGGACTATTTTACACCAACATGATGACCAGGAGGGCGAACGTGACTCGTTGATGGGAGAGTCCAGAAAGGAAAGCACAAAATGAAGTTAGAGTTGAAGCAAAAGGTATCGATAGCGAACCGTTAAAATCATAAAGTTGCTAAAATACTAGTACTAGAATTAGAAAAATATTACCAGCAAAGAACTACTTTTGAAAGGCTTCTATGTCTTTTGTGCACTGTTGAAAATCACACTACTAAACTCACACTCAATGTAAAACCACCTAGTACATTAAGGGGAAGCATGTGGGAAAATTTATCGGTTGATAATAAACTATAATAATACTGATGTAATTCAAATAAAATAATAAATACGGACATGAGGCTAATGGTAACAAAAAACAGATATTATAAATCAGTACATAAAATATTTACATAAAATAAATAAGAGGACAAAAAACAATGCTATCAAAGTTTTAAATTTGATATCTTCAATTGAATCTCCAATTGAACATTCAAAAAATCTTCATTTTCATTCTGAACGACTTGATTGCTAGAGAAAGCAAACTCTGCAACAGCCTTTTTCGTATCATCTCTTGTTTTAAAAGCTCTGAAAGAGTTGTTTGGGAACCCGTCGACCTGTTTCTTTACTTCGTACCAGGAACTGTAAATTCCAGGCTTACGGCCAACAAAAATAGCATATACTTTTCCTCTCTACAAAAATTTTCTGTAAAAGATAATAAAGGCAAATAATATATAAATTTAAAAAAAAGAGAGAAATTACCGTGGGTGAAGGCCCACCAGTGCGAAATGCTCGCAAATCGTTCTCAACATCTTCCCTCTTGTCATAAGACTTGTGGCAATTATTAGGAAACCCTTTGACTTGGGTTTTCGCTTCCCCCCATGTGTTGTAAATCGCAGGTCGACGACCAACAAACACCACCCAAACAGTCATAACGCTTGAAGCATGTGCAATTTGAGGGGGGCGAGATTAGGGTAGACTAATATAATGAAGTAGTAACATATTCATTAGTAAAATAAAAAAGAAAAAAAATAGAGAAATCGAAAAACTTACACGACAAGGAAAGAGATTTCTCTTTTGTGGTTGAAAAGGGGAGGCGTATGGAAGACTGAAATCTCGAAGCTGAAAACGAAAGGGAAAGTAGGGTTTTTTTGTTCAATAAAAGGGTTCTAACCCATTGAACCGGTAGCGGGTTGCCAATCTGACAAAAATCTTGTGCGATAAATTGTTGACAAGATTTCTCTACTTTTCATTTTTCTTTATTTTAAAATGTTGCCGAGAACCGTACGTACGGTTCTCTATTTTCTATTTTTCTTTGTTTTAAAATATTTCGAGAACCGCACGTAGGGTTCTCTATTTTCCATTTATCCTTATTTTAAAATATTCAACAGAACCACACGTATTGTTCTCTCATGGAGAACCGCACGTAAGGTTCTCTTTTTTACATTTTTTTTAAACACTTTTTTCCGCTGATAAATTTCTCCATTAGGGTTCTCTTCTTTCCATTTTTTAAAACAGATTTTTCCGCTGATAAGTTTCTAATAATTCATTTCCAATGCAATATATTAAGTATTTATTAAAATTTTAACATTTAAGTATTTTTCGACTTGCGGTCATGGAAAGAAGAATTGTTTATTTAGATAGTTTGCGAACTCAATCAGTTGAATCGTATGTACGGTTAACCCATATTCATTTTTCCACAAATAAATGTCTAAAAATTTATTTCAAGAGAATATGATGTCTTGATATAACATGTAACGGTTATATTTTTTTCATTTTTATGGTCAAAGAATGGGTAACAAATGGTAGTTAAATATATTTGTAATTTTTCATTTTTGATTAAGTAAAATTGAAATTTTCGAAAATATCAAAGAGAACCGCACGTATGGTTCTTTCTTCATTTCTTTGAAAAATGTACTAAGAACTGCACGTACGGTTCTCCATTTTCCATTTTTCTTTATTTTAAAATGTTGACTAGAAGCGCATGTACAGTTCTCTATTTTTCATTTTTCTTTATTAAAATGTTTCGAGAACCGCACGTATGGTTCTCTCATGTACGGAGAACCGCACGTAGGGTTCTCTTTTTTTTCATTTTTTTAAACACTTTTTTCCGCTGATAAATTTCTCTATTAGGGTTCTCTTTTTTCCATTTTTTTAAACAGATTTTTCTACTAATAAATTTCTAACAATTCATCTCCACTGCAATATATTAAGTATTTATTAAAATTTTAACATTTAAGCATTTTTCGACTTGCGGTCATGGAAATAAGAATTTTTTATTTAGATAGTCTGCGAACTCAATCAGTTGAATCGCATGTACGGTTAACCCATATTTATTTTTCTACAGATAAATGTCTAAAAATTTATTTCAAGAGAATATGATATTATGATGTAACATGTAACGGTTATATTTTTTTCATTTTTATGGTCAAAGAATGGAAAACAAACGGTGGTTAAATATATTTGTAATTTTTCATTTTTGATTAAATAAAATCGAAATTTTCAAAATTATCAAAGAGAACCGCACGTAGCGTTCTCTATTTTCCATTTTTTCTTTATTTTAAAATGTTGACGAGAACCACATATTGTGTTCTCTTTTTTCCATTTTTTAAACACATTGTTCCGCTGATAAATTTCTAATAATTCATTTCCAATGCAAACTAATTTATT